>NC_053492.1:120516153-120856377 GCF_905171775.1 Rana temporaria | reverse complement strand
GTGGGCACAAGGCTAAAAGTCATATTTTACATTTTAGATTTGCTTTTCCTTTATCTGGGTTCACACTGATGTGAATTGGATGAGAATTTTTCTGCATCAAATTCACATTACAGGAGAGTGTGACCGTCTCTCAATATAGCCGGTTCATACAGCTCTGAGGCAGCTGGTGTCTGCATTGGAAAAGGGTCCTGTGCATCTTTGGCTCAGTTTCAGGTGCGAATTCAAGCAAAAATTCAGACCTGATTTGCACCTGAATCTGTGAACAGGGATGCACCGGACCCCCTGCTGTGACCCGCGGCCACATCAGTGTGAACTCAGCCTCACACTAACCTCAACCCACAAACCTAACCTTATCCCTCAACTAAATCTAACCTTAAGATAACCTAGACAAGGGGTGCCGAACAAGTGGCCCGGGGCCAAATGTGGCCCGCAGAGCTCTCTGATGTAGCCCGCGACCTCCTGCTCTGGAATAGAATAGAATAGAATATTGTTATTAAAGGTAAGTTTATTACTAAAATCACAGTGTCAATATGGGCATATGTGTTCTGCAGTGGTTACTGGGCTGCTTTCAACTGATCCGCAGGTTCAGAGCAGTGCACCTGCGGGTTACCTGCACTGAGCCATAGTCTTCTATTTCCTGCGAGTTTGGTGAGCTTTCTGAAAGTGCACCACTCCTACAGGATATAATAGAAGTCTATGGCAAAGTGCAGCTAACCTGCAGCAAAGCCACAGGTGAACCCGCGGTGTGGGTAAACAACAGTACATCAGTGTGAAAACAGCCTTAGGCCCCTTTTACACGGTCAGTCCGACCCAATCAGACCCTCCATTCACCTTGAAGGAGTGGCAGATGTAAATGGACTTGTGTCCGTTTACAAAGGCCTACCTCCAATCCGGTCCGCTAAAAAAGAGTTCAGTGGGCTCTATAGAGTGGGCTGCCATCCACCCGCTTCGCTCATTCTGGCCCGCGACCGGTTTCAAAGTCGATTAAGTGGCCCCCGCTCTTCAAAAGGTTGGGCACCCCTGACCTAGACCCTAGAGTAATTCTTGATACTGAACCGTAGGGATGAATGTTTTCCCAGTCCCTGCCATCTGGCAGTGTTTTGTAGTTTTAAAAGGCCTCTATTAGAAATTGGTGCTCAGGGACTTTCGGTTTCACATCACCTTCCAGTCATTCTGTTGAGTTCCCAGAGGTCTGTGCAGGGGGTGTGGGGCTGTGGATTCTGCCAAAAAAGCTGAAAAGAATTTGTCATCACTGAGTTGAGCATAACTCTGACAAAACAGCCTGGTCCAGAATGTTTTTTAGCTGAGGGGAAAGTCTTCTGTCAGCAGGTCGAGTGCCTGTCATAAGAGGTTCCAGAATAAGAGTCAGAGCCTTAGCCTAGAGACACCTTTGGGCAGGCTATGTGCCCGGTGCTATGCTGACTCAATCTGTCCTATGCTAGTGTCATCACTGGAATGGAAAAATTCTCTGTATTACAAAGGTTGAGAAAGGCTGCTCTATGAGCTACAAGTGCTGTATTAAAGTCCAAGTAGAGAAAAGCTGCTGCACACAGGTAATATTCTCCGGCTGCAAAGCAATGGATTGTGTACAGAAATAAAGATGTTTTTGCAAGGATTGAGTGTGCAGCCATCCTATCTTTTGTGTTCTAAATGCTGTATTAACATGGCAAAATGTCAAAGAAAGTTGTGGCAAACTATATCATCCAACAGTAGTACTACTTGCTTAAAGCCTCCTCTCATCAAGAATTAATTTCTCTCTCCAGTAGGGTTTCATGGCCCCCCCTTTTCCCAACATGACTTGACAACTTCAGAAAACTTACCTCAAGTTCCATGACCCATGTCAAGTTTAATTTGGTATCCTCTAGTGCAGTGGTTTTCAACCTTCTAGTGCCGTGACCCCTTGATAACATTTTCCAAGTTGTGGGGACCCCCAACAGCAGGGCCGATCCGCCCCATAGGCTCACTATGCAATCCGCTTAGGGCCCCGCAAAGCTGCGGAGGGCCCCCCAAATTACTAGAGGCCCCGCCTGGTGAGAAGTCATTTTCGGCCCCTCACCCCGCTTCTCAACTCGCTGGCTGCATGGGAGAAGAGGTAAGAAGTCAGCACCCCCTGCTTCTCACCTTAATGTAAGGCCCCGTACACATGGTCGAACATGTCTGCTGAAACTGGTCCGCGGTGTGTACACACATCAGACCAAAAGCTCCCAGGAGACATGTCCGATGAAAACGGTCCGCGGACATGTCTCCTCGTGTGTACGGGGCCTAAGATGTAATTTCCAACAGCAGAAGACCCCCTCCCCGCTTCTCAACTTTAATGTGTCATGTCTTTTTGCTTAGGGCCCCAGGGAGGTCAGGATCGGCACTGCCCAACAGTAAAATTATTTTCATAGCGTGGGTTGTCAGCACCCAAGGCAAGACAAGTAATTTGCGCCCCTAACCCACAGGCATTTAGCGCTCCCAGAGTCCTTTTAATGGCAACTATAATCACAGGTAGTGTTACTCACGGTGTCTCCGACTTTGTGGTGTCTCGTAGCAGTGACACCGATGGCCAAAATCAGGAGATAGGGTCTCCTCCAGCCCCTCCCACTTCACATTCCTCACCAGTCAGCTGACCTCTAGTCTCTGCCCCCCAGCCATGCCGTGAACTGAATGGGCGCCTGCGAAGAGGCTGAGTGGGCGGCTGCTGGCTCCAGGAACAGCCCAGCTGGGTGGCCACAGGATCCAGGGATAGCCCTGCTGGGCAGCCGCAAATAGGCTGGGAGAGCGGTGCAGGCTTCAGGAACATCCCAGGATATGGTGACCCCTGGCAAATCTTTATTCGACCCCCGAGGGGGTCCCGACCCCCAGGTTGAGAACCACTGCTCTAGTGTGTATTAATGTTGTTGTTTACTATTTGACGCCAAAGCTGGCCATACACCAGTTAAATTTTGTTTTAAAATATTTTGTTTTCAGAGAATTTGATTTTCTAATAGCTATTGGGATCAAATCATCATTTTTTTGAGTATAGTGATGTATAGTGAAAAAAAAAATGGAAAGAGCAGGGTGGAAATATTTTCTCAAACAAAATTCTAAATTCTATCCAGGAAATTCCGTTCATTACTAAATCAAATGTTAATAGCAAACAGAGGATTGCATTCATCATCAAGTCTCTAATGGCAATGTCGAAACTGATACTTTGTACAAAAGTTTGTACAAAAATCTATCAGTGTACATCCAGCTTATTTGGAAAAAGTAAACATTAAATTGTCATTGATGGAGAAAAAAAATATACCCTGCCCAATAAAGTTCTACTTTTACTGGTACAATGTTTTTATTGACATGTAAAGGGAAACCAGATGCCATAATCCCAAGCAGGGGATAAAAACATGAAACATAAAGTTCACACAATAACGCAACAATTATTTTTTTGCTATAAGACAAAAATGATAAACTAACAGTGCAGACTCAGGGGCTGATGTGGACAGGGAGAGTGGAACTGTTCGCAATAACAGGGAGAACTAAACCAGAAGCACACGACAAACAAAAATAACAGCAAAACAAAAAGTAGGGGGACACAAAAAAGAAATAAGGGGTAGGAGGGGGGATTAAAGGGAGTGAAGGAGCAGAGCGCTGAGCAAGAGGCCCAGAAATAGAAAAGAGTAATAGGAGAAACTAGAAAGAGGTAAGAAAAAAAGGTTCCCCCAGCCTGGAGTCAAGTTAGTTTGAGAGGCCTAGGCTGGCCGGGAGAAGAGTAGGAAATTCACAGGACCACCACCGGGTCCATGCTTTGAGGAATTTAGCATGGGAGTCATGGAGGATACTGATCATCATTTCATTGATCATGAGGGTCATCAAGGTGTTCTTCACCTCCGAAAATGCTAGAGCTGGCCTTTTCCATGCCCTTGCTATTGTACGCTTAGCTGTGATAAACAGATGTGGCAATTTTCTGTTTTTAACGCATACTATAGACAGGTTAATTGGTTTTCTGCAAGCAGGTCGGTAAGTAGGCTTGGTTTTTCCCTGGGCATTCCCCAGGTTGTTGTTGTTATCTGCTTTAGCCCTCCAATGCTACTTACTGTTATGGCCAGCTATAGATGGGGGCGGTGGACACCCTTATGCTTCACCTGTGGTGTTTATATTGGTCCACCAGTACACCAACACCTTTGCAGCCATTGTGCTACATGCTGGGTGCTTGGTGTGCTCCTGTACCTTTAAGGAGGGGTGGCTCCCCTTCAGTTCACCTGCCCTTTTCTATCCATTTAAATGCATGTGCCTCCATTGTGAGGACGCTCATTGTTTAGTGTTAGGACCAGAGATTACAGGATGCCTTGCGTGGCTCTGTGGCTCACGCATGCGTTTGCAAATGCGTGCGGACAAAACCCCTGTTTTTAACGCATACCGTAGACAGGTTTTTCCTGGGCATTCCCCAGGTTGTTGTTGTTATGTGGTAAGAGAAGAGGCCTGGGATTGGACAATGGAGCAATGCACATTTGGGGTCCTTATGGAAAGGTAAGTGGAAGAAGAGTCAAAAGACCCTTGACCAAAATCCCACGAGGACCACTATATGTGTATTTAATCTCCTCGATGGCCACACCCCTGGAAGCATCTATCACTATAGGATGGGTTTAACCTCCCTGGCAGTAATCCTGAGTCTGGCTCGGGGTGGAAATCCAGTACCATTAGCGTTATCCCCGAGCCAGACTCGAGATCGCATCACAGTATCCAGGTGGAGTTTACTTACCTTGTCCTCTGGATCCTGCAATGTCTCCCTGCTGTGTGATCAAGCTGTCTCCTCCCTCGATTCACACAGTGCCCGTGTGGCACTGAGCTCCGTTCCCTGTGACGTTACGACGCACGGGGGGCGGAGATCGGCGCCAAATTCAAAAAAATAAAAACACAGTACACATATAGTATACTGTAATCTTACAGATTACAGTACTGTATACAATAATTACACAGCCCCTTTGTCCCTAGTGGTCTGCCCAGTGACCTGCATGCACTTTTATATAATAAAGACTGTTCTTTCTGCCTGGAAACTGTAGATTGTCCATAGCAACCAAAAAGTGTCCCTGTATGTCAAAAGTGGTTTTAGACCAGCTAGAAAACAGCGATAATAAATTAGAATCACTTGCAGAATTGAGCGATGGCGATTTGTGGGGAAATTCATCATCAAACACTGAAAGTAATCATTTTTAATATTATTATTTGTTAGAATTATTTATAGTTATTTATTATATTATAATTTATGATTTTGTGTTTCAAACTTTATCATACCCGGGATGTCTACTAGACTCTTGTTTAGGACATATTTAAATTAATTTAAGTTATTCCTAAGAATTAAAGGCCTAGAATATAAAACGCCAAATTTCCATGCAAAACAATTGTACCGCTTTCAGCACCAAAAATCAGAAAGAATCATACCGCCAGGGAGGTTAACTGGGCAATGCGGGCTGGGACCCAGTACCAGAGTAGGGGGACCTTATAGGTTGCCTCCAACATGGCTGTGTTAAAGGAGCACTTCGCTATACTGGACCGCTATACTGGCTCCAGTCTGCAAGATCGATGGGAGACAGGTCTCGTTCCCATTTAAGCACATAAGAGAGGGAGGTAGAGTCGCTGTTAGCTGTTAGAGTGAGGAGTAAATCAAAGAAATGGACACCCAGACAAGAAAGTGTGTTCGAAGGTGGTTGTTTGGTACGGGAAGGTGTCATGATGTCGGAGGGAAGTTATCCAGTGTCGCAGCTTTTACTTATTCAAAACATCTGATTATCTGGCTGTGCAAAGGGAAAGCCCCAGTGTCCACAAGATTTACCGGCAGTGCAAATGCATACATACTGAGAATTTTGTCCACAAATTACCAAACAACTTTACTGTCATACATTTCAGGCTTTGCCTATTACAGTAGGTGAGCATTTGCATTGCCTGTATATTTTGTGGTCACTGGGACTTCCCCTTTGCACAGTCAGATAATCATATAAAAAAAAAAAGTATATTTGGGTAGGAAAAAACAAAAACAAATTAACAGCTGTATAAATCAGTTACATGAAAGAGGAAGATCAACCAGTCTAGACATTCAAAGTGTGCACACAAACCTACCTCCTGTGAGTAGAAAATGAGGAAGCAGCAAACCTTTATCTTATTCGGAAGAATCAAGCAACATGGTGTAGTAAGAAAAGTGTAAGCACTGTGACAAATGTTCTTTCTACAGCATAGGTTGTGTCTAATGGCCCCTTACACACGATCCGAATATCGTACAACAGATACAACAGATCATACGACTTTTTTCGCTTAGTAGAAATTGAATAGGTTTCTAAAGTCACGAAAATTCTCATACGACACATGACGGGAGTGATGTCATGTGTTGTAATCAGTGTCGGTGTGTCCATAGTGTGTGCAGGACCGCGGCCCCCTCTCTCCTGCACCCGTCAATCAACAATACATAGATTCATGCATTGCATGAATCTATGTATTTTCACCGCTGCCGCCCACTATTTAGGTGTCCGGCCCCCTGTTGAATAACAGCGGTGGGTGTGTTTTGGAAGTGCCTATCAGAGCAGAAACTGTTGCCATTTGGTAGGAAGTGGTCCAAGGGAGGGACATTTTCATTTGCCATAGCTGATTGAGTTTGATAGAAAAGGGTCCAAGGGAGGGACTCTTCCATTTGCCATAGCTGATTGAGTTTGACAGAAAGGGGTCCAACGGAGGGACTCTTCTATTTGCCATAGCTGATTAAGTTTGATAGAAAGGGGTCCAAGGGAGGAACTCTTCCATTTACCATTGCTGATTGAGTTTGATAAAGGGGTCCTCTTCCATTTACCAGTGCTGATTGAGTTTTACAATCTCCCTTAAGGTACTGTTTTCATGCACTTTTCACTAGTTTAATCATTGTGGTGATATTGATGTCATATAATTGGTGAGAATTGGGTGGTACATATCATTCTTCACATAGACCTATTCCTGGAGCAGAATAAACTCTACAGTGTTGATGAACAAGAGATAACCATATATGGTCTAAATATAAACCTATAACTAAATCAAGCAAGAGTCACTTACCTCATTTCCAGTCAAATAGTACATTCGTGCTTCTTGCATTAACGGGAATACATCAGGGCATTGCCTTATCAATGCATTGGCTTCTACTGTGCCCACAAGGTACCAGGGGTCCAGTAAGGGAAGACGAACGTATTCCAACATTTTTGGAAGAAGTGAAATTCTTTCAGGTTGCTTATAACATACCCAGTTTATGACCGTCTCAAACACTTGTGATTCTTCTGTCACGTTAAGTTCATCACTCCTTAGAATGTGATAAAGGATGTCAAATGGTAGTTCTAGAAACTCCTCATAATTTACAACCTGGGAGAAGTTCTGGATGATGTAGTTCTGAACTTGCAGCTTTAAAGATTCCAGGCAATGAGCATCTGCTAGTCTTAAGATCCCAACACAATTATCAGGATGAAGTGCTTCGGTGAGGAAACTGGAGCAAGCATCGACCATTCGCAAAAACTGGAAGGAAAACAGGAAACTGAGGGGTGCAGCTGATGGTATATTTGAACATATACAGTACAAGCAGTTTAATGTCAGATTACTCAAACAGCTTATTAATGTAGACCTTAATGTTTCTTAATGTTTTTTTTCATCAATTGGCTTTTTTCTTTAATAATTTAATATGCCTTGAGTGCATAAGGTGCCCCATACACTGGCTAATTTTTATGGCAGAATTTGGATGACTAGTATTTTATGTTTTTGTTACTTTTGTGGCAGCTACAGACAAAAAGACCAAGTAGAATTAAACCCTCAGCTTTTTTTAGTTTAATACATTAAGCACAATAAAATAAATATTCACCAGCAAACTGGCAAAATTCTTAGGCCCCGTACACATGTCCGAGAAACTCGACGGGCAAAACACATAGTTTTGCTCGTCGAATTCCTTGTGAAGCCGCCGAGGATCTTGGCAAGCCAACTTTTCCCATTGACTAACGAGGAAATAGAGAACATTTTCTTTTTTTGGCCCGACGAGATCCTCGTCGGTTTCCTCGGCGAAAGGTGTACACACGACCGGTTTTCTCGGCAGAATACGTCTCCCATCGAGTTTCTGGCTGAATTCTGCCGAGAAAAGCGGTCGTGTGTACGGGGCCTCAGGCCTCGTACACACGACAGAGGAACTCGGCGGGCGAAACACATCATTTTCCTCGTCAAGTTCTTGTTAGGCTTGTCAAGGAACTCGACGAGCCAATTTTCTCCATTCCCGTCGAGGAAAAAGAAAACGTGCTTTCTTTTTGACTCGATGAGTTCCTCGACAGTTTGCTCGATAAAAAATGTACACACGACCAGTTTCCTCTGCAAAAAAACTCTCCCACCAAGTTTCTGGATGGATTCTGCCGAGGAAACTGGTCGTGTGTACGAGGCCTTAGCTAATCACTTGTAGTTTACATCTTGCCATGCTACTGGCTCCTGCTCACTTAGTGCTGCTTCTCTAAACTTCTGGTCTTCACAAGAAAGAGTTTACAGTAGACAGTGCAATCTCCACTCAGTCTGGTAACTTGGAGAAAAAAGGGGGTGGGGGGAACAGATTGCAGGTTTGCACGAGTGTCTTGCCATTCATCGGGCTGTGTGTTGCACACAGTGGAGAGAGACTCAACTCCAGTCCCTACATGCAAGGATGGCTCCACAGGATGTGCAGGAGAAAGTAGCCGCCCTGAAACAGGGAACCTGGGGCAGTGATCATAGCATAATCTTAAAGTGGTTCAAAGTTTTTTAACTCCGTGCATTCTATGCATGAAGGTAACAATCTTCTCTGTGCAGCAGCCCCCTAATACTTACCTGAGCAGCATTGCGATCCAGTGATGTGCACAAGAGCAGGTAAGTATAACATGTTTTTTTTTTTAATCCGTGCACTTTTTCTACTCCTCTGGAACCTCTCCCTGGCTCTATACGGATGGAAATCGGATGTAAACGGACATGCAGTCCATTTCCATCTGACCGCCCCATAGAGAACAGTGAGCTGTGTCTGTGTCCACTCTGCAAAGAGGAGCGGACATGGACCTGTCATCTCGCCTGCTCAGCAGGAATCAGCAGAGAGATCCGCCGCTGAGCAGGCAAGTCTGCTAAGACAGATTCCGCCCTGTGTGAAGATCAGCATTGGCATATTACAGCCTCTGTGTACACATGGAGTAAAGGAAGCAGCAGAATAACCTATAAAAGCTGATTAGATTTAAACTTGACTAAACACATAGGCCCGGATTCAGAAAGCATTTACGATGGCGTTTTTCCAGATACGCCGTCGTAAC
The DNA here is from genome assembly GCF_905171775.1 of Rana temporaria. Lineage (NCBI taxonomy): Eukaryota > Metazoa > Chordata > Amphibia > Anura > Ranidae > Rana > Rana temporaria. The sequence goes on along the minus strand of NC_053492.1, from coordinate 120,847,111 downwards.
TCTGAGTGCGGGCCGTCGCATCTCGGCGTCTGATTCATAGAATCAGATACGCCTCAATGTTGCCTAGACACGAGCGGCGTAAGTCTCCTACGTCGTTGTATCTTAGGGTGCAATATTTACGCTGACCGCTAGGGGCGCTTTCCTAGACTTCCGCGTCGAATATGCAAATTAGGTAGATACGCCGATTAAGAAACGTACGTTCTCCCGGCGCATTTTTTTATGTCGTTTGTGCAACGCTTTTTCCGGCGTAAAGTTACCCCTCATAAAGCAGGGGGAAGTCGTGTTAAGTATGGACGTCGGAAACGACCGAACAGCGACGTATATTTTACGACGTTTGCGTAAGTCGTTCGCGAATACGGCTGTACGTAAGTTACGTTCACGTCGAAAGCATTAAAGTTTGTGGCGTAATTTGGAGCATGCGCACTTGGAAACGTTCACGGACGGCGCATGCGCCGTTCGTAAAAAAGCGTCAAATACGTGGGGTCACAATTAATTTATATAAAACACGCCCACATCATCCAGATTTGAATTAGGTGGGCTTACACCGGACCACATACGCTACACCACCGTAACTAAGGGCGTAAGTTCTCTATGAATACGGAACTTGCGCCCTAAGTTACGGCGGCGTAACGTATCTGAGATACGTTACGCCCGCCGATAGATACACAATTGTATCTGAATCCGGACCATAAAGTAGTAACTTATATGGTTTGTCAATGGCAAAGAAACACTAAGTACTGCTTGGAAGGGGACACACCCCGAAAGCCTGAAAATGTGGATGTTAGTGTAAATAAAAGTATCACGGACAGTATTTAATTGTTCTTGGTGCAAGGGCACTAACACGGCTACCTTCACCTCAAACATCAACAGCAAAGCAAATGTTGACAATTTCTTTGTGGTTCACTGCTTAAAGAAAAATAATTGTCCATGTCCATATTCTGCAAGGTGGTAAAATATAAAACAACAATATAAATTGCACACATGTATGTTAGGATTATTGCAATATACCTAGAGATAAAGCCTGAAGCATTTAGAATGGAATTATCTGTGTGTGCAATGTTTTTCTTGCAACTTATCCCACCCTGCCCTTATCATATGGCCATTATAGATAAGGAAGTACTACAGGGGTCTTTAGATTTGCAATCACTAGCTGAATACACAGCGATAGTACATAAACGAGGAGCGCAACAGGAAATGGTGCTTTTAGCTCAAGAAAAAAATTGCTGCAAAACATTATTTCCCCAAAGAGCAGCTACAGAGAGGGATTACACCAAACTAATCCAAAGGTCTACAAATGTCTGCAGAATGTTTACCACTGGGCAGTAGATCAGACAAGTGTGTTTTTTTCTGGAAATCTGGATACTGCTTGACCTACAACTCTAAAGTTATCAATATATGAGAGTTTCTAAATGTTCAAAAACAAGCAAGCACACTGTGGAGTGTGCCAGTCAGCCAATGGTCCCACACAGTGGTGTGAAGTTCCTGCTTTTCTGTACTTTGTCAACAGAAATAAAGAGAAATTGTTATTTCACAACCTTTCAGCTTTTACTCATGTGACTGTTTTCTCTGCAATCATTACCAGTTATGATTCTTCACAAGATTCAGTTTTTATGCAGAATGCACTGGAGGCCACGTCGGGGACAGATATAATTGGAGAAGACTCGTTATTCCCACTATGGTGGAAAGTTCTGTGCTCAAAAGCAACTCTAGTACCTGTGCCTGAGTAAAGTGTATTCCCATTTTTGCAGTCATATGACAGACATGGGGGGTTATTTACTAAAGACAAATCGACTTTGCACTACAAGTGCAAACTACAAGTGCAACGTGCACTTGAAATTGCACTGAAGGTGCACTTGGAAGTGCATTCGCTGTAAATCTGAGGGGTAGATCTGAAATGAGGGGAAGCTCTGCTGATTTTATTATCCAATCATGTGCAAGTTAAAATGCTGTTTTTTTTTTCCTTGCATGTCCCCCTCGGATCTTCAGCTCCTGCACTTCCAATTGCACTTTCAGTGCAATTTCAAGTGCACTTTGCAATTGTAGTTTGCACTTGTAGTGCAACGTGGATTTGCCTTTAGTAAATAACCCCCATAGTTTGGCTAAACACTTTTTTTATCCAGGTCTAATGCTACAACTAGAAAAGGGAAGCTTGTTAAGAACCATTTTCTTTCATTAAGCAAAGGCAGCTTCCTTTGAATGAAGAAATGTGTGAATCAAGCGGTACCTGTGGTTTGGTTACATTCCCCCATTTACAAGACAGTCCTGTCATGTTTTTGTCACAGTACCATTGCTTCCTGGTTGGTGGTGTTTTTATTAGTATGTGTGTCCTCACAGAAACCCAACAACTGCGCTGATTAGTTGGTAACACAACAGCCTTTTCAGTCTCCAAAATAGAAGCAGTACGACAACTGTCATCAAATCTTTTTATATATACAGTATATTTATATAGTTTAAATTTAATTTCCATGTGAGAATATTGACATCATTAATTTGCATTACACTTACTTGAAAAAGACTTGCGGCCTCCAATATTTTTTGCACATTTTGTTTTGTGATCACCATTTTGCTTGTGTATGCATAATCCAAAATAATCTCCATGGTTTCTGCATCCACCCCTTTGATTATAATCTTTTCTTCGTACTTCTCTTTTAGATCATTACAGAACATGGCCCTAAGAAACACATGAAGTTAAAGTTTCAGTCATGAGCTCTCATGTAATGTCATGAAACACTACAAGAAGAAGTTGTGTTGTGCAATAACATTCAACAGTGACAATATTCTTCTTGCATGCTTCTAAAATGCATGTAAAAGTACAACAGCTTGTAGAACACTGTGGAAGTATCTCACACAGAAGTATATAACCCAGGGGTGTCCAATTTTTTTTCGAAGAGGGCCAGATTTGATGAAGTGAACATGCGTGAGGGCCGACCATTTTGCCTGACATTCTTTGAACCATTAAAATGCAGTTCGAGCACTAATACACCGCCCAACAAGAATTCTCCTGCCTTTTTGACTGTGTGTGGTGAAGAGATGAGCTTGGGCATGTTATTTGGATATACAGTATTTATCGGCATATAACACGCACCTTCACTTTATGAGGTAAGTTTCAGGAAAAAAAACTTACATTTTAAATAACTGAAGCACAATAAGGGCCATGAGTGCAGCCTGGGGGCACCTCTTACCCTGGGGGCACTGCTGCATGCTCGCTGCCGAGCCACTGTTCTATCCGTCCATAAGACAAATAGAGCCGTGGCTCGCCCCCCCTTTTTTTTCTCATTGGCTCCACTGGGCCCAATGGGCTATGAGCTCTCACTGTTGTTTCAGCCAATGAGGAGGAAGAGTCCTCATACAACCAAAGATATTGTGAACATCGCTGGATTGGAGGGGGGCTCAGTAGACAACGGCGCAGGCGCACTGAGCGGGCTGTTAATAATTGGGACCGTGCCATCCCTGACAGCTCTGACGCGCATGCGTGGAAGTGACGTCATCGCTGCTCCGGCCAGTCACAGCGCCAGAGCAGCGATATCCGGAAGTCACTCCTGGTATCATGTCGGTGGCAGAGGAGAGGAACGAGGGTCGCTGCGCGGGCTTCGATCTTAGGTAAGTAATTGATAATGAGCTATTATGATATGCATAGCATACTAGCTCATTAACAATTACTTACCTAAGATTGAAGCCCGCACAGCGACCCTTGTTCCTCTCCTCCGCCACCACCATGATACCAGGAGTGACTTCCGGGTATTGCTGCTCCGGCGCAGTTTTTATTTTAGCAATACTTTCAGAGGGTTTACTTCCTCTTTAAAGCGGAGCTCCACCCTAAAGTGGAACTTCTGCCCATCGGATTCCTCCCCCCCTCCGTGCCACAATTGGCATCTTTCAGGGGGGTGCAGATACCTGTCTAAGACAGGTACTTGCACCCACTTCCGGCATAGACTCTGCGGGGACCTGCGGGTAGTGCGTCAGTTCCCCGCCCGTTGTAAAAAAAAACATATTAAAAGCCAGCAGCTACAAATACTGCAGCTGCTGACTTTTAATAAATGGACACTTGCGGCTTCACTGCCCGGTTCCCTACAGAACACAGCGGGAAACAGTGAGGACCGCGCAGTGCGATTCGCGCATGCGCAGTAGGGAACCGGGCAGTGAAGCCGCAATGCATCACTTTCTGATTCCCTCACCGATGATGGCGGTGGGGCAGCCGAGAGACAATCGATTGCTTGTCTTCTGCTGCCAACGTCGCTGGACTCTAGGACAGGTAAGTGTCCATATATTAAAAGTCAGCAGCTGCAGTATTTGTAGCTGCTGGCTTTTAATATATATTTTTTACAGCGGAAGTCCGCTTTAAGATGATCATAGTGCTGCTTTTCAAAGTAAAAATCTTCACAACAGACTGCTTTACAAATGTGCTCTTTGCTTCATTTTCTGTAGAATTTTCATTTATGAGAAAAAGAAAAATTGCCAGGAGGAAGAGGAAAATGTTGACCAGGCTCTCCCCCATCATAGCCTAATTTCTGCATCGTTATGCAGAGAACATTTCGATGGACCCTGTATGCTCCACACCACACTCGCTTTTTAGAAAAAGCATTTTATAAACAACTCTTTAAATGCCGTTGTATTGTGGTGTCTATTCACGTATGTATTCTTATAAAAGTATCTTCCAACACTCAGGCCCCGTACACACGACCAGTTTCCTCGGCAGAATTCAGCTTCCGACCGAGTTTCTGGCTGAATTCTGCCGAGAAACCCGGCCGTGTGTACACTTTCGGCCGAGGAAGCCGACGAGGACCTCGGCGAGGAAATAGAGAACATGTTCTCTATTTCCTCGTTGTTCTATGGGAGCTCTCGGCCCGCCGAGGTCCTCGGCGGCTTCAAGGCTGAACTGGCCGAGGAACTCGATGTGTTTGGCACGTCGAGTTCCTCGGCCGTGTGTATGGGGCTTTAGCCTCCTCTAAATCTCCTAATTCCTATTTTCTTCTGCTGTAATCCGACTTTCTGTTAGAGAATGGCTACATTCCTTTTCCATGGTCCCACTATTTGTAGGAACGTAGCCACCCCCTCTTGCTTCCTTGCAAGATGGACTATGGACAGTGGGATTTGTAGTGTTCATAGAGAAGTTCACATTACTGCAACTAACGTAAAATGCTTGTTGCAAATAAACAGAAGTGAGGGGGAAAAGAGTGGTCCAGAAGAGGCAGAAAACACAGTAAGAAACTATTTCATTAAAATAAGATTACAGGGCCATTAAGTAGTGGGTGGGTATGGTTTATTTTTGGAGAATGAGGATACCATTTAGTGCCACTTTAAGTTAAAAGGGGCATCAAATGATGATTATTAATAGATCATTCAGACTAAATCTACAGTGTAGAACAGGGATTAAGCCATTCTGTTTGCTAGTACTGAAAAGTGGGCACATTTCCAGGGATAAAAATATTTGGGATGGTCTCTGTATATTTAAGTCAGTTGACTAGTGCAATATTACTATAAATAAGATAAAAATAAAAAGCAAATCAAAAAAGTATAAAGGAGGAAAACAGGGCCCCTAAAGCTTTAACCACAGTGAGAACAAAATCTCTGGGTAAACTGGATGTTCTTTTCCTGTTGTGCAACTGGGAGGGGAACACAACATTTACACAACTGTTGTATAAGTATTACTATCCAGAACCCAGCTACATACTGTGCAAGACTGATGGTTTTCATGTTTAATAACCAGTCTACAATTAACTGAGCAGTCCTATACTGTATATGTAATTTTGTATACTACAATGTACCTCTGTTGAACATTTTGGCAAGGTTTCACATTACTATTCTATGTACCACTTTTCGCTCATATGATGTACCTGAACTAAGCAGTTCCGTTATGACAGCGGTTGCTTACTTGTTATCTTTATAAAAAAAAAAATGTTTACCAGTGATTTGACCAGTGTTCCTATTGAACTGCCCAATATTCAGCCCGTGTGTACCAGCCTTAAATCAGAACTTTACGCTCCCTGACCCCCCCCCCTTTTTTTTTTAACCCCCACTTACCTGGTTGTAGGTCCTGCACATTTAAAGAGGAGCTCCAGTCTGGAAAAAAGATTTAAAGTCAGCAGCTACAAATACTGTAGCTGCTGACTTTTACTATAAGGACACTCACAGGGTCCAGGGATCTCGCAATGTCGACACCCTGTGCCGATTCGTCAATCGGCTTTGGGTGCAGGCGCTGAGATTGTAAGTAAGGAAAACCGGCAGTGGAGCCTTCAGGCGAACAAGCGGAGCTTCCGCTTTTGGGTGGAGCTCCGTTTTAATGTACTCACCCGACCACTGGGCCCAGCGTTGACCTGCTGAGATTTGCTTCTTCTCTGCATCCCCCTCAGTCCCACACCGCCATCTTCTTCTATGACATCATTGGTAAGCTGCTGGCTCTTCCGGGTTAACCTAACGGCTTCACCAATGATGCGCTGCCTAGCCCCACCCCCCTCCCACCCTTCCCAATGAAGGAAAATATGAGACATACATATCCCAGTAGGCAATGCGAGCAAAATGCACATCATTTATCTAGACAAATGACATGCACAGAGGGCGAGCCAGGCCTTAAAAAAGAAGGACGAAAAAAAAAGCTCAATTTCTGCAGTGGAGGGGAGGATGAGAGACAACATGCCCTTGAGGGTCAAGTTCCACTTTAACCACTTACCGCCCGGCCTATAGCAAAATGATGGCCGGCAATGGTTGCGTTATCCTGACTGGATACAGGATAACAGCCGTCGCGCGCCCGTGGGGGGGCGCGCATCGAGGCGATCGGTGGTGCAGTGTGTCAGTCTCTGGCGGAGGCTCTTCACGATGTAAACAGGAAGAGCCATTGATCGGCTTTTCCTCACTCGAGTCTGACAGACGCGAGTAGAGGAGAGACAATTGGTGACTCTCCTGACAGGGGGGGGGTCTGCGCTGATGCCCACACTGGACCACCAGGGAAGCCGACAGGACCACTAGGGAAGCCCCCAAAATGTGGATGTCCAGTTATGTGCTCCCTGGCCATCCACATATAAAAAATATGCCCAATATATATATATGCCAATCAAATGGGCACTGACTGGCAAAATTATGGAAAACTACAGACAAGTGATGCCCAGCAATGCCACCCATCAGTGTCAACAGTGCCACCCATCAGTGTCAACAGTGCCACCCATCAGTGTCCATCAGTGCCACCTATCAGTGACCATCAGTGCCCATCTGTACCACCTATCAGTGCCACCCATAAGTGCCCATCAGAGCCGCCTATGAGCGCCCATCAGTGCCGCCTATGAGTGCCACCTACCAGTGCCCATCAGTGCCGCCTATCAGTGCCCATCAGTGCCACCTCATTGGTGTCGCCTTATCAGTGCCCATCAGTGAAGCCAAAAAAATACAAAAAAAATAACAGAAACAAAGAAAAACTTTTTTTTTCTTAATTTTCTGTATTTTTTTATTCGTTGCGCAAAAAAAATTATATCGCAGAGGTGATAAAATACCACCAAAAGAAAACTCTATTTGTGGGAACAAAATAATAAAAATTTGGGTACAATGTAGCATGACCGCGCAATTGTCATTCAAATTGCAACAGCGCTGAAAGTAGAAAATTGGCTTGGGCAGGAAGGTGCTTAAGTGCCTAGTAAATACCTACATTTGCCTTTAAATTAGCAACTTAACCTGGGAAGAGCCATTTCTATGAGACATCCAGGTTCTACTGCAATGCATCTAACACTAGAAGCTTGCTGACACAAGAAAACAGTGTGGTGGCCTGAACAATGTGCTGAAACGCCTGTGTTGAAAGCTAGCTGAGGAAGATCAGTGACTAAACTGTACTGTTTATCTACTGTGAAGAAAGTAAGGTCACCTTCTTGTCTATGTTGTCTGGCAGCAGTTGATCACAAGACTGGCTGAACAGACTTAACAATCTTTTAGCAAGCTAAGCAGTGTGTATATATGTTTCAACTATGGATTTAGCTGTTTGCCTGTAGTTCAGCTTTAGAGTACTCATGAAGGGGTTTTTATTGTTTTCCATTTGACATGCAAATTTAGTAGACATACAGTGCCTTGAAAAAGTGTTCACACCCCTTGAAATTTTACCAAATTTTGTCATGCTACAACCAAAAACGTAAATTTCTTTTATTGGGATTTTTTGTGATGGACCAACACCAAGTGGCAAATGATTGTGAAGTGGAAGGAAAATGATAAATATTTTTCAATTTTTTTTTATAAATAAAAGACTTCTTCACAACTTTATCCCTGACCGGTCTGATGTGCTCCTTGGCTTTCATGATGCTGTTTGTTCACTAAGATTCTCTAACAAACCTCTGAGGGCTTCACAGAGCAGCTTTATTTATACTGAGACTAAATTACACACAGATGGACTCTATTTACTAATTAGGTGACTTCTGAAGGCAATTGTTTCCACTCGATTTTAGTTAGGGGTATCAGAGTAAAGGGAGCTGAATACAAATGCACGCCACACTTTTCACATTTTTTTTGTAACAAATTTTAAAAACCATTTATCATTTTTCTTCCACTTCACAATTATGTGCCACTTTGTGGTCTATCACATAAAATCCCAATAAAATACATGACAAAATGTGGAAAATGTCAAGGGGTGTGAATACTTTTTCAAGGCACTGTAGCACCCTTAATGTGTATGTGCAAAATTTTAAAAAATGTGATACACCTTTGCAATACATGCACATTTCTAAAGACTCTTCAAGGGCAAAAAAATCCCGTTGTCTGCCAGAAAAGCACTCACATTTTTATGGACTGATTGGTGTCAGCCCTGCTCAGTTATCTCTTGCTACTCAAGCCCACTCACCCTCCTATCTCCACAACATAGGGACTAATCATTCTGCAGTCCCACAACAAGAACTAGGAGGGCTAATTAGACTCCTTGAGATAACATATGAAGCATACAGAGAATACATGACAGCTCGGAATTTCTGACATGATCAACAGGTATGTTATTCCACCTATTGGACAGATATAAAAAAAACCACTTTCAATGGTATATTTAACAGATCAAACGGGAGCAAATAAGAGAAGTTTATTGTTAACGTTTTTATACACCTTAAATAAACTTCATGTAAAAAGTGTGCACAGGACATTAGCAGAAAACAAACATGAACTGTAAAACTATCACACAATCAGGATCAGCCTTTTTCAACCAGGGTGCCCACTGTGCCCAGGCACCCTGGTGTGCCTTGGGGTTTCTTCGGGGATGCCTTGGCAAAATGCCTAAAAATTTCCTACAAACCAGCATGATGAAGCCTGCCTTTTAGTAACACAAAGCCACAGGTTTTCATTGTGCACCATTACAACCTTCTAGCCACCTGCGTCCTAACAAGCAATGACCCCCCATTGCCCCTCTCTGTCAGCGCTGGGGTCAGCTGAGTGATGGAGAAAAACTGAGGGAGAAGAGAAACATTAGAAAACTAGTCAGTACCAGTGTACAAAAGTGTATTGGAGTTGGAAGAATAAATCCCCTCTAACATTGGGTGTCCAACATGTGTGGATGTTGATGTATTGTTGAAAACTATTAGAATATTTTTTTTACATTTTAGAATGGGGTGCCTTGAGGTTGTCTATAATTTTAAAGGGTTTCTTGACTGAGAAAAGGTTCAGAAACACTGATCTAAATCATACTCAGATCTATGCCAGTGTAGGTGCATGTAGTGACATTTTTTTACAACGTTGAGGTTAATTTACTAAAAGGAAAAAGACTGAGCACTTTGCAAGGGCATTTGCTCTAGAGCAGGGGTCTCCAAACTTTTCAAACAAAGGGCCACTTTACTGTCCTTCAGACTTTAGAAAGGGCCGGATTGTGGCCAGTGGGTGCAAAAAATGTCCTGGGCCCAGCACCAGTAAGAATAAATGTGGCCTCAAGGTTGGTGGTCAGTAGGAGGAGTAGGACCCCTATCACTAGGAGGAATAGTATCCCATCATTGATATCAGTAGAAGAAATAGTGCCCCCTTGTTGGTCGCCTCAGGGTTTGTGGTCAGTAGGAGGAGTAGGGCCCCTATCACTAGGAGGAATAGTATCCCATCATTGATATCAGTAGAAGAAATAGTGCCCCCTTGTTGGTGTCAGTGAAAGGAATAGTGCCTCATATCAGGTAGAGGAATAGTGCCCCAAGGGCCGCATAAAGGCTAGCAAAGGGCCACATCTGGCCCTCGGCCACAGTTTGGAGACCCCTGCTCTAGAGCTTAGTAAGTGAGGTGAAGCTTCTCTTTGCAAAGTATACCCAATCACATGCAAAGCAAAAAAAAAAAAATATGCATTTTTGCTTGCACATGATTAGATGATAGAAGTCAGCAGGGTTCCACCTCATTTTCTGAGCTCTGGCACAAATGCCTTTGCAGAGTGCAACTTCACTTGCAAAGTGCACAGTCTATTTGCCTTTAGTAAATCAACCGCTAAGTGTCATATATCAATAGTTGTAAAGAACTTCTCATGCTTTAAATACACAAAGCCATGTTTAGGTTTTAGATCGTTCCTTTATCTACATAAACCCATTGGCATGGGAGGGGACCGTGACATTTATTAGCATACATCTATTAAAACACAAGTGAATTAAGGACAGTCAAACTAAAACCATTTACTCATACTTTCCTGTGCAAAAGAGGAAAAAACACTAAAACCGTTTAATAAAATCTTCACTGTTTATTCCAGTAAGACTAAAATTGGCAACCATTGATAAGAAAATAGAGAAAAAGAAAATAAAAAGCTCAGGTGACAGCCTGACTGTTATAAAAAAAAGAAGATTAATTTTTATAAGGTGCAACTGATTGGAAAAATTTGCTGCACTGTGAGGGCAAAAAGATAGTGTTATCTTGATGAGGATAGATAGTTGAATAGAATAAGGTGGAATTAAATGGTATAAACTATAAATACAGTATTTCTGTAGTATGCCGAAATATTAAAATATTAATAAAGCTAAACAAATACTATTTAGATGTAAAGAGAATCTGTTCCAAAAAAACAGCTTTTAATATGTTGGTAAAATAATATGTTTTTGCCGAGCTGGTCTGTGTCTAGATTAATATGATGCAGCAATACAAAATGTACGGTTCACATAGGTGCTGGATACAGGAGAGTTTTCTGTACAATGCTCCTCCTGCTTTTTGTGCTTTGTCCTGTCCTGGCTGGGACACCAGCAGAGGAAAGTCCTGAATGTTTAATCCATTATTTGGGCCAATGCATAACACAACATGCCCAGTAACTGTGTAGCTGTGTACCAAGACAGTCAGCTTAGTACATTCTATCAGACCTAGTGTTTGGTAGCGGCTTGTTGGGGAAAGAGCCTGGGAGCACGCTATATTAACTAGTTATTTCTAAATAAGATATTTACAAATAATGAAATTTATATTAAAAACAGTATTATAATTTTAAACAGTTTAAAATCTTTTGAACATCAAAAAAGTAAAATAAAAATTAGAAGAGAACACTAGGGGTCTGTTTTTTAATGTTTTTACCCAATACTCTCACCACTATCCTCAAGGTTCTTATATTTTTCAACCTACGTTTTGGTTAAAAAATGTGTGAATCCTTGGAGAAAACATTGATAAATAGACCTAATTAGAAACATTTTTGAATCCTCAGTGAAGGTTGTGTGAATCTAGTGTGAAAACATTGATAGATTCGTATAATTTTTCTAGCTTCATAAATTACTTAAAACATCTTAAATAGACAAGTAAAGAGAAAATTCCAAAAAATATAAAATCTGTTACAAATATTTGTACACATTTTTAAAAAATTTACATGAAAAATGTGTTCATCGACAAAGTATAAAATACAAAAATCTAATTTTTACTGAGATTTCCATTAATTTAAAATGTGTTGAAAGGCATCTCACCACCAACAAAATGCTTTGTTGCATACAATGCTGAGATGACTACATCAGGCTACCTTCAATGGATATATGTGTTAAATATACAAGTTCATATCATTTTAGGCTTATGCTTATGTCTATGATGTAACCAACCAGTTTTGAACCACCATTTACATAGATTTTTTACAAGATTGTACATTAAAAAGAAAAAAAAAATATGTAATTTTATACATTTGGTCATGTGATCATTTGACACCCTAAAAGTTCCCAAAGTGATATATTTTCTATTTCAATGACTTGTGAGTTGTGAGGATATAATTATTGGATTAACCAAAATTGTAACTAAATCCTTTAATCCTTAACACAGACAGTGACCTAATGTAACCCCCTAAACTAAGTCTTAACACTAAACTAACCCTTTGCTCTGTATACTCCTCTCATCCTACTCTGGGAGCAGCCACACATAATACTCACAGAGGAGATACTAGTGCCGGGCTACCATGAACTAACATTTAATAAGCTTGTACAGGGTGTTGAGCATTCCACTATGTCCACCAAAAATGTATACATTTTGCTTGATGCTATGCAGGCATTATAGGAAACAAACCAAGTGTCCATGTCAACCTTCCACGGATAACACAGCTTTAACCTGACCCCATGGTTTCAAGTAAAGTTTCAGAATTTATATTAGGGAATAATAGATATTTAAAAAGTCTAAACAGACTTAACAATGTAATGAAGCAATAAATACTATTTGCACATTTTATTTTACTCGCCTGCTTTCTGGTTTTGAATTTGCCACAAAAATTGAGTTACTGTTTAAGAGGACTAAACTTAAAAGACAGCATCTGTACTTTATAAACCGTTACCTCCTAAATGACAATACACTGAAAAGTATCGGACATATATTTGGCCAAGCTGTGTCTCCTACCTGAAATAATTGCTAGCAGCTGCCAGTACAACTCGATGACAAGGAAACAAGCTGGTTCCAACACTCAGAACTACATCGGTCAGGGACTTCTCGAGCCTGAGGTTTTCCAGTCCATTCTGAAGAGCTAATGTAAATTCAGTATCATCAAATTTTCGAATGTCTCCACTCGATTTTTCAATGAGCTCCCCCAGTTCTTTGGGACACTCGCTGTTGAGGGAAATGATGAAGTTGCCTGAATTGTTTTCCATAGATTCTCCCATTGTTGTGACGCTGTGTGTGGTACGTCTGGGTCTTTTCTTTAGATGCAGTTAGGTCACACTTAGCAAGTAAAACGGATTTCCTGCCTATGGCTCTAAAGTTATCTACAACTGTCACACTCAAAACAGGAAACTTTAAACTAACTGAGTTGACAACCAACATACACCAGTCTCATTGGATAACAGAAGAGTGTTCAGCATTACAAACCACACAGTGAATACAAAATATATAGACCACAGCCACAGGTGGCTCTTCTTAAATAAACTGGAGCATGTAAAGAAAAAATTGTATTTGTACCCAGTTAATTCACTATGTTTATGCAATCTTACTAATGTTATGTGTCCTGTTGGGCTGCCAATATCTACCAGTGGTTAACAATAGAACCCTGCAACTCAAACCAAGATATTCTCTTTGGCTGCTTTAGGCAGGCAGAATTCTTACTGAGAATGCCAGGCGTGGAGATATCTGCCTGTCTTCTATCTATATGGAAGCAAGTCTGACAGGTGCATGTAGTGCACGTGCAGTAAACCTTTTATTATTATACAGTATTTATATAACGCCAACAGTTTGTGCAGATCTTTACAAAATGGAGAGAGACAGTGCAGTTACAATACAATTCAATACAGAGGGGAATCATAGGGCCCTGCTTGTTAGAGCTTACAATCTTAAAGTCATAGTTAATCTTTGCCAAACAAAACTGCCTATGCACATAAGGGACATTTGTACTAGATACTAACAAGCTGTTCAGATTTAATCAAAGTTGAATTATGCCCTTGCTATAGGTGTAGACCATTAATGTACCTCATGAAGCCGGTGTTGCTGCTTAACTTCACCATCACAGGAACAAGCTCTTTCTTCAATTCAAACTCTCTCATATGTGCCTTCTCTCCCCTGATGCAGTAGCTCTGAGCTCAGCTTTTGAGAACTTACTCTGCTGATGGTCAAATTGAGCAGTAACACTAGGCTTTTCTAAGCAACATGCATAGCAACGTTCTAGAAGTATTCCAGTCAGGCCTCATGAGGTACTTAAATGGCCTACCCCTATACCAAGGGCAATATTTAACTTTGGTCGAAGCTGCACAGTTTTTTTTTTCTTTATATCTTTATTGGTTTTATTGGCAGGTACATAAGTAACATTGCTTAATGAAAGGGTATCACATAAAAAAATCAAGTAAACATCTCATGACATAAGAAAAGAGAAAAAAAATGCGCACCAGCCTAGTGTGTTACCGTTGACAATTTAGTAGAATAAAAATAGAATAAAAAACTACTCACAAGGAGAGCAACATAGTAGGCTTATCGACAACGCTGTGATAGATACACCTCAAACCACACTCCAAATAGGGGGGATAAAGGTGTGTCACTGCCGGCTGACGCGTTTTGAGGCTACAAGGACCTCTTCATCAGAGCCCAGCAGTGTAGACCCTTCCAAGGGCTCCCCTTATATACACATGAGCACTCATGCAATTACCCACCCAACCGCAGGCCGCGGAGGACTTCCCAGGGGCCATCCACCTAAGTGCATGGTCCCAGAAACCTCACACTAATCAAAAGAACAAAAGTGAGAGTGGTGGTAATGATATTGATGGTGATAATAATAATAATGTTAAATAGAAATGGGAATGGAAGTAGATATAAAAATGGGATTGAGAAAAAATGAGATTAAGATGACAAATATAATATAGTGTGATACAATATAGTATAATATAATATAAAATATAAACTCGAAATCAGTAGATGACAGCGGTATAGGTCCCAGTGATGGCAACGACAGTGCCCCCTGAGACAATCGCCACTGTTTATATATCACTGCTAAGAACAGATGAATATATATATATATATATATATATATATATATATATAAAGAAAAAAGAAAAAAGAAAAAAGATGAGTTGCGCTAGGAGTCGCAACTTAATGCGAAAATAATATAAATAAATAAATGCATAAATGAATAAATGAATAAAGTGCTAGTGCAAAAAATAGCAAAAAAAAGGGATGATGCCCAAACAGTCATGGGAAAAACCTTTCGGGGTAATTACAACAATCTGCTATTTGGGACCAAACGCTTAAAAAACTTTGTTAGTCCATTAGAATTGCATACTAATCAATTGTTAGGCAGTCCAAAATGAGAGGGGAAATCAACAGCAGAACCCCAAAACATATGAATGTCCAAATAGATGGGCAAAAAACAGTTGCAGAGTAATAAAATGATCCAAATATTGAACAGCCTCTGGTCTCTGGTCAGAAGAAACATATATTCCCACCGAGAGGTAAGTAAGGGTGTGCTCTTACCAGATCCACGATCATAAAAAGCGTGTCGATCCACTCAGGTCATGGAGAAAACTCGGTCACAGCTGACAGGCAGAATATCCTCTCCAATGTGTTTAACGGCTCCACGTCCATCCGGCGAACCAGGGGAAGAAATAGGCTCAGAATGTGAAGTACCGTCAAATATTTATTAAAAATTGTGCAACATATACACAGCGGTACATATAATTTAAAATTGCCGGCTAAAACAAGCAAACAGATACAAATAAAAAACGTGCGCCCGTGCATCCGGGGTCACGTAAAACACAATGACGTTCGGTGCGTGGCTCCGCCCTGATCGATTTCACCACAGATGGCGTTGTCAAAGGGCACGGGCAACGCACTGAACGTCAGCCTTATATGCCTACAGAGCAGGCAACCAAGCCTCTCTCTCAGCTAGCAGCCTCCAATCAGGAACGGCCGCAGGATCAATGAACCCGGAAGGGGAGGATCTGAATGACCCGGAACTTCCTACCAGTAAGACCGCCCTTGACATAGATAGGACTATCCTATGTCAGCAGGGTAAGGTCCTACCTCATGAGGATATTCTCAATGGTCAGCAGACATCCCACCATTCATTTCATATAAATGTTTTAGTTAAAGAGTCACTGTCTGTCACATCGTATGTTCTTACTATACATAAACAGATAACGCCATATTAACCTAAAAACGGGTAAATTCATGTCACCACTTTATAGCATCTATTAAAAACGCCAGAAATATAGCAGCATGAACATTATACCCAAATTAATATCATATCAGCCAAAACAGGGTTGCCCATGTGGGTTACAGTACGTTGGACGTACTGTAAGAAAGTTCCAGGTAAGGGTCAATGAACACATTGGGAACATAAGGAGAGGATTTAGAGAACATTCTGTTTCTCGGCATTATAGGGAGGTGCATGCCAGGGATCCTGGTGGCACTTCCTTTATTGCCATTGACATCCTCAAACCCCACTGGAGAGGTGGATCAAAAAGGATAGCGATATCAAAACTCGAGATGAGTTGGATATATCGCATGAAATGTCTTAAACCGCAGGGTTTGAATGTGGACATAGAGGTCAATGCCTTTTTAGACAATTCTTAGTGATCTCTTGCTGAACTATTCATTTTCTTCCCCCCTTTCTTGCCACTCCAATTTTCTGGGTCCATCTGAGGATTGTATACTATTGAAATTTGATACTAAAGATGAGGATAGTATACGATTATCGGTTTAATTTTTTGCCTTTAAGATCCGTGTGGGACCCCTTGGGGAGGTAGGTTACCCTTCTGGGGATTGTTCTTGTCTCCAATAGGGATTTACCTACCTGTAATACTCACAGATGTTGGTTAAATGGCAATGTAATTTTTTTATCAACCACTAGAGGGCTCTCAATGTGATATATTAGATTTATTAATTTTTAGATTTTTTATGTTTTGACCTTTATGATTTTAATGTATAGGGAGAATACAGATGTCAGCCAACTGCGATTTCTCTTTCAGATATTAAAATCCCTGTTTTGGCTGATATGATATTAATTTGGGTATAATGTTCATGCTGCTATCTTTCTGGCGTTTTTAATAGATGCTATAAAGTGGTGACATGAATTTACCCGTTTTTAGGTTAATATGGCGTTATCTGTTTATGTATAGTAAGAACATACGATGTGACAGACAGTGACTCTTTAACTAAAACATTTATATGAAATGAATGGTGGGATGTCTGCTGACCATTGAGAATATCCTCATGAGGTAGGACCTTACCCTGCTGACATAGGATAGTCCTATCTATGTCAAGGGCGGTCTTACTGGTAGGAAGTTCCGGGTCATTCAGATCCTCCCCTTCCGGGTTCATTGATCCTGCGGCCGTTCCTGATTGGAGGCTGCTAGCTGAGAGAGAGGCTTGGTTGCCTGCTCTGTAGGCATATAAGGCTGACGTTCAGTGCGTCGCCCGTGCCCTTTGACAACGCCATCTGTGGTGAAATCGATCAGGGCGGAGCCACGCACCGAACGTCATTGCGTTTTACGTGACCCCGGATGCACGGGCGCACGTTTTTTATTTGTATCTGTTTGCTTGTTTTAGCCGGCAATTTTAAATTATATGTACCGCTGTGTATATGTTGCACAATTTTTAATAAATATTTGACGGTACTTCACATTCTGAGCCTATTTCTTCCCCTGGTTCGCCGGATGGACGTGGAGCCGTTAAACACATTGGAGAGGATATTCTGCCTGTCAGCTGTGACCGAGTTTTCTCCATGACCTGAGTGGATCGACACGCTTTTTATGATCGTGGATCTGGTAAGAGCACACCCTTACTTACCTCTCGGTGGGAATATATGTTTCTTCTGACCAGAGACCAGAGGCTGTTCAATATTTGGATCATTTTATTACTCTGCAACTGTTTTTTGCCCATCTATTTGGACATTCATATGTTTTGGGGTTCTGCTGTTGATTTCCCCTCTCATTTTGGACTGCCTAACAATTGATTAGTATGCAATTCTAATGGACTAACAAAGTTTTTTAAGCGTTTGGTCCCAAATAGCAGATTGTTGTAATTACCCCGAAAGGTTTTTCCCATGACTGTTTGGGCATCATCCCTTTTTTTTGCTATTTTTTGCACTAGCACTTTATTCATTTATTCATTTATGCATTTATTTATTTATATTATTTTCGCATTAAGTTGCGACTCCTAGCGCAACTCATCTTTTTTCTTTTTACTTTTTGCGTGTATATCACATGTTTAGCGTTGCTGCTGGAATTACTCACTATTTATTTATTCACTTATCCATTTGAAATTCATTTATATTCATTCTCCTAGCGCGAGGAAAACCCCCCCTCTTTCCATATATATATATATATATATATATATACATATGTGCAATTACAAATGAACAATGGCAAAAACAAATGAAAAATGGCTTAATGTAGGGAAGCTAGACTTACGGATTGTAGCAGCCAGATCAAAGGAGTACTGGCCCCCTGCTCCTCCAGGGTCATCAGACAAAATGCCTGTTCCCCTGGATTCACTGTCGTCGTTTTCGATGCCATCCGTCGTGGCGCAGAGCACCACGGTGATACTGTGCCAACATAGTGGGCAGTGAATGGAGCGCAAAACGAAAGCTTCTGCGCTCCAAATGCTCCCGCGCCGGGATACCGCATCATTAGCAGTGGCCCGCATGTCAGCTCCTGGCACGCTGATAGAGCTGTGCCAGGCTGAACGATACAGGGGCTTGATCGCCGCCATTTTGGCGGAGACCGGACACTGGGGGAAAGTGGTTAATAGTTGGAATTAGAAGATTAAACATGTATATACACACACAAAGATAGCATAGCGTGTAACTCATGACATAAACATACATTTAAGTTTGTACTTAAGAGATATCGAGTTAGTGATACAAGATTTTAATCTGGGGTTTGTGGCAAAAAAGCATGTGAATAAAAAATTCTAATTGAACAGGAGAAGAATGTTCTCCAAACAAAAAAAGAAAAAATAACAACAAAACATTAGGCTGTATGTGGTAGGAATGTTTAATAATAGGAGGTTCCATTTTTTCTGGGATGCTGCAATGTATGTTAATTGTCGACCAGAATGGCTTACGTCAGTGAGAGTATACATAATGGGCTCAGGTAGAATGATTCTATTGAAAAGTAAATTACTCCATGGTCTAGAAGGGCAATGCACCTGTAGTCTTGCAACCAGGGCTCCCACTGTTGAAGGAAGGTGTTTTCTTTCTAATGTGCTTTGGCAAATGAGTATTCATATAGCACATTGGTGTTGAGTGTCTGGACAACTACTGAGATAGAAGGTATTTGTGCATTTATCCACATTCTCACGATTGCAAGTCTAGCCGCAATGAAAGTATGGGTTATAAATGTTTGAAACGAGTCAGCCATATTTCTATATCCACTCCTAGCAAGGCTAATTTAGGGTCTGAAGCACAGGAAATATGGGAAACAGAGGATAGGAAATTAAAAACCTCAGACCAAAAGGTAACCAGACACGTATTAAGGTCCTCCTGTAACCCCATTGTCTCCAGCATAGTGGATAAGAGAGAGATTGCTGCCAATCTACAGGGGGAATAGTTGCACAGGTTTTTTTTATCTGCAGATGCTCCTTATCTGCATGGGCAGTTTTTTTGGTAAAGGTAGTTTTATTCACTGTTCTCTATTGAAAGTAAATGGTTGGAATGAGCTCACATGATGTCTTTCTTAAAAATAAAAAAATCTCTGTGTCTAATAATAAGCAAGTCCTGTCTGTCAAAACTAAGATTCCAATCAGATGCAGAACATGAAAAGATTGATCAATGTGTGGGCATCATTCGACTTTTTATACATACCTGAAATTTGCTTGCATTGTGACCAGTTTTGAGTTTTAATGATCAGGGAGTATATAGAAATTTAGTATAATGCCAGAAAAAGTGAGTGAGCATCATAGCATGCTTGATAATCTCTCAGAAATTGTTGTACACATTAAAAAATCTCTTTTGATGCTAGACAATTGTTTTATTTTTTTTTCTCAATGGGACAGTTACAAGTCTTGTTTGCCACGTTCAAGGAGAAATTAGGCAGAAAAATCATGGTGGTTGACAGTGGCACACACTTTCAACCACAGCTTGACAGCTTGAAGTCTTTTGTGGTATTTGTGGATGAGGCTCTCTATCTTCTCAGATGGTAAAGCTTCCCATTCCTCTTGGCAAAAAGCCTCCAGTTCCTGTAAATTCTTGGGCTGTCTTTAATGAACTGCACCTTTGAGATCTCCCCAGAGTGGCTCAATGATATTGAGGTCAAGAGACTGAGATGGCCACTCCAGAACCTTCACTTTATTCTGCTGTAGCCAATGACAGGTCGACTAGGCCTTGTGTTTTGTCATGTTGTAATGTCCAAGTACGTCCCATGTGCAGCTTCCTGGCTGATGAATGCAACATTTTCCTCCAGTATTTTTTGATAACATACTGCATTCATCTTGCCAACAATTTTGACTAAATTTCCTGTGCCTAGCTCACACATCCCCAAAACATCAGCGAGCCACCTCCATACCTTTCATCATAGGCCTTGTTGACCCCTCTCCAAATGTAAACCTTTGATCAGGGTCATTTGGGAAGTTTCTGTTGCCATTATGATTTAAAAAAAGTAAACACAGTAGATTGATAATAAACGGCTTTGGCCAAACACTAACCATGAGAAATGTTTTTGTGTTATCATTCGTATTCTCTGAAAAATGGCCAAGAAATCATTAATTCTGCCTGGGTATGTAAACTTATGAGCACAACTATATATCTAGATACCTGGCCACATCTCGCAAATATGCTGAATGTACTACTCAAATTCAAATTCAGACAAACTACCTAATATGACTCAATGGGAACAGAACTTAAATTAGGAATTGGCTCCAGGTGAATGGCATAAACTGGTCCTCAATGCTTTCAAGTCTTATATAAATATTTCAGTCATAGAAGCTAATTATAAAGTAACATTAAGATGGTACATGTTGCCTACCAGAATTGCTTTTTATGTCCCAGGCAGTTACCCTAATTGCTTCAGAGGATGCAACCAAGAAAGGTCAGAGTATCATACATGGTGGACCTGTCCAAACGTCAAAAGATTTTGGATCTGCGTTTACAATTTTATATACTCTTTAACACAGATTAACCCTAATGCCGCGTACACACCATCACTTTCTGCGATGAAAAAATGCGACGGTTTATGTGATGGAAAAAAACAACATTTTTCAAACTTCAATTTGAACAACGACGTAGCATACACACCATCACTTTTTCACAACGCTCTAGCAAAGCGCAGTTCCGTCAATCACGCACGACGTCACTATAAAGGGTCGTTTCCATGCGGAAGACGGCCTCTTTTGCTGATATAGTGTTGCTGCGTGTTAGTAAAAGTTTGGTGAGAGACGATTCGTGATTTTCAGTGTTTGTGCTTTAAATTTTGTTTTCTGTTGTACAGTTTGTGTATTTGTCGTCGGATCTGTGATACAGTGATTGTACTAAGGACGTATTTGTTTTGGCATTACGTTTTTGTGTGCACGGTGCTGTTTAGCAGGTCGTTCTTCAGAGGCCATTCTGTACTTCAGGGCGTAATTTTTAGTCTGATCTGATTTGACGACCGTTTTCTAGCCATGTTTCAGCCACTTCACACACTCCCAAATCAACACAAAATAGAGATGTCCACTAAAATTGGTGACAAAATAAAAATAAAAAAGGTTGCCCAATATATATATTTCAAATTTTGAAGATGGAAGATACAACTAAATAACAGAACACAAACATAAACATTATCAAACAAGAAAGAAACTACGTAAAAAGCTTGTCATAACTATGTAACAAGATCAGCCGCAACAAACGTCCATTTTTGGGTAGCAGTTAAAAGCAGGGGTTAAAGAAGCGCTTTCTTTTCTTGTATATAAGCTGAAAAAGACCTAACGAATGTGCTTATTCCATTCTGAACAGTCGTTTTACCTGAATGAGCACTGCCGTCTCCTAACTTGCTTCTGAGCATGCGCGTGCTTAAAACGACGTTTTTACGTACACACGGTCAATGTTTAGAACACAGAAAGCGACGTCGGCCAAAAACAACACAAAAAATTGAAGCATGCTTCAATTTTTTTTGGTCGTTTTTCAGAAGACATAAAATGACGTTTTTGCCCACACACGGTCAATTAAATTGACGTTTTTCAAAACGTCGTTTTTTTTCATCGCAGAAAGTGATGGTGTGTACGCGGCATTAGAATTCACCCTGGCAAGTCCTTCTGAATCAGCCCATAGAGTAAGAGCTGAAACACACCAAAAATTGTTTTTGTTTATTTTTCTAGCTGCTAGGACAGCAATATCCAGGTCCTGTAAGCCCTTGTCTCTTTTGCATTGATACACACGAAACTGTCTTGGATAATGATGAATAAAACATGAACATCAATTTTGAATGATAAAATGCATTTATTCAAAAAAATATGGGATCCATGAACAAATTACATTTCAGGCGAATAATAAATCCACACAAATGTTGGATTTTGGTGCATTCTTTCTCACTTCCTTCTCACTGATTTAATCTCTTCTTTATCTTCTTGATCATAATATGTTGTTCCTCCTCTCTATACATACAGTATGTGCATGTTGACAATGCTAAACATTCTGTAAACATTCTGTGCAGTCAGGGAAGGCAGGTAAGCAAGAGCCTCACCTGACATGGACATTAAAAAAAAAAAAAAAAAGATTGAGTTTCGAAGGGTCATAGCTCGGCAACTTGAGGTCACAGAGACCCCAAATCTGGAGGGTATGTAGCCTACCCCACCACTGGTCACAATTTGGGGCTCCTGGCACCTATGGTTCTGGAGATACAAGGCTTCTTGTGCAGCCTGTCAAAATCTACATACAGAGCAGCCAGTTTAAATACAAGCTGGCACACACTGGCCCAGATTCAAGAAGCTATTGCGCCCGCGCAACCATAGGTTGCGCGGCGCAATAGCTGTTTTGCTCCCGCGTAGCGAATGCCCCTGATTCAGGAACATCGCTACGCGGACTGCAGCCTAGGATATGACAGGCATAAGCCTCCTTATGCCTTCATATCTCAGGCTGCATTCTTGCGTTGTCCGCTAGGGGGCGCGGCCATTGTGATCGGCGTATAGTATGCAAATTGCATACTACCACCGATTCACAAAAGTTGCGCGGGCCCTGCGCACGCAAGGTACGGAGTTTCCGTACGGCGACTTTAGCGCAAGGTTGCTCCTGCTATAGCAGGGGCAACCAATGCTAAAGTATAGCCGCCCTTCCCGCTCGTGAAATTTAAATTTCACGTCGTTTACGTAAGTGATTCGTGAATGGCGCTGGACGCCATTCACGTTCACTTAGAAGCAAATGACGTCCTTGCGACGTCATTTGCCGCAATGCACGTCGGGAAAGTTTCCCGACGGAGCATGCGCTGTTCGCTCGGCGCGGGAGTGCGCCTAATTTAAATGATTCCCGCCCCCGGCGGGATCATTTACATTAGGCGCCCTTACGCCGGGCTATTTAGCATAGTGCCCGCGCAATTTACGGAGCTACTGCTCCGTGAATCGCGGGCATATCAAAATATTTGCGTGGGCGCAGAGCAAAACTCGTTGCCCTTTGCCCACGCAAATATTGCGCGGATCTACCTGAATCTGGCCCACTGTTTTCAGCAGACTGAGAGGATGACATCTTGTCAGAGGCACTGAGCTCAATGGACAGCTTGGAGCCTTGGGCCAATAGTAAAGCACCATTGGTCCAAGCTGTCCAATAAAAATGCTGCAGTGGATACTCTCCTCTCACTGCAGTGTCATAGAAGGGGGCATGTGTCTAAAAGACACATGCTCCCTTCCAGCCCAGCCCTCCTAACTACAAGGAAAAATATGGGTTTATGGGTATAGGGTTTACCCATAATCCCATGTTTTTCTCACACAGTTAAGAGGGAGAATGAGAATCTGCTGCTGCTGAAAATGTACTTTTCTAATTAAAGCGGATCTCCACTCTAAAGTGGAGTCCCGCTGATCGGCACCCTCCCCCCCTCCGGTGTCACATTTGACACCTTTCAGGGGGGAGGGGGGTGCAGATACCTGTCTACAGACAGGTATCTGCACCCACTTCCGGCCCTACGATACGGGCAAAGGACGGGTTTTTTCTCCGCTTCCCGTCCGTCCCCCGTTGTATGCTGGGAACACTCGGCTCCCAGCACACAGCGGGAGCCAATCGGCGGGCGCAGCGCGACTCGCGCATGCGCCGTAGGGAACCGGGCAGTGAAGCCGGAGCGCTTCACTTCCTGGTTCCCTCACCGTGGATGGAGGGGGGAGCAGCAGGGTGACGAGCGATCGGCTCGTCATCTGCTGCGATCACCGCTGGACTTATATTAAAAGTCAGCAGCTGCAGTATTTGTAGCTGCTGGCTTTTAATATATTTGTTTAGTGGCACATCCGCTTTAAGCTAAATAATATATTATTATGCTATAGGTTATAACATAATAATGTATTATTTATCTATTTACTGTGAAATTATTGGATTAAAGTTATAACTTTAAACTTCAGTAATTTGTCCATTAAGCCACCTGCTTGAGTACAGATTTTGAAAATATAGTAAATTACCTTCAAAACAATATATAATAATTATTTGTATATTACTTATTTATGGTAATTAACCACTTGCCAACCTGGCCAATTCTGGCACTTCTCTCCTACATGTAAATATCCAATTTTTATGTCACATGGTATTTGCGTCAGCTCCTCCCACCCCTCCACAGCCCAGCTCTCCTGTGAGTGCTGGAGGAGCAGAGCAGAGAGCTGGTGACTGAGAGCTGAGTGATCATTTTCAGTTTTCGGTCTTAGAGGCAACGAGGGACCGCTGCTGCAGCCATCTAGGTGAGTATGATTGTTTATTTTTTAATAAAGACTGCACTTTTTTTCACACATTAGCTGAACATACTGCATTGCTTGAAACTTTGACTAAATACCATGTTCTTTAAATTACAGGACTAGTGGGTTGATTTACTAAAGGCAAGTAGAATGTGCACTTTGCAGTTGCGCCAGAGCTTAGTAAATCAGGTAAAGCTTCATTTTTTAAAGATTAACCCCCCCCCCCTCTCCAGAACACTCCGTTCAACGCCTTTAACCATTGGTTGGGATCGCTGATCGGGAGCCAATCGGCAGACCTTTTTCAGATCTTTTGTTGGACCGGCTGCAGTACACATGAGCCTGCACTACACACAGCCTGTGTGTACTGTACTAGGCTTTAGGCTAGCCTGAGTGGAAGAATCTCTCCTACCCACAATTGTATTCAGTCAGGTGCAGCATCCTTGACTGTCTGAATACTCAAACAGAGACTGCCATAGCTCCCAACTGTCCCTGATTTCGAGGGACTGTCCCTGATCTGGAGCAATGTCCCTCTCTCCTCCTCATTTGTCCCTCATTTTGGCCTGATCCATATAGTTGTATATAAAATGGACTTTTTATCTTTCAAAAAGTGTTTCCCAGTGCTAAATCCAATTTTTAAATTGCTGCGTTTGTAAATTTTAAAAGCCAATATAAAGGAATAGTAGTGGTAAAAAAAAGCACTTGTGGATTTAATTTACCTTTTTTGGGGTTAATTCTCCTTTAAGAGCTACATATGTTTGCTAGTAGGTGTCCCTCATTCCCATTTAAAAATGTTGGGAGGTGTGGACAGCATCTGATTGAATAGATACAGTTCTTTGAAAAATTGAAGGAGCTGGGTGAAAAATTGCACTGACTGGGCCACCCATTGCTTGAATTGCATTGTTTCAGAAGAAATCAGACACAATTTGAGCCGTCTTTAGCCAGCTTTAAAGGGTCACTAAAGGAAAAAAAAAATGTTGCTGAAATGACTGTTTATTGGGTATAGAGACATAAAAGTTAACTGATTGCTTTTAAAAATGATTAAAAATTGAATTTAATCTATCATATAATGTGCCTCTAGTTTCACTTTCGGTTTTAAAGGACATACATGAAGTTCCGGGAGAAAGGTGAGTCGGGAAGACTCACAGAACAAAAACAAACAAATCCAGGGCAGTGTTTTGTTTTTAAAATGAATCTGATTGGTTCTGAGGAGTTTTAGACACACAGTAATGACAGTTTAGACCACAGTGAAAATCTCCCAGTACCTTGGTTATAAGGAAACAGGCAACCAGGAAGTGTGGAGATCACAGCAGAATTACAGCTACTTCAAAGCAAAAACGAACAATGAGGACATGAAACCAGTACTGCAGTAAGGTAAAGGAAGCATTTTAGCTAAAAAAAAAAATTCCTTTAGTGACCCTTTAATGTACTAAAAGCTGCATTATTTGGTGAAAATATCGTTGATTTTTACAAAATATGTTGCTGTTTTAGTGATGTGACAATCTATTTCCAAACTCAGCATACCTAAAGCTGTCTTTCTTGGGACAAAAAAAAAGAGTCCTGTTTTGACAAATGAAATGCTTTGGCTGTGTATGTATGACATCATTACGTTGCAGACATACTGTAGGTTATGGGAGATTAAGGAGGCCAGTGAATAAACAGAGGTGTATTTGTATGCGTGTTTACAGCTCCTAGGATTAGAACTTTGACATGTGAGTTTGCTTAACTGTTTTTAAAGTGGATTTAAATGATTAGTAAACCTAAGAATGAACTTCTCTTATTTGCTCCGGTTTGGTCTGTTCCATTGAAAGTAATTGTTGTACACATTTGATAAGTACAAAACTACCTATCAATCTTGCAAGAAATGTTGATTGCCCTACCTTTGCAGACAGTGCAATCTTAAGAGCATTATAGGCCCCCGGGCAATACAGTGCACTGGGGCCCTGTCTACACAATCACGCACGAGAAGGGGGGGGGCGAGCGCCACCGGATTACACAGAGCAGGGATCTCCCACTTACCCGGTGGCCGCTGTCATACAAAGTATGACCTCCTGGATGGGCTCCTATGATAGACTGCACACAGTGGCCATGCCGTGTAAGCTGGAGATATTTGCAATCCAGGGGTGCTGGGGACGTTTGGTCACCCTAGGCTAGTGGCCAGCAGGACCCACAGGTCAGTGGCCAGCAGGAACCACAGGTCAGTGGCCAGCTCCCAGCTGGACCCACAAGCTGTGGACCTGTGGGTCCTGATGGCCACTGACCTGTGGGTGCTGCTGGGAGCTGGCTGCGGACCTGTGGGTCCTGCTGGCCACTGACCTGTGGTACCTTCTGGCCACTGACCTGTGGGTCCTGCTGGAAGCGGGGGGCAGCGGCTGTCGTGCAAAGTCACCTGGGCTAGCCCCGCTCACTGGCTCAGAGACTGACAGTTATAGTGAGTCATTCAAGCGGGCGATCACTCAGACAGCCGGCGCCCATTATTCGGTTATTAAGTGACAGTCATGCTTGACTGGGGTCGCTGGGCAGGTGGGGCCCCCCAGGCAAGTGGGGCCCCCGGGCAACTTCCCAGCGTGCCCATGCGAAAAGACAGCCCTGTTTTGCAGACTGTTTTTGCTTACTATCATTCACAGCTCTTTGTTGATCTGTCCTGTTTTTATTGTCCTGATACAATAGGATAAGTGAGTATTGTCACCCTAGGACAGGAAGTGCAATTGGTGAGTCGACAGTAATGAGAATTTTTGGTGCCACATCCAGTATTAGTAGAGGAAAACAACAATCCCATTTGTGGTGGACTTTTAAGGCACAAAATTATTTGAGGAGAAGTATATATGAGGTTTTAAATTATTTATTGAATAAAGTATAAAGAAAACATGTATCAAAAACATTTAGCATATTTGAACAATATGAACATATTTACAGTATTGTCGTCTTAGCATCAAAGTACAAACTGTAATTTATAATTCTTGCACCCGACGTGTTTCGGAGTGTATATGTGCCTCCTTCTTCAGGGGTATATTTAAGCAAGAATACTTTGGGCCAGATCCACGTACGTCGGCGCATATTTAGGCCGGCGTAGCGCATCTCATTTCTGCTACGCCGGCTCAACTCAGAGAGGCAAGGACCGTATCCTCAGAGCATTTTCTTCCAACGTTGCGCCGGCGCAACGTGATTTCGTAGGCGTAAGCGGCGTAATTCAAAGTAGGAAGGAAGTGGGTGTGTTCCATTTAAATGAACCGTGACCCCATGCAAATGAAGGGCCGAACGAACAGCGAATGCACCATGACGCTGACGTCTGTCCCGCACCCCTCTGTGCATGCTCACAACTCGGCCCGGCGTAGCCCCTGAGATATACGCCCAGGGCTTAAATACGCCCAGACATGCGCCCGTCGAGTGCAAAAGTACATCCGCTTATTTCCCCCCCTGAAGCAAGGTACTTTTTCCTGTTTGGTTTTGAGCCATGTCTTCTCCAGCTTCTGGGAAGAAGAGTAGGAAGCTTAATTTTTCGGACCAGGAGAAGGATGTGTTTATCAGGGCCATGTCCAGGTATGATGTGTACCTCCATGGTGCAGAGAGTGGCAACACCACTAAGGCCAGGAAGGCGGAGATCCTGATGCAGATTGCGGCAGATGTCAATGCCCTGGGATACGAGGTCAGGTCCTCCAACGACATCCTGAAAAAAAAAATGACCTGCGTTGCTTGGTCCGAGGTAAGCTGGCCAAGATGAGGACTCATGCCAGTGGCACTGGAGGAGGACCAGCCACCACTTTGACGCTCACTCCTGATGAGCAGGTGGTTGCCCAGTGTCTCCACAGGCATCAAGTGGAGGGAGTGGAGGGCTTTGACTCCATTGAGGATGCCTTGAGGACAGGTAAGTGTGTTTTATCTCCTATCTGGTGTGCAGCATGTGTGGGGGTGGAAGGGAACATGTGACAAGTGTGTGGCTCCACCAACATGTGAATGTTTTGTGTCATCCACAGATGTGCAGGAGGGAGCTGGGCCATCTGCTGCCGGTGGCCATTCCACACCATTCCCCGAACATCAGTCTGAGTCTGACCCCCTGGGAAGCCGTGAGTCATCAGTGGAGGGGAGTGGCCACACCTCTCCTCAGGAGGTGGTTGAGGAGGAGACAGTGACCAGTGACAATGTGGTTTGCCTCTACTTGGAGGACTCTCCCCCTTTGGCCGGGACCACTCAGACCTCCACCTCCATCAGGGGTAGCCCCTCAGGGTCCTCCCCCAACAGGTCTACCCCCTCAAGGGGCTCCCCTTCTAGATGACCCCAAGCCTCTCCTGGCCACAGGAAGGCTACCAGGAAGACTAGGGGGTGCCTGAGTTCCTCCCGGAACATCTCAAGAGGGAACAGGTCCGCCAGACCCGACATCTAGGTGTGGTTGCCGTCCAGATGCGGCGAGTGGCAGACAGCATGGCCTCCTCTGACAACATCAATGAGAGTGTCCAGGATGTCAACGCCAACTGTGCTGCTGTGGTCACCTGCCTGGGGGATCTGCAGGCCACCACAGCAGGCCTCGTGGCAGAGGTCCAGACCCTGGCTGAGGCCATACGGGACAATACTGCTGCCATCCAGGCGGAGGGGAGGCAGTCAAGGCTGCTGCAGGCCGAGACCAATGCGGTCCTCACCCGCATCGCCATGGCATTTGAGGGCAGGCAGCCAGCCAGGGAGAGACCAGTGGATGCTCCTCCTCCTCCTGGTTCACCCCCCCACCTGATGCTCCTAACATGCAGTTAAGGAGCCGGAGCCGTGGCACCAGACGTGGGCCACGACAGGGCCGATGAGTGCTTTTTTTGTGTTGGATGCTCAGGTTATGAGTTTTTTTTGTTTGTAGACCCAGCACACGGTCAGTAGTGCAGGCTACAGTGTGACTGGTGTGTGAATGTGGGGGTGACACTCCTGCTGGCAAAGGGGTGTCACCCTCGGTCGTCAGGGAGAAGTTATCCCCACGACCGTGTGAATGTGGTATGAATGGTCAGCGACATAATTGGAGCCTTGGCGTGGCGTTGCTGCTCCCAAGTCCTGCATGGTGGACTTGGGCTAATCCAATGTGATGAGGATGTGGGGACAACCTGGTGCACACATCTGCTCATGGAGGATTGTGCCATCCCAGACACGACTCCGCTTGTACGCTGAAAAGATCCACTGGCGAGGAAATGCAGTGTTGCCAGTACCTTGACAAGTGGCTGCACTGCATGTGAGCGATCTGTCTGGCTGGTGAGGTCATCATGCAGGGCTGTGGCTAATTCCAGGATGGCATCAGGGCTGAATCTGAAGATGCGATACACCTCTGATTCACCCATGCCAAAGACGTTCATGCGCGTTCGGTATATCCTCTCCCTTGCCCTCCTCCTACGCGCCTGTGAAGCCAGTAGTATAGCTATGACCATGGCTGCCCCTGGCATGTTGGCATACAGATTGTTGTCCTGCAAGTGTGGATGCTCAGCTCATCTGTAACGGTGCTGCTGCAGCTGCTCTCCGGCTGACCTGTGCATGTCTGCTGCTGACTTACCCCTGCTTTATGAGGGGTAACTTTAGGCCGGACGTACAGCTTAGGCGGGGCGCGCGTAGCGGGCGCCGGGAGCATGTATGTTCGTGGATCGCCGTATCTCCCTCATTTGCACATTTGAATAGGAAATCAATGGGAGCACCAGATGCGTCCAGCGTATATATGCGCCCACGCTGCGCCGGCGTAGGAAAGTTACATCGGTCGGAAGAAGCCTAGTTTCAGACGTATCTAGTTCTGTGGATACGGCGCAAGTGCTTTGTGGATCTGGCCCTATATGTTCTAGAATAAATATTTGAAAAAATATGTAAATAGATATACAATTATACAACATTCCAACATTGTTCATAAATATATGGGGTAGACGGGATTCATAGAGTTTCACTTACATGGACTTAGATGGCAAACCTTTCAATATCTTTTAATTAAAAACATTTCAGGGCGGGGTGTGCTCTCAAATTCCTACATCAGAAATCCGACAGAGTTGGTGTGCCTCCGGGAAGATGCCAGTGTCAGGCAAAGCCTAAATTCTGACGCAACTCCCCCACTACACACAACCCTGGGAGGGTAGGGCCAAGAGGATTCGCTGGGGCCCAAAATTGGGAAAAGGGATCCTGTGAAGTGTGAATATACTATGCACTACACTATACTATGTGCTATGCACACTAAATGGATATATAATAGAATTGTATTTATATTGTATTCCATTGTTAAATACCTGCAAGTAGTACGTAATTTCACATAAGTGTGTGTGTGGGGGGGGGGGGGGGGGGGGGGAGGTGTTAAGTTATAGGAGACACTCACCACAATTACAAAACTCACATACAATTTACAATTTAATTCAAACATTATTCAACCAAAAAAGGCTTATTATAATTTCATAATAGTGTTATGAAAGCATTAGAATTATTCACTTGGTTTTATTTTATTTTTATTTTCATAGTATTATGTGTTCTTATTCTTCTTGTATAATCAAATATCTGCTTGCTGGTAATATATAACAAGAGATTTTTGGGAAAATATGTAAATATGTGATTCTAAGTGCAGGATTGCTTATCAAACTTATCAAACGTGTACAACAAATTGCTTTCAATGGAACAGACCAAACCGGAGCAAATAAGAGAAGTTGTGGTGAGTGTCTCTTTCAACTGAACCCCCCCACACACGCTCATGTGAAATTACGTACTACTTGCAGGTATTTAACAATGGAATACAACATAAATAAAATTCTATTATATATCTATTTAGTGTGCATAGCATCTCTAAAAATCATATAAAATCATATATTTATGGTTTTTACTTTATATTCACAGAATCTCTTTTCCCAATTTTGGGCCCCAGCAAATCATCTTGCCCCTCTCAGGGTTGTGTGTAGTCGGGGAGTTGGGTCAGAATTTGGGCTTTGCCTGACACTGGCATTTTCCCGGAGGCACGCCACCTCTGTCGGATATCTGATCTAGGAATTTGAGAGCACACCCTGCCCTCATATGTTTTTAATTAGAACATATTAAAAGGTTTGCCATCTGAGTACATGTAAGCGAAACTCTATGAATCCTGTCTACCCCATATATTTATGAACAATGTTGGAATGTTGTATAATTGTATATCTATTTATATATTCTTTCAAATATTTATTCTAGAACTTAAAATATTCTTGCTTAAATATACCCCTGAAGAAGGAGGCACATGTACACTCCGAAACGCGTTGGGTACAGGAATTATAAACTACAGTTTGTACTTTGATGCTATGACGACAATACTGTAAATATGTTCATATTGTTCAAATATGCTAAATGTTTTTTTATACATGTTTTCTTTATACTTTATTAAATAAATTATTTAAAACCTCATATATACTTCTCCTCAAAGAATTGTGTGTTAAAAGTCCACCACAAAGGGGATTGTTGTTTTCCTCTAGGACAGGAAGTGTGTTACTGGCAGGATCACTAGGTGAAAAAAAAGGAAAACTGTTTTAAAAAGAACACCATAAAGACTGGTAAGCTGCAATGTATTATATTTTAGATATGAATATGACTATGAAATATCTATAGATTTTTTTTACATTATGTGGAGCTTTTTATTTTTGAATATTAATAAACAAAAAGCTCCACATAATGTAAAAAATCTATATATTTTTCATAGTCATATTCATATCTAAAATATAATGTGTAACTGCAATTCAAGTATGGCAAGGACCAAAAGACGTGAATTAGAGTTTGAAGTAGGTCTAGTTTAGGATATTAACCGCTTGAGGCCCGCCGCACAACGATATATGTCTGCAGAATGGCACGACTGGGCACAAGGGCGTACATGTAAGTCCCCTTTAAGATCCCAGCCGTGGGTCGCGAGCGACCCGATCCTCTTCTCCCTGACCGTTCCTGCGGGAACAGCATACCCGATCGCCGCCAGTGTCCCGCAATCAAGTCACAGAGCTGAAGAACTGGGAGAGGTAAGTGTAAACAAACCTCTGCCCGTGCTTCCTAGTGAGTATGTCACTGATCGTCTGTTCCCTGTCATAGGGAACGACGATCAGTGATGTCACACGCCAAGCCACGCCCCCACACAGTAAGAATCACTCCCTTAGGGCACACTTAACCCCTACAGCGCCCCCTCCTGGTTAACCCCTTCACTGCCAGTGTCATTTTTACAGTAACCACTGCATTTTTATAGTAATTGTTCGCTGTAAAAATGACAATGGTCCCAAAATAGTGTCAAAAGTGTCCGATGTGTCCGCCATAATGTTGTAGTCACGATAAAAATCGCTGATCGCCGCCATTACTAGAAAAAAAAATATTATTAAAAATGCAATAAAATTATCCCCTATTTGGTAGACGCCCCTATTTTGTGATTTTTTTTTTACCAAAAATATTTAGAAGAATACGTATCGGCCTAAACTGAGGAAAAAAAAAAAATTTTATATCTTTTTTGGGGATATTTATTATAGCAAAAAGTTAAAAATATTGCATATTATTTTTGTTTATAGCGCAAAAAATAAAACCGCAGAGGTAATCAAATACCACCAAAAGAAAGCTCTATTTGTGGGAAAAAAGGACGCCAATTTTGTTTGGGAGCCACGTCGCAGCACCACGCAATTGTCAGTTAAAGCGACGCAGTGCCGAATCGCAAAAAGTGGCCTGGTCTTTAAGCTGTATAATGGTCCAGGGCTTAAGTGATTAACATATGAAAGTTCAACCTTCTTTGATAAAGAGGTTAGTAATTTGTGTTGAGTGTCCGTTTGGAGGCGTGTTTGTGGTGGCGTTGAGAACATTTTAAATTTAGAGGTTGCATGGATTTTAATGAATTTGGTGGAGCATTATTATATGTACTTTGGACTTTTTGTTTTGATCTATTTATTTATTGTATGTGATTTTGTTTTGTATATTGTTGTATTTAGAAATTGTATTTAAAACGAAGTTCCAGTCACCTGTGGAAAAAAGAAAAGTCAGCAGCTACAAAAACTGTAGCTGTTTTACTTTTAAAAAACAGCCACTCACCTGTCCAGCGGTGTGGTCACCCCAGGCGGTCTCACTCACTGTCTTTGATCCCTGACGCTGACATCTTTACTATGGGCACCCTGCTTTGACAGCTTGCGGCTTCACAGCTCGGTGCCCACTGCGCATTCGCAAGTCGCGCTGCACATTTTGTGCTAATTGTTCAAGATGAGCAGAGAATGAGTCCTTAAAGCCGAACTTCCCCTTTTAGGTGGAGCTCCGCTTTAATTTGTTTACTGTTTATTTTGCATCTCCACAGAGGATACATTGGGGGTAATTACAAAAAGGCAAATCCACTTTGCACTATAAGTGCAAACTACTAGTGCAAAGTGCACTTGAAATTGCACTGAAAGTGCACTTGGAAGTGCAGCCGCTGTAAATCTGAGGGGTAGATCTGAAATGAGGGGAAGCTCTGCTTATTTTATTATCCAATCATGTGCAAACTAAAATGCTGTTTTTTATTTTCCTTGCATGTCCCCCTCGGATCTACAGCGACTGCACTTCCAAGTGCATTTTCAGTGCAATTTCAAGTGTGCTTTGCATTTGTAGTTTGCACATGTAGTGCAAAGTGGATTTGCCTTTAGTAAATAACCCCCAAAGTGTTAAACAGATCACCTGGTCTTTTCTGATAAACTGAATTGAATCTGAAATGCTATTAATATGGCTTCAACAGGACTTTTACAAAGATAATCCTCTGAATTCTGAGCAAAACACCCAGGGTGTCCACATTGTCTACTGATCATGTGTTTTCTGCAGGCTACAACAAATATAGAATAATTATCTTTAGCAGAGAAAGCTTCCACAAAGTGCTGTTACACACTGATAAAAAGAATTTCTTCTGACTCAGACAATAAGACTTTGCCATAGCCATGGAAATTGTAGGTGAGCCCTTGCTGACCTCACTGTGATGTCACTGTGGATTATAAATAGTCACAAATCGTAATTTTACCTGTTTATATAGTTCTCTGATATTCCACATTAAATCATTCACATTAGCAATTGCCCCCAATATTCCAACTCCAGTTACTTAGATAGGCACACATACTAGAGCCATTTTATTTTTTTAAAAGTGAAAAGGGCACATAAGCATAAACTAATTCCAATTTAATGAGTACACACAAAAGATGCACAAACAAGCTATTTACAAGCCCAAATTGGGAACTAAACATGAAATTGTAAGGCTGCAAGGCCATAAAGTAATTATCAATGGATAAGAAAGGATAATGTTTATGTAAGGCTGGGTTCACACTTATGCGCATTGGATGCGGCTTTCCCCGCATCCAATGCATAGAAGGAGATTGTGGTCAGCGAATTGCACAGGAGCCCTGTGCGTCTTTTGGTCCGTTTCAGGTCTGAATTGAGCCCAAAATTCAGGCTGAAATCAGACCTGAAACGATGAATGAAGACGCACCGGACTCCTGCTGTGAGCCGCTGCGTGCTCTAGTGTGAACCCAGCCCGAAGAACAGATTCACCCAAGGTGTATTTCAGTTTTGTGAATGAAAATGGTATGGTTTAGTCTTTCTCCGGATCTTCAGTGCTTTCTAGGACTCTGTCAGACATTTCTCCTTCCTCTGGCACAGCAGTGGCAGACTATGCTTGGCAAACTACACTTGTAGTAATTCTCCAAATATTCCTGTAGAGAATCCAGCAGAGGGAGCAATCACAGGAATAAAGAGTTTTAAGCCCTCCACTAAAATGTGCAGTGGAATATATAACTAGCCCTGTAAAGTCTGTTACAGCAGTGTAGTGGACAGACCGGATTGTTTTGCAGTTTTTGATCCCAGGTCCTCAATGGTGCAAGCAGCCAGGCACAGTGTATTTTCAATCATATGAATCCAAACTCACTCAGTCCTAAGACAGTAACCAGGCAGATAGTGTCTTCTTCTGTTTTTATTGTTTTGTAGAACTGAGATAGAGATTGGGAAAAGCTTTATGATGCCCAGAATTAAACAATTTGAATGAGCATACTATCTTGAAACAGTTAAGCAAAATAGAGGAGAGTTTTCCTCAACAAAAAAGTAGCACACAGTTTTAGCACAGGGGCCTTCTCTTCTCTAAGGCCCCATACACACGATAGAATCCATCCGCAGATAAATCCCAGCAAATGGGTTTCTGCGGATAGATCCTATGGTGTGTACACGCCAGCGGATCTGTTTCCGCGGAGAAATCTCCTCTGGGATGGATTCCAGCAGATCGGATATTTGCTGACATGCACAACAAATCCATCTGCTGGAATCCATTCCAACAGATGGATCCGCTCGTCTGTACAGACTCACCGGATCCATCCGTCCAAAGGGATTCCCCGCACGCGTCGTAATGATTTGACGCATGCGTGGAATTCCTTATATGACAGCGTCGCGCCCGTCACCGTGTCATAATCGCGGCGACGGCGCGACACGTCATCGCCAGAGGATTTCCGCGCGGATTTCAATGCGATGGTGTGTACACTCCATCGCATAGAAATCTGCGGAAATCTTTGAGAGGATTTATCCGTGGAAACGGTCCGCTGGACCGTATCCGCGGATATATTCTCTCGTGTGTATGGGGCCTAAGGCTTTATGTACACGGGACATTTTTACAACCTCTCCTGAACGATACATGGAAACACACTACAGTACATTGGTGTGCCTCATCAGCAAAAATGTTGCATGTCCTTCAGATTTGGTATGGATTTTAAGGAGGAAACCCATGCAAAAAAGAATGCAAGGGTTCCCCTTTAAAGTCCATACCAGACCCTTAAGAAAAAGGGGGGGGGGAGCATGTGACACACCTCCTGGAACATGCCAACCCACTTGCCCTCAACATGGGAGAGTACCTTGCTAAGACCCCCTTTCCCCAGGCAGCAAAGCACATTGTACCCATGTTATTGAGAACATGGGCCTCAACCCTGGACCAGTGCTTGTAGGGGTCTGGGGATGAGGGGATTATTGAAAATAGGAAGCCCTCTTTTATAATAAGGAAACACCAATATACTGCAACCCTGTCATTGGCAATAAAAGGGAAGGGTGTAATCAATGGGGACATGATTACCCAAATATGGCCATGGCCATATTTAGGTAATGATGTCTCCCCCCCCTATTCCCACCCCTTTGTCTATGTGGCCAGTGATTTCCACAGTGAGAACATGGTGGGTGCAGGCACCCGCTGCTTTCGAAAAATTCATTTTCAGCAAGAAAATGTCTTCAGTTTGTTTGTTCAGACTGAACATAGGCTGGCACTATATGGTGTGAATTTCATTCCTGCAACTACGGGTAGCAGTAAATACATTTGTACAATTCCCCCATCAACACAGTCAGTGTTGACAGAGGAATAAGCAATGGTCTTCTCCCAGGGGGGTCGGGGGAAACTATCCTTGGCAGGAGAAGACAATAATTATCGCTAGTGGCTATAGCAGCCACTAGTGATAATCGCAAGAGAATCCGACAGGCTGGTTGTACCCAAGTTGATCGATCAGCCTGATGCACATGGACACAGACAAACAAACAGCTATTCCTTCATAATAACAAAAGGTAGGAATCTGCAACAAAGTTTGTTAAAGTTCCTGCAATGTACATAGATCACCCAGAGGGGAATGTTTAAGAGTTATTACTCTTTAAAGGTGATCGTAGGTGGATTTACCATTGACATAACTGGTCAAATTGGTTATTATATGTAACAATCACTACATGGAAAAACCCAACCACAATTTTTTTTTTCCTGGCTCAGATGAGGTGAAGTTTAGCACACATGTAGAAAAATACAGCCATTACTTTCAGGCCTCGTACACACGACAGAGTTTCTCGGCAAAAACCAGCAAGAACCTTGCTGGGAGATATTTTTTTGCAGAGGAAACCGGTCGTGTGTACATTTTCGTCGAGGATACTGTCGAGAACCTCGACGAGCCAAAAAGAGAGCAAGTTCTCTATTTTCTCGACGGGAGTCTGATTTGGCTCGTCGAGATCCTCGACGGTCTGGTTTTCAACGAGAAACTCGGACGTCTGTATGCTAAGAAACCCGCGCTTGCTCAGATTAAAGAATGAGACGGGAGAAAAAGTAGCATTTGTAATGGAGATAACACATTTTTAAAGCTGTAACAGACTGAAAAGTGCAAATCGTCTCTTACCAAACTTTTATTTAACACGCAAACACATGAAATTAGCAAAAGCAGCCCCAAGAGTTTAGCCAGTGGAATCAAACTTCCCCTGCCGTTGTATGTGTTGTACGTCACCGCGTTTGAGAACGAGGAGATTTTGGCTTCACTGTGTGTACGCAAAGCAAGCTTGTCGAGTTCCTCGACAAGCCTAACAAGGAACTCGATGAGGAACTCGATGTGTTTCGCCCGTCAAGTTTCTCGGTCGTGTGTACGAGGCCTGAGTCTGGAAAAAAGAATGTGTTCCTTTATCAATCACATAGATCTTCTAAAATGTCAGCAATTTTGACTCCTAAAACCCTATACAGGCATACCCCACTTTTATGTACACAATGGGGTTTATTTACTAAAGCTGGAGAGTGCAAAATCAGGCTTACTTCTGCACAGAAACCAATGAGCTTCCAGGTTTTATTACCAAAGCTTAATTGAACAAGCTGGGGTTAGAAGCTCATTGGTTTCTATGCAGAAGTGATCCTGATTTTGCACTTTTCATCTTTAGTAAATAAACGCCATTGTGTACTCACCAAGAATTACCACAAAGCAATCTTTAAAGCCAAAAAAGACCATTTCGCAAACACCATCTCCAAAGCCCTAAACCGTCCACGGGAACTTTTTAAACTAATCTCTAAGGCTATGAACCCTCCTGTTTGGAGCCCCCTGCAAGTGAGACACAGGAATTCTGTAATGAACTATCTGACTTTTTTATCGACAAAATCGAAAAGATTCGGGCAACAGTTCAACAGAAAAAAACCACCAACCCCACTCAGATACAGCAAGAAGAAGAAATCAACAAAAATAGTCCACGATCGACTAATTTCGAGCTGGTCCCAATTACCATCGACACCGCAAAAACCATCATCGGAAGCCTCCGAGACAACACATCTCCGAACTACATCATCCCGACAAAACTCTTGAAAGAATGCACGGACATTTTGGCACCCATCATAACGCACATCATAAACAAATAGTTCAGGGAAGGGATGGTTCCGAACAACCTCAAGCAAGGCATAATAAAACCCCTCTTAAAGAAGCCCAACCTTGACCCAAAAGACCCTAACCAGCGCAGACCGGTAACAAGCCTGAACACAATCTCCAAGATCATGGAGAAAGCAGTAGTGCAACAGCTTCAGCCCCACTTGGACGACCACAAACTCCTAGATCCTCTACAATCAGGTTTTCGCCCAGGCCACGGCAGAGAAATGGCTCTTCTCAAGATATGGGATGATGCCCTTGAAGCAGCAGATGACGGGGAATCCTGTCTCCTAGTGCTGCTGGACCTTAGTGCAGCCTTCGACACAGTAGATCACAACATATTGCTCACGCGACTTTACCTTCGAATCACCAACAAAAAAGACCAATTTCATGAACTTGAAAAGTGCCTCACACTGATCGACAATTGGATGACTTAAAGCTCCCTCAAACTCAACGGATCCAAAACAGAACTACTCATCCTTCACGCAAATAGGAAATCCATTTCTAGGACCACATGGAGTCCACCCACCATCCTCGGACAAACCATCGCGCCAAGCAATAAAATCAAAAGTCTCGGAGTCATCTTTGACTCAGACATAACGATGGATGCACAAATAGGATCAGTCGTCAGCGGTTCTTAACATCTGCTCTGCATGCTACGTAGACTCATCCCTTTCATCCCAAAAGAGGACACAGCAGTAGTGGTTGGAACACTCATCAACTCACGACTCGACTACGCAAACTCCCTCTACTTAAGACTACCAAAATACCAGATTTCACGTCTACAAGTCGTCCAGAACACGGCAGTCAGACTGGTAACAGGTAAAAAGCCGTGGAAATCAGTCTCCCCAGTCTTGAGGTCCCTCCACTGGCTGTCCGTACAGGACAGGGTGACATTCAAGACGCTCTGCCTCACCCACAAATGTATACAGGGGAAGGCTCCCCAATACTTAAGCGAGAAAATAAAACCCTACATCACCAAGCGCGTGCTCCGGCCAACCAACCATAACCTTCTCCAAATTCCTAAATCCCGCTACAAATCGAAGGG
The DNA here is from genome assembly GCF_905171775.1 of Rana temporaria. Taxonomy (NCBI): domain Eukaryota; kingdom Metazoa; phylum Chordata; class Amphibia; order Anura; family Ranidae; genus Rana; species Rana temporaria. Next base: position 120,807,295 of record NC_053492.1, on the reverse strand, counting down.
AGAACGTAGATTTTCGGTCCAAGGACCACGGCTCTGGAATGCTCTACCCACCACCATCCGCTTAGAGGAAAATCATCAGGCATTTAGGAAAAAACTAAAGACCCACCTCTTCTGAAAGACTGGTACGACGCTGGATTCCAAGCGCCTTGAGGCGATTAAGTTCGCATTTGCTGCGCTATACAAGTTACTCACTCACTCACTCAAAAGTGGGGTATGCCTGTAATCCCAAATGCACAGAATGGTTGCGTTGCTTGAACTAAAACCATCTAGAGCCAAGTATAGAAGTCTTATTTGCTCTCAGTAACAAGCAAACAAACAGATACACATGGCCCATGATTGTCTTCCTTGTGTTATTGCAGATGAACACAGTCACAGCCAAATTCATTCCTACATCAAACCGCATGAGAAATCCTTTCCACTGGATGCTAGTCAGTGCAAACAAAATCAAGAAATGCAGAATACTAAGCTGCCTCTAATGAGCCAAGCCAATTCATCTTCTGGCATTTGATATAACTGATAATGTGTAACACAAACATAAAATGCAAGTATCAAGTAAATATACTGAATGCTAAGAATAAAATGGAAACAAATACATGAAAAGAGGAGACTGTAAAACAAAAAAGAATAAATATACAAAGTGACAGTGAGAGTGGACAGCTGTACAAGGAATTTGGAAAAAAAAAGAACAATGCTTTCCTGAAATCTGAGAGGAGCAGTATTCCCTGAGCTATTAAAAGAATGTAACTATGTGTATAATATAAAAGGGAACAGTTTTTTTTTATGCTGTATGTGTAACTTTATTGTACATTTTGTGCATTAAAAAAGCGGTATTAAACTCAAAACTAACAATGTAATATATTGCGGCTCACCAATCATTAGATGTGGTGGTTGCATTCGTTTTTTTTGTTAGGCTTTTTTCCCTCTGTTTTCACCTAGAGATCTGGCCAGTGACACAACTCCTGTACTAGAGTGCCCCACTCTGTGCTCCTTCATCCAGGGGGCACCTTTGGACAGCTGCATTGTCAGTCTGGGGGCAGGGGAGCAGCATATTTAAATACACTACCAAATTGAAGCCAAACTCCAGCTATTATTTTATAAGCAGTTATAACAGCATTTTTTTTTTCTTTTGGGATAAAGGTTTTACATTTCTACATTTTGATATATTTTTATGTGTAGATATATTAATGTGGAACACTCAGGCTAGGTTCATACTGCTGCACTGCGTTAGGGTACTGATGCACGTTCTGATGTATGTTGCGTTAAGGCAGCCCATGTATTTGAATGAGCTGCCTAACACATCTAAATGCACCCAAAAAGGTGCAGGTTGAATTTTTAACAGCACATAGCAATGCACATTGATGCTTTGCCATGTGTTGTGCTGTGCTACAGTGAGAGCAGAGACTTAAATCCATCATGGCAGTGTAATAAAGAAAGTGTTCGACAGAAACAGCTTACAAGCACAAATAAGTGAACAGCGACAACAGCTGTAAATAGGAGACCTCTAGTGATGACAGAGTACATTGCTGTGGAACCACATACAGTAAAGCAGTATATTAATAGGTTTGGATCAACGTAAAATGGATGTAAACACAGAGATGAAACAAATCTCCCTACATAAGTTTTACATGTATATCTGGTCTTCAGCTTTATATTTCTTTAGAAAGTGCACATCATGTTAGAGATTTTTCTCTTTTTGTTCAGCACTGGGAGTGGATTTTGGGCATACAGCCAAGACTGCTGATTGGAGATAAGGCACACCCCCCCTACATAGGCAGAGACTTGCAGAGCTGTGCTGTGACAAGTCATTGTAACAGCCGCTCCTCGCGCCGGCTGTTTTTCCTGTAATGCCGTAAAGCGTTCCGTGCTGGAACGCATACGTCGCTCACGCGATGACGTCATCACCCGGCGCCGTGTGCGTTCCAGCCTGGAACGCGGAAGTGCGCCGCAAATCGGCGGTTTTCTTGAATCAGTGCTTATGCACTGCACCGGTCTCCAGCCTATAAAGGCATTCATTTTAAATACAAACAGTGCTCTATTATTGTGGGCCCTAGCCGGCTCGGCTATCAAAGGCTGCCGCAACTATCCTTTGCTAAAGCTGAAGAGCCTGCCATCCTGGATGCCTACCTCTTATATGCAACTATTAGTTGTCTCTATAACTCCTATTTACTACGGGTACTCTCAAATTACCTGAGCTATGTTTGCCGCTTGTATGCAACTATTAGTTGTCTCTACAATGCCTATTTACTACGTGCTGACATAAGTGCTACTTGTTTATGGGCCTATGCCCTAACATGTTCGCCTAAACTTTCCTATGCTAAGGGTTGACGTATTTCATACCTTCTCCCTTAGTTGCCTAATGCACGACGCTAATACTGATAATCGCTTGCATGCAGTTGTGCATTGGAATCTTTTAGTGTATACTATAATTTTAAACGCTAAGCTCTGGTCGCATGTTGTAATGCGTCCAAGCTCAGTAGCTCAACGCCTATCTTTATGTGAGAGAGAGATGATGTAGAGAACCCCCAAACTCTTGTTTGTGTGGAGTGATGCCTGGGGCTTAATACTGAATTCTCACATAGAGAAGAGCATTGAAATCCTTGCATCCACAGTTGTGGTTCACTCTCGTTCCCTAGAGCTGTTACAGTCAAGCTCTCTGCTAATCTATTTATAGCAACCTCCCTTGACACAAATTTCAGGCTGGTTTTATCTTGGTTGACAGAGAACTTGTCAGAAGTTATCATGCTGATAACAGAGCAACGAAACAGCAAAAACACATGGGACTTAGGGCTTTGGAGAGAGATAAGTAAACATTACAGATATATGTGCTTAGGTCAAATTTAATGAACCAGGTTTAGATCCACTTTAATTTTCCTTCATCTCTTTGTTCATTTCACTGGCTGACCACCCCAAAGAGCAGTTTTACTGCTAAGGGGCGGCCATGCTGCGCAGGATCATGTACATCTATATAATCCTGCTCCTCTGGGTAATGGGTGCGACTACGCCTCGCCTGCGGCTTGCTCCCACTGTGATTCTACATAGCAGGAGCCAATCAGTGAGTCCCATGGACTCGATGTCCACTGACACCTACTGATCATTCGGTACACAGGCAGAACGTCAGTTTAGCGGTGACATTACAACTCTGGAGGGTTTAGTTTCAAAGTGAGTATTTCATAATATGCACATTATGCACATTATGCCATTGCCTTGTAGTTTTTTGTTTTTGTTTGCAACCTTCGCAGTTTACAACCACTTTAAATTAAAATATTCCCCCTTTTAAGAGAAACAAGTCAGCATCTTTAACCGTCATACAACAGATGAACGCCTGCAGGATATATCATTTTCTTCAGTGCACATGTCTTTGAAACTGGAACAAAGAGCAGGATTGCACAATAACTGAACAGATAATTGGTGATTTGATTATTTAAACGGCATAACCAGTTCCACTGCTTATTTCTAATGCCAGGTGAGCATCTTCTGCTTCCCTTTCTTATAAACTTGTTTACATCTTTCATGCTGGCCTAAATGCCTTTTTGTCACACATAAAGCTATATCATACTTTCCAAAACATCAGATAACAGCAGAAAAAGCAACAAGGAGTAAGGGATCAGCACAATAGTTCAAAACACCTATCAGACTGCATTGGGGATACTATGGAGCCTATTTAAAAAAGAAAGTAGACATCGCTATACACTGGATATTGCGAAGTTTATGCCACAAATGACACTGTATTTTACAAGAAATGTGATGTGGAGCTTGCCGTGTCCTATGGAGTGGGCTCTGCATACCGCTGCAGAGAACACTGTGATTGGAGGAGAAGCCACTATCACTGACTAGTCATGTTACTGGGCTATCCTCTTGTCACCATCATTGTTCCCAATCATGAAAATAAATAGAGTTTTGCTTGCCACTGAGCACATTTTTGAAGCACAGTGATGTGGTTAATAAATGTGCCATTTATTAAGTACATCACTGTGGTTTAACAGCAAATTGGTATGGTCACAAAAGACTGCACTGCTGTGTCGCTAAGAGATTAAAGTAACCACAGAAAATTTTAAGTGGATCTTTAGGCAAGCAGTTAAACATCTGCTGCCCTCTACTGTGTTTACGTGGCTGTGCTGCCTAATGTCCACAGATTTTTTTAATGTATAACACTTCCTGTCTCTGGGTGTCTGGCTTGAAAACTCCAGAAGGAGGAAGGAGGAAGAGAGAGAGGGAGATTTTCCAACATCAACAGTCAACTGAAAATGCCAATCCACCTGGCTCCCCTGTCAGCAGCACCTCTGCTCTTCTTACCAGTCTCTCTGTGTTACCCAGTTCTCCTGGTTCACTTAGCTTGCTTAGGCTTTAGTCACAGCGGCTTGCTAAATGACCCACTCCTGACCTCTGTATAGGGGTTCTCCTAACACCTCGTTAGGAGCCCACCCGACTCCTGGAACAAGACCTAATGTCTCCTGGCCACTGACTGGGGCACCTCTGATCCCTGGGTGAAACCTTCTTTCTCTTGACTCCTGGCTGGGGTTCCTCTGATCCCTGGGTGAGACCTTCTGTCTCCTAAACTGATAGCTGTCTCCAAACTGGGAGAAAATGCTTGAGTATATAACAACCCTCCATCGGATCCAAATCCGGGGAAATCCTCGAGAGGACCGTATCCGCGGATCAATCCTCTCGTCTGTACCCGGCATTAGGTGGTTCTTACTATTTTTGACACTGCTATAATCCCACAAAATATTCTGTTGTCCCATACATACTAAATAGAGATGAGGTGCCTGATATAACACTGTCATCTAGTCGCTAACTTGTGTAAAATAGAGAAGTTTATTGTTGGGGTTTACACACACTTTTAATACTGCTTTAAGGATAAACATTAAGGACCGGATCTATCCGCTGGGATTTATCCGCGGATCAGTTCCAGCGGATAGATCCGGTCGTGTGTAGGCCCGAGCGGACAATTTTCGGCGGATAAAAATCCAGCCGACGGATTCCCAGCGGATAAAAATTTTGTAGCATGCTACAAAATCTATCCGCTGGAATCCAGTCCAGCTGACTGATCCGATCGTCTGTACAGACTCACCGGATCAGTCCGTCCGCTCCCATCCCTCGCATGCGTCGTAATGATTCGACGCATGCGTGGAAGTATTTACCTTCCAGCGTCGCGCACGTCGCCGCGTCATCGTCGCGGCGACGACGCGACACGTGACCGCTGATGTTTTCCGCGCGGATTTTGATCCGATGGTGTGTACAAGCCATCGGATCAAAATCCGGAGGAGGAATGTCCGCTGGAAACGGTCCAGCGGACCGTTTCCAGAGGATAACCCCTCGTCTGTACCAGGAAATTAAACCAGGAAATTAAACTTGGCTCATATATTACAACTAAATCATCTCCAGCTCTGCTCTTTTGTGAGCTGTAATTTAAAGCCCAACTCCAGGATATTAGCAAGCCCACTCCTACCCCCTCTATCTGCTGCTATAAAAGAACCTATCCAAATGCCCATTTTACTTAAAAGAGGCTACAGTGGTGCCGTTATCCTTCTCTCTTCTTCTCTGTATTTTCTAGGGTCCTCTTTTAGGTGTCCACACCACTGCCTGCTTGATTTGGGCACCTCCTATTGGTGAAGGTGACACTTGCAGTGGCTCACGGGAATGGTGAGGGGACCAGTGCCTGTGAAGATAATGATCAGAAAAATGTTTGGTCCCCGGAGCAGAAAATTAGCTTTGCTTATAGAATTAACTGTGACTTTGATCCATTTCACTAGAGGGTATCTGGAATCAAGACTGAGGAGTAAGTACCGGTAATTGATGCACAATCAGTGCTTTAAGTGGGCCGGAACGCGGCGGTACTCAGTACCGCCACTTCCAAAAATGGCCCTGGAGAGTACCAGCACCTCTCCGTGCGCCCAGTACGTGGGTTTCCGGTACCGGAACGCAGCGGAGAGCTAGCTACAGCATTCAGGGGCGTCTCCAGGGTGGGGCCTGAGCGGGCCACGTCCCCCCCAATTTTACTGTGTGCCCCCCCAAGTAATGTTGTCTGTTTGTATTGCAGACAGACCGCGAAACAATAGCCGCCACGGCTGTCCGCGATCCGTCTGCGGCGCTGAATGACGGAATCATGACTGTTATTGTCATGTGACGTCGCCACAGTGCCGCTAATTATCATAGGAGTTGTAGTCTCCGAGTCAAGCTCAGCCTGCTCCCGGGGGGTGGAGACGAGTCAGTCAGTTACTGTGAGAGCAGCGGAGCCAGGCCGCGTGCTAGACCAGACCTCCCATTTGCCCGCCGACTTCAGTGCCTGCCTCGCTCTGCTGCCACAAGGTAGGTCAGGAAAAAACGTAATTTGATGGCAATTGGAAATACCATTTTATTGGTGGTGATGGACAATTTTCATTTCTGTTAGCTCCCTCCCTCCATGTTACCTCCATGAGAGATCATTATATATATATACACAGATATTGGGGGTCAATGATATATATTTTAACCTATAGAACACACATTGGTTTGGATTTTGCAAAAAGAAAAAACAAAGCCTCCTATATACTATATATGAATATACAATCTTTTTACTTTGTACAACATTTTGTTCAATACCCTTTTGCACATTTTATTTATGTTCAGTAGCTCTTTCTACAGTAGCTCTTTTTCAGGGTACTTTCTAAGGGTATTTTCATGTTCAGTATTGGGGGGGGGGGGAGCACCGGCGCCTAATAGAGTACCGGCACCTCATTTCAATCATATCTTAGAGACAAAGGAGGCCACAGACACATAGCCCGAGGGTCTCTGGTACTATCCAATTTCAAGCATAGTTGATCCTATTAGTCATTTTTAATAATGTATTCAAGTGATATCATACTTTTTCTATTAGAACAAAAATCGTATGATCTGGTATCATATGAGAACATTTTTTGTGTTTGTCCGATCGGATAATATTGGATGAAGTGTCGTGATCGGCTCTCGAAAGCTCTGTACTAACGATCCGATTATCATACGGTCGATTCAAAAGCGGTATTTTTCATCCGATTTTCGGATTGAGTGTACGGGCCATAAGTTACAAATTACACTTACACTTTTCTTCCATCCACAAATGAAGGTATCAATAAATGAATAGCTGAGGGGAAGTTTAAGTTTGTCATCTTTTGATTCATGTAGAAAATGTCTACCTGTAGTCCACAAATTCTACAAAACTAAGCTAAATTATACATAAGTGCTCACCATATGCTATTGAGCAGCACCTGGAGGAAATAGCAATTACTAGAAATAGACATGTTGAAACAGTAATACAAAGTGTATTAAGTTTTTTTGCTTATATGCATGGTGATGTGTTTTTTTATTACAATAAAAGCTACAGCAAAATACAAAATAATTAACTGATGAACTACAAAGCCATTGTAGTTGGTGTTTTGGTGGTCAACTCCACCCAATTACTGGTACAGTGAAACCTTGGTTTACGAGTAATGTGGTTTACGAGTATTTTCGAAGGACGAGCAACTTTTTATAATTTGCCTTGATATACGAGCGCTGCCTTGATATACAAGCGTTTTTTAATGGGAAAAAAATAAATAAATTACACTTACAATGTGAATGAGTCTACTGCTCATCCATGTAAAGCCGCTGTGTATATGTACAGTGAAGCCGCTGGTGTACAGTATACAGTACAGCTTTGTATGTGGCCAGAGATTTTGCGGGCGATGGTGTCTCCCAGTGCTTCCTGGAGACACTCGGAGACACTCATAGACACTCCCAACTGGGGCGGGCGTACCTGGAAGTGATGTGAAAAGTTCCCAAGTTCTCTAGGAAGTGCTGTGAGCTGAACCTGTGGCCACATATAGCGTTGAACTGTGCACCAGTGGCTTTACTGAACATACAGTACTGTATACAGAGCGACTTTAAATAGATAAGCACCAACCTCTGTCCACATACAGAGCTGTATACTGTACACCAACGGCTTTACTGTACATACAGTATACACAGCGGCTTTACTGTACATACAGTATACACAGCGGCTTTACTGTACATATGCACAGCGGCTTTAAATAGGTGATCACTAGACTCCTTAAGATTGTGAGTGTGCATTCTTTTTCTTTACCTTAACATTTTTGCAACACAGAGGTACAGTACAGTACTGTATTTTAAATTGCAGTTTAATTTGTTTTATGTTTACAGTATACTTTAAACTGTATTTTGTTTTGCTGTAATAATTTTTGCATGAATAAATGGTTGTGGAACGAATCATCTGAGTTTCCATCATTTCCTATAGGGAAACTCGCTTTGATATAAGAGTGCTTTGGATTACAAGAATTCTCCTGGAACGGATTATGCTTGTAATCCAAGGTTCCACTGTATTTCAGTTTTGCTCAAAACCATTCTTCTTTTTTAAGCAAACAACTGCTGTACTGGGTGGTGTATTAATATTTAAGCTTAAGTGGTAACTATATCGCAATGCCATACTTGTATTGTGATGTGTGATTATATGTTTTGAATATTGAAGTTATTTTATATGTCTCTTAGAGTCAACGATCCCCCTGAAGATGACCACTCTATGGTCAAAACGCGTCAGGGATTTACACCTACATACATTTGCTATGCAATCTTGTTTTACATTTTGCATGTATGGTAAAATTGGAATATGCAGGAATTTATCTGACCAGACTGTTTTACATGTTTTATTCATTGTAACTTAATTGTGACATTTGACAACCCTTTAACCACTTCCCGACCTCCTCATGTACATTTACGTCGGCAGAATGGCATGGACAGGCACAATCACGTACCTGTACGTGCCTGCCTAGACGTGGGTGGGGGGTCCGATCGGGACACCCCCCGGTACATGCGGAGGTCGGGTCCGCTCGGGGAGCGATCCGGGACGACGGCGCGGCTATTTGTTTATAGCTGCTCCGTCGCGATCGCTCCCCGGAGCTGAAGAACGGGGAGAGCCGTGTGTAAACACGGCTTCCCCGTGCTTCACTGTGGCGGCGCATCGATCGAGTGATCCCTTTTATTAGGGAGACTCGATCGATGATGTCAGTCCTACAGCCACACCCCCCTACACTAGTAAACACATACACAGTGATCCCTAAATGTTACAGCGCCCCCTGTGTTTAACTCCCAAACTGCAACTGTCATTTTCACAATAAACAATGCAATTTAAATGCATTTTTTGCTGTGAAAATGACAATGGTCCCAAAAATGTGTCAAAATTGTCCGAAGTGTCCGCCATAATGTCGCAGTCACAAAAAAAATCGCTGATCGCCGCCATTACTAGTAAAAAAAATAAAAAAAATAAAAATGCAAAAAAACTATCCCCTATTTTGGAAACGCTATAAATTTTGCACAAACCAACCGATAAACGATTATTGCGATTTTTTTACCAAAAATAGGTAGAAGAATACGTATCGGCCTAAACTGAGGAAAAAAAAATTTTATATATGTTTTTGGGGGATATTTATTACAGCAAAAAGTAAAAAATATTGCATTTTTTTCAAAATTGTCGCTCTATTTTTGTTTATAGCGCAAAAAATAAAAAACGCAGAGGTGATCAAATAACACCAAAAGAAAGCTCTATTTGTGGGGAAAAAAGGACGCCAATTTTGTTTGGGAGCCACGTCGCACGACCGCGCAATTGTCTGTTAAAGCGACGCAGTCCCGAACTGTAAAAACCCCTTGGGTCTTTAGCCAGCATATTGGTCTGGGGCTTAAGTGGTTAAATAAATATGTTTTTACTATTAAGGAAAAAAGAAATGTTGCGCTATTAATATAAGTTAAGCTAAACAGTCAATTGATATTAAAGAGGAGAATTGATGAAAATTACAATGAGATTGCAAAGACCCCAAGTTTAAAGGGGAATAAAACACATGATTGGAGATAAAGTCTTTGTATCAATCAAACAATGGTTTCAAGTAAGTTCATCAATGTTGAATATAAAATCATATGTTGAAATCATATATGGTGACCAACACCACTAAATAAAAAGGTGGAGGCTTACCGGATGGCAAGCAATGAAAAGCTTGCGGCTGCAAACCCCAGCCAGGGCCTTTTGATGATCCTCGCAGGGGGATGACAGGGGATGGATGTTGAGGCTTCCCGAACACAGAACCACAGGATTGCAGCGTGTCACACAAAAAAAACTTAATGGTGAAGTACAGCAGGACCAACGCATAAATGTTTTTACTATTATTCGACAAACAATTCTTCGATCACATCTATATTGCTGTCCAAAGCCCCACTGGGGAAAACCGTTCTTTATCATATACACCGGGGTTCGCAGCGCCTAAATCTTTCCTACGTGTGTTTCTCTTTTTCAGATTGATAAACATGATTCACATATTCACTTTCTCATTTTAGCTGTGAAAGAACCCAAACGTGCTCTATCCAGAGAACTAAATGTACTTTAGATGTGCTCCAACATTGCCACACCTCTTAAAGGCGATCTACAGTGGGAACACTTTTCAGAGGTGTTTGGCAGGCATTGATAAAATAAAAATATTAAATGATTATAAAATAAAATGATATACCCCCACCCCCTCCAGAGATGCACAATACACCTACACATGCATAGTAACAGAAGTAGTAGTACATTTTTATAGAATAAAAATTAATTCAGAATTCAAATTTAGAATACATTTCCTATGTTTTTGTGCATAGTTGAATCACTTAGCCTTGTTTCCATGTCCTATTCATGAAAACATATGAAACTGGGTGCAGAAAAATGGCGACAGGTGCTCTGGACTGATGAGTCAAAATTTGAAATATTTGGCTGTAGCAAAAGGCAGTTTGTTTGCAGGGGCTGGAGAGCGATACAGTAATGAGTGTCTGCAGGCAACAATAAAGCATAGTGGAGGTTCTTTGCAAGGTTGAGGCTGCATTTCTACAAATGAGATTTGGTCGGGATCAATGGTGTCCTCAATGCTGACAAATACTGGCAGATACTTATCCATCATGTCATTCCATCAGGGAAGCATGTGATTGGCCCCAAATGTATTCTGCAATAGAACAACGATCCCAAATATACAGTCAATGTCATGAAGAACCGACTTCAGTGTAAGATAAACAAGGAGTCCTGGAAGTGAAGGTTTGGCACCGCAGAGACCTGATCTTAACATCATTCTGTCTGGGATTACATGGGGAGATGTTTGGAACAACCTACCTGCTGAGTTCCTTCTAAAACTGTGTGCGAGTGTACCTAGAAAAATGAATGCTGTTTTGAAGGAAAAGGGTGGTCACACCAAATATTGATTTGATTTGGATTCCTTTTCTGTTTATTTACTTTTCATTTTGTTAATTGATAAACATAAACTATTAACACTTCTATTTCTGAAATGAATTCACAACATTTTTCACACCTGCCTAAAATGTTGCACAGTGCTGTACATAATTGTGCTGACATTGTAATGGAGGGTAATGGAAGGGGTCTGCCTGTAATGAAGGGGTTAATGGAAGGTTCTGGCTGTAATGAATGGTTAATGGAAAGGGTTTGCCTGTAATGAAGGGGTTATTGGAAGGGTCTGCCTGTAATGAAGGGAATAATAGAAGGTCTGTCTGTTATGAAGGGGTTATCGGAAGAGTCTGTCTGCCATGAAGGGGTTAATGGATGGCTCTGCCTGCCATGAAGGGGTTAATGGAAGGGGTCTGCCTGTCATGAAGGGGTTAATGGAAGGGGTCTGCCTGTCATGAAGGGGTTACTGGAAGGGGGCTGACTGTAATGAAGCGGTTGATGGAAGGATCTGCCTGTAATGAAGGGGTTTATAGAAGGGGTCTGCCTGTAATGAAGGGGCTAATGGAAGGGGTCTGCCTGTAATGAAGGAGTTAATGGAAGGGGTCTGCCTGTAATGAAGGGGTTAATGGAAGGTGTCTACCTGTAATGAAGGGTTTAATGGGAGGGGTCTGCTTGTAATGAAGGGGTTAATGGAAGGGTCTGTCTGTAATGAAGGAGTTCATGGAAGGGGTCTGCCTGTGATGAAGGTGTTAATGGAAGGGGTCTATCTGTCATGAAGGGGTTAATGGAAGGCTCTGCCTGTAATGAAGGGGTTCATGGAAGGGGTCTGCCTGTAATAAAGGGGTTAATGGAAGGGTCTGCCTGTAATTAAGGTGTTAATGGAAGGGGTCTGTCTGTCATAATGTGGTTAATGGAAGGGGTCTGCCTATAATGAAGGTGTTAATGGAAGGGGTCTGCCTGTAATGAAGGTTTTAATGGAAGGGGTCTGCCTGTAATGAAGGGGTTAATGGAAGGGGTCTGCCTGAAATGAAGGGGTTAATGGAAGGTGTCTGCCTGTCATGAACGGGTTAATGGAAGGGAACTGCCTGTAATGAAGGGGTTAATGGAAGGTGTCTGCCTGTAATGAAGGGTTTAATGGAGGGGTCTGCCTGTAATGAAGGTTTTAATGGAAGGGGTCTGCCTGTAATGAAGGGGTTAATGTAAGGTGTCTGCCTGAAATGAAGGGGTTAATGGAAGGTGTCTGCCTGTCATGAAGGGGTTAATGGAAGGGATCTGCCTATAATGAAGGTGTTAATGGAAAGGTCTGCATGTAATGAAGGGGTTAATGGAAGGGGTCTACTTGTAATGAAGGTGTTAATGGAAGGGGTCTGGCTGTAATGAAGGGGTTAATGTAAGGGTCTGCCTGTAATGAAGGGGTTAATGGAAGGGTATGCCTGTAATGAAGGGGTTAATGGAAGGGCTTGCCTGTAATGAATGGGTTAATGGAAGGGCCTGCCTGCAATGAAGGGGTTAATGGAAGGTTCTGCCTGTAATGAAGGGGTTCATGGAAGGATCTGCCTGCAATGAAGGGAATAATGGAAGGGCCTGCCTGTAATGAAGGGGTTAATGGAAGGGGTCTGCCTGTAATGAAGGGGTTTATGGAAGAGCCTGCCTGTAATGAAGGGGTTAATGGAAGGGGTCTGCCTGTAATGAAGGGGTTAATGGGAGGTCTGTCTGTCATGAAGGGTTAATGGAAGGCTCTGCCTATCATGAAGGGGTTAATGGAAGGCTCTGCCTATCATGAAGGGGTTAATGGAAGGCTCTGCCTGTCATGAAGGGGTTAATAGAAGGTGCTGCCTCTCATGAAGGGGTTAATGGAAGGGTCTGTCTGTCATAATGAAGGTGTTAATGGAAGGCTCTGCTTGTAATGAAGGAGTTAATGGAAGGCTCTGCTTGTAATGAATGGGTTAATGGAAGGTTCTGCCTGTCATGAAGGGGTTAATGGAAGGGGTCTGCCTGTAATGAAGGGCTTAATGGAAGGGCCAGCCTGTAATGAAGGGGTTAATGGAAGGGCCAGCATGTAATGAAGGAGTTAATGGAAGGCTCTGTTTGTAATGAATGGGTTAATGGAAGGGTCTGCCTGTCATGAAGGGGTTAATGGAAGGGTCTGCCTGTCATGAGGGAGTTAATGGAAGGCTCTGCCTGTAATGAAGGGGTTAATGGAAGGCTCTGCCTGTCATGAAGGGGTTAATGGAAGGGTCTGCCTGTAATGAAGGGCTTAATGGAAGGCTCTGCCTGTCATGAAGGGGTTAATGGAAGGCTCTGTCTGTAATGAAGGAGTTAATGGATAGTTCTGCCTGTAATGAAGAGGTTAATGGAAGGCTCTGCCTGTCATGAAGGGGTTAATGGAAGGTTCTGCCTGTAATGAAGGGGTTAATAGAAGGCTCTGCCTGTCATGAATGGGTTAATGGAAGGTTCTGCCTGTAATTAAGGGGTTAATGGAAGGCTCTGCCTGTCATGAAGGGGTTAATGGAAGGCTCTGCCTGTCATGAAGGGGTTAATGGAAGTTTCTGCCTGTAATGAGGCGGTTAATGAAAGGCTCTGCCTGTAATGAAGGTGTTAATGGAAGGGGTCTGTCTGTCATAATGGGATTAATGGAAGGGCCTGCCTGTAATGAAGGGGTTAATGGAAGGGGTCTGCCTGCAATTAAGGGGTTAATGGAAGGCCCTGCTTGTAATGAAGGGGTTAATGGGAGGTCTGTCTGTCATGAAGGGTTAATGGAAGGCTCTGCCTATCATGAAGGGGTTAATGGAAGGCTCTGCCTGTCATGGAGGGGTTAATGGAAGGCTCTGCCTGTCGTGAAGGGGTTAATAGAAGGCTCTGCCTCTCATGAAGGGGTTAATGGAAGGGTTTGCCTGTCATAATGAAGGTGTTAATGGAAGGCTCTGCCTGTAATGAAGGGGTTAATGAAAGGTCTTGCCTGTAATGAAGGAGTTAATGGAAGGGTCTGCCTGTCATAAAGGAGTTAATGGAAGGGGTCTGCCTGTCATGAAGGGGTTAATGGAAGGGCCAGCCTGTCATGAAGGGGTTAATGGAAGGGCCAGCCTGTAATGAAGGGGTTAATGGAAGGGCCAGCATGTAATGAAGGAGTTAAAGCGGTTGTAAACCGCATATATAATTTTTTTTTTTTTTTTACCTGCAAGGCAAAATGCATAATCAGCTAGTATGCACCGCATAATAGCTGATTATGAAATACTTACCTCAAAACGAGGTGAACAACACTTACCTGGTTCACGCCGAGCGAGATGTCATCTTGCTCCGGCGTGTCTTCCGGGTATCGCCGCTCCAGCGCTCTGATTGGCTGGAGCGGCGCCGCTCCAGCGCTGTGATTGGCTGGAGCGGCGATGACGTCACTCCCGCGCATGCGCGCGGGAGATTTAAAATCGGCAAGGTCCGGCGGCTGGCGGATCTTCCGCCGTGGATCCCCCCTGCGCATGCGCCGCCCGCATTGCGAGGGGAATATCTCCTAAACCGTACAGGTTTAGAATATATTCTTTTTACCTACAGGTAAGCCTTGTTATAGGCTTACCTGTAGGTAAAAGTGCAAATTTAAGGTTTACAACCGCTTTAATGGAAGGCTCTGTTTGTCATGAAGGGGTTAATGGAAGGGTCTGCCTGTCATGAAGGGGTTAATGGAAGGGTCTGCCTGTCATGAGGGAGTTAATGGAAGGTTCTGCCTGTAATGAAGGGGTTAATGGAAGGGTCTGCCTGTCATGAGGGAGTTAATGGAAGGTTCTGCCTGTAATGAAGGGGTTAATGGAAGGTTCTGCCTGTCATGAAGGGGACATCAGTCACATCACCAGCCAGAGATTGTGAACGCGCACAGTGCACGCCTTCTGGGGAGAAGGGTCGCTGAGCACGCGCAGGGAGCGTGCACGGCACTGGAGGAGAGAGTATCATTTTGCAGTTAACACCGGCATGCCCAGCGAGCTGTGATTGGCGGAGAGCAGAAACGTCATATGTTTTGGATGTGAGGAGTCATGTGTTCAGTGTTCTTTGTTTTCCAGGAGAGCAGATTCTGCAATCACTGTGTGTGAGAAGACACTGAACCCCACTGTGACCCCCCACTGACTACAACCCCCACTCTGTCCTCTGTCCATGAGGTGAGTGCACACCACTACTAATATTATTATTGTATACATTCCTCTCATGTCTCTGTCTGTATTCAGTTTACATGTCATGTAATAACTTTCATAAAACTCAGATAGAAAGTTCCCTGCCAAGGTGCAGACAGAGGTGTCTCTGTACCTCTCAGATACTTCTAGTCACGTTGTCATTATTGTGTGACATGTCTGGACATTGTATAGAAATGCTGTGTGTGTGTGTTATGTGTACAGAGGATCCGGGGAGATAAATAGAACACAACTGAAAGGAAAACAATCTACACAACTGTATGATCATTTCCTTCCCTGATCCCTGGACTGGGCACACACTACACACAGGACACACACTACACACAAGACACACACTACACACAAGACACACACAAGACACACACTACACACAAGACACACACTACACACAGGACACACACACTACACACAGGACACACACAGGACACATACTACACTCAGGACACACACTACACTCAGGACACACACTACACTCAGGACACACACTACACACAGGACACACACTACACACAGGACACACACTACACTCAGGACACACAGTACACACAGGACACACACAGGACACACACAACACTCAGGACACACACTACACACAGGACACACACTACACACAGGACACACACTACACTCAGGACACACACTACACTCAGGACACACACTACATACAGGACACACACTACACACAGGACACACACTACACACAGGACACACACTACACTCAGGACACACACTACACACAGGACACAAGGGGTTAACCCAGGACACTGGACTCTGACAGCACTACCCAGGAAGATCTGCCTGACTTCTGATTGGACCTTACCATCATTGGAGACAGTTACTATTTACAGATGTATGCTATTATATAGTGTGTGGGTATAGACAGTTTTTGTGTTGGATAAAGACAGGAAGGGTGAAGTTGTTTTTCTTCCACTTCCTGTCCCAACAAGAATTAGAGGAAATTTCCCAAAGTGAGGGGAATTCCCCTGTGAGACAAGTGTCCCCTTTGGAAGGTTTCCGCTCACCTATTGTTCTGGCGACAACTTCATCTCTCCCTTTTTTCTCTGTGGCAGTGGTCACCAGTACAAATAAGAGGATGAATCTACCCAGTGGAGACACAGACAGCAATAAATACATGACAGAGGACCAAACACTTCCCTACTCTGTCCAAAAAAAAAAAAAGTTAATTCCAACCTTAGAGACAGTGTAGCTTGAATACTATTCCAATATTAATCTGTTTAACCATTTAAGACCCGGACCAAAATGCAGGTAAAAGACCAGGCCCTTTTTGCGATTTGGCACTGCGTCGCTTTAACAGACAATTACGTGGTCGTGCGACGTGGCTCCCAAACAAAATTGGCGTCCTTTTTTTCCCACAAAAAGAGCTTTCTTTTGGTGGTATTTGATCACCTCTGCGGTTTTTATTTTTTGCGCTATAAACAAAAATAGAGTGACAATTTTGAAAAAAATGCAATATTTTTTACTTTTTGCTATAATAAATATCCTCCAAAAACATATATAAACATTTTTTTTCCTCAGTTTAGGCCGATACGTATTCTTCTACCTATTTCTGGTAATAAAAATCGCAATAAGCGTTTATCGATTGGTTTGCGCAAAATTTATAGCGTTTACAAAATAGGGGATAGTTTTATTGCATTTTTATTTATTTTATTTTTTTTACTACTAATGGCGGCGATCAGCGATTTTTTTCATGACTGCGACATTATGGCGGACACTTCGGACAATTTTGACACATTTTTGGGACCATTGTCATTTTCACAGCAAAAAATCCATTTTAAATGCATTGTTTATTGTAAAAATGACAGTTGCAGTTTGGGAGTTAACCACAGGGGGGCGCTGAAGGGGTTATGTGTTCCCTGAAGTGTGTTTACAACTGTAGGGGGGTGTGGCTGTAGGTGTGACGTCATCGATTGTGTCCCCCTATAAAAGGGATCACTCGATCGACAACAGCGCCAAAGTGAAGAACGGGGAAGGCGTGTTTACACCTGGCTCTCCCCGTTCTTCAGCTAAGGGGACCGATCGCAGGACTGTAGCGGCGATCGGGTCCGCGAGTCCCGCGGCCGAGGTCACGGAGCTTTGGACCGGGTCACGGGAGCGCCCACCGCTGGGCTTTATACGTGCCATTCTGCCGACGTATATCGTCGTTAGGCGGTCCTTAAGTGGTTAAGGAATGCCTCCAGGGCATATAGTGGTGGATCAATTATGAGAAATGTGTTCCCCAATTTTATGTAAAAAATTGTTAGGGTGTGTATATGTATATATATATACATATACATATATATATATATATATATATATATGTATATATATATATATATATATATATATATATATATATATATATATATACAGAATCACTTGCCACTGTACAACAGTGCAGCACATCATGCCGCCTAAATGAAGTGTACAGAAAAAAAAAAAAGGAGCTGCGTGTGATGAGCTGAATCATGCACCACACTGCCCCCTACCTATCTGCTGGAGCGCTATCCATTCTAGTGTGAATTGACCCTTAAATGCCAAAAAAATGGACACGTCATTAAAAAAAAAATCACTGCTATGGGAACTATTTCTACTTTGAGCAATTGGACGTATGTGGTTTAGTATGCTGCAACTCTCACGTTAAAATGCAACAGTATAAATGGGCCCTTTGTGTTTTTGTTACTTTATTGATTAAATATAAGTTTTAAGGCCCAAGGCCATACACCACCCAGATCAGCGTATTTCTGCTGCAGTGGGTACAGCCAGGGGTTTCCAATCTCCTGAGGACAGAAAAATGTCGTACAAATCCATCACAGGTTGACACTGTCCACATGTTATTGCTCAAGGCGTATAACACCTGGATGTACCCACTGCAGAAATACGCTGATCATGGTGGTGTATGGCCATGTGAGTGATCCACTAACATATGTTTGTGCTATGTATCTAACGGTTGGAGGATTTAGGTGCATGTGTGTAGTGATATATATATATATTTATCTATAGCTATATACAATTCATATATACTGTATGTATGTATATATATATATATATATATATATATATATATATATATAAAATCTATGTATGTGTGTATATATATATATATACACATACACACACATGCATACATACAGTACATATATATATATATATATATATATATATATATATATATATATATATATATATATATATATATACTGTGTGTATGGGTATATATTGTATGCATGTATATATATATATATATATATATATATACACTGTATGTATGTGTGCATATATATATATATATGTATATATGTATTTATATATTCATATGCGTGTGTGTCTCCCCATATTTAGGCCTGAGCAGGTGCCTGTGAACACCATGTGACAGCCATAACAATAGAGAGCTCTTCTATCCTCTGGGGAACAAACCGTCTCTGAAAAGGAAGTTGTTCTTTAGAAGTGTGATGTAAATTCTGCTCACCTGTCCTCGCTCACCTGTACACAAACAGCTGCTTTAAAAGGGGCAGAGTTTAGCTCAGTCCAATCACAGGGGGGCAGAGTTTAGCTCAGTCCAATCACGTTCGCCAGATTCCAGTGTTTATTTACATTGTGTTCCAGCTTCTTGCATCAGAGGGGAGGGCATGATTTCGTAACTTTAGTTTGGGCTATTTATTTCTTAACCCGCCTAAGGCACCTTGGTGAACTTCATCTGATGTTATTTATGGTTGTCATGTCTCGATAATGTAGATCCGTGTGCAGACTGTGTTTGTACTAGCTGTGCAATTTTAAGAACAAAGTCATCCTGTTATATAGAGAAACTGACGTATTTAGTACTGCAGCATTAAAGATCTATGAGCAGCTAATGGTATCTTTATGTACTGGGAATATATTTTGAATCCTGATGTGAGCTCGCACAGACTATACTACTATTATATTTACTGTATTTACTATTAGGTACATTTTTTCCTAATCTTCTACATTCGTCTCACACAGTGGCTCAAATTAAATACTGGTGTCAGTTATTCTTTAGGATTATTGGGCCAGATTCACAGAACAGATACGACGGCGTATCTCCTGATACACCGTCGTATCTCTTCTTGTATCTATGCGGCTGATTCATAGAATCAGTTCCGCATAGATAGCCCTAAGATCCGACAGATGTAATTGACTTACACCGTCGGATCTTAGGATGCAATACTTTGGCCGCTGCTGGGGGGAGTTTGCGTCGTATTCCAGCGTCGGGTATGCAAATGAGGATTTACGGCGATCCACAAAGGTTTTTCCCGTCGTTACGTTGGCGCAAGTCTTTTTTTCCCGTCGCAAAGTTAGGTGTGCTATTAACATGGTGTAAAATTACTCCACCATGTTGGAGTATGCCCGTCAGTGGCGGCTGGTGCTCAAAATTTTTGGGGGGGCGCAAAGGAAAAAAAAAATTGCAGTCTCACTGTGCCCAATTGCAGCCACTGTTACATGCCATCAAATGCAGCCACTGTGCCATCAATGCCATGCCATTAAACGCAGTCACTGTGCCATCAATTCGCACCACTGTGCCATCAATTCGCACCACTGTGCCATGCCATTAAACGCAGCCCCTGTGCCATACATTGTCACCACTGTGCCATGCCATTAAACGCAGCCCCTGTGCCATACATTGTCACCACTGTGCCATGCCATTAAACGCAGCCACTGTGCCATCCATTGTCACCACTGTGCCATGCCATTAAACGCAGCCACTGTGCCATACATTGTCACCACTGTGCCATGCCATTAAACGCAGCCACTGTGCCATCCATTGTCACCACTGTGCCATACATTGTCACCACTGTGCCATGCCATTAAACGCGGCCACTGTGCCATACATTGTCACCACTGTGCCATGCCATTAAACGCAGTCACTGTGCCATCCATTGTCACCACTGTGCCATGCCATTAAACGCAGCCCCTGTGCCATACATTGTCACCACTGTGCCATGCCATTAAACGCAGCCCCTGTGCCATACATTGTCACCACTGTGCCATGCCATTAAACGCAGCCACTGTGCCATCCATTGTCACCACTGTGCCATGCCATTAAACGCAGCCACTGTGCCCTTTAATGGTCGCCGCTGTGCCAATTGTCCCCACTTTGCCCTGTAAATTGCGTCCCCCCGGCACTTACCTTTACTGGAGTCAGGCATCCACGTCCCACGATGTCTTCTCTCGCCCTCGATGACTGACAGGCGTCTCAGCCAATCAGGTTACAGGTAGCCAGAACCGGCCAACGTGATTGGCTGAGACGCCTGTCATCTTATTCAAGGGGCGTACAGTCTGTGCGCTCCGAGAATAAGCTTCCGGGCTGTATTGGGAAAGCCTATCAGAGCCGTTGGCTTTGATAGACATTTCCCTACAGCCAACCAGCTGGCGTTATTCAGATGGCCGGACATTGAGCGCCGACCATCTGAATAACATCGGCAGCGGCGAAAATAACATAGATTCGTGCAATGCATGAATCTATGTTATTTCACTCAGTGGCGGTGAGAGCCAGAGGGGGCGGCGCTCCAGCGCCCTCTATGGACGAACCGCCACTGATGCCCGTCGTTCCCGCATCGCTTTTGAATTTTTTTTTCCCGGCGTAAGTACGTTACGCATGTCGCCATTCACAAACACGTCGGGCCGCCGTAAGTTCGCGCAAAGCACGTCGGGAAGATTGCGAACGGAGCATGCGCAGAACGTCCGGCGTGGGAGCGCGCCTAATTTAAATGGTGCCCGCCCCATTTGAATTGGGCGGGCTTGCGCTGGACGACTTTACGTTACACCGCCGCAAGTTTCCAGGTAAGTGCTTTGAGGATCAGGCACTTACACTGAAAACTTGCGGCGGTGTAACGTAAACGGGTTACGTTACACGGCCGCAATTATTCGTGAATCTGGCCCATTATGTTTATTATTACCACAAATAATTTATATAGCGCCAACAGTTTGTGCAGTGCTTTACAAAATGAGAGTAGACAGCACAGTTACTAAACAGGTGAACACGGGGAGGAATCAGAAGGCTCTGCTCATGAAAACTTACAATATAAAAGGGCGGCTCAAGTGATACAAAAGGTAATACCTGTTAGGGATGAGCTGATGCAGAAGGTAAAAGGATAGGCATCCCTGAAGTGATGAGTTTTCAGGTATTGCCTGAAGGCAGACAGAGCAGGATATAGTCAGACAGATTAGGGTAGGGAGTTCCAGAGGATGGAAGAGGCTCTAGAAAAGTCCTGGAGGTGAGCATGGGAGGAGGAGACAAGGAAGTTAGAGAGCAGGAGGTCTGGGGAGGAGCAAAGAGAATGATTTGAACAAACAAGAAAGAGAAAATATAGTTCTCTCAAGTGGGTATACCAAAACACTTTGGATGAATACAAAAATACTTTATTAATTAGTAACAGTCTTTTTGTATTCATCCAAAGTGTTTTGGTATACCCACTTGAGACAACTATATTCTCTTATTCTGTTTATGCGATTTGGGTCTACCTCAACTGCATCCCTTGGGCCCCCTTGTGAAAGAGTTTTGAATACTTAATGTACTATTACTCCCGTAAATTGTAGATTTAATTGTGGTGGACCCAGGCACCCCCTTCTTTTTTTAAGAGAATGATTTGGTTGGTATTTTGAGGTGAGGCTGTTATGTAGCTGTTATGTAGCTGTTATGTAGCTGGGGGCAGAGTTGTGGGTGACTTTGAATGTTGTTGTCAGTATTTTGAACTTTACTTTGAACCAGTGTCCCCATTGGAAGAGTTCCCCACTATTACTTTTCTGGGGACAACCCAAAATGTGGGATTTTCTTTCACTTTCACTTTGAACGATAATGGTAAACAGTACAAATAAAGAGGCTGAATCTCCCTAACGAAGAGTACTGAAGAGTACAGGATAAGTGATGTCTTGGTATTTCTTGAGCCTCATCTATTGAAAGACATGCAAGGAAAAATACTGCATATTCAGCTAAAACTACCCATAAATGATCAGGTTTTAAAAACAATTGCTAAATCTGCCTGGTCTCAAAGTGATCATCACCTGTCACTTCCTGAAGTAACTGTTGTTCCTGTTGTCTTCACAGCATACTCTTAAGAATATTTTAGTGGTCTTTTGCTCATGATATCTTAAGCCTCGTACACACGAGTTTCTCAGCAAAAACCAGCAAGAAACTTTCTGGGAGATATTTTTTTTGCCGAGGAAACCGGTCGTGTGTACATTTTCGTTGAGGAAACTCTCGAGAAACTCAACGAGCCAAAAAGAGAGCATGTTCTCTATTTCCTCGATGGGAATGGAGAAACTTGCCTTGTCTAGTTCCTCGACAGCCTAACAAGGAACTCGATGAGGAAAACGATGTGTTTCGCCCGTCGAGTTCCTCGGTCGTGTGTACGAGGCTTGACTCTAAAGGAAAGCTTGTCTGTGTGATGCTTTTCCTAGAATGGGTTGCATCACATCGCACACAGACCTTCACCCTCTTCTTTAGCTTTCTATACTATTACTCCAATCCTTGTTTCTTTCAGAATCACAAATACAAGTATTTTTTTTTCTGGTACAATATTTTTATTGAAATATAAAAAAAGGGAAAACAGACAACAAGTTCCCACGCAGGGGATATAGACATGAAACATAAGTACACATAAAAGTACATGATAAAGTACATATACTATAAGGGAATTAATTATAAACTACCACCGTCCCTCCAGCCAGGCCCGGGGGTCAGTGCCTTATGCCTGAGACTTGAGACCCAGGGGCCAAGGCAGATAAGGGGGGGGCGGAATTGTCCGCAAAACGGGGGGAAAAAAGAACAAAAAAATAAAATAAAATATATAATAATAAAAAAAATAAAAAATAATGAAAAAAACAAAACAAAGAAACAAACACAAAAACAGAAAACACGCACAACAGAGGAGGAGGGATAGAACAGAACAGCGAGCAAAAAGCCCAGAAACAGGAAGTGAGAAAAAGAAAGGAGGGACCCTCAGGGTGGAAGTGAAGTCAAATTAAATTTAGAGCCCTAGACTAGACGGGTGCAAACTAGGGAGTGTATAGGACCACCACGGGGCCCATACCTTAAAGGGGTTGTAAAGGTTCGTCTTTTATTTTCTAAATTGGTTCTTTTAAGCTAGTGCATTGTTGGTTCACTTATCTTTTCCTTCCATTTCCCTTCTAAATGTTTTTTTCCTTTGTTTAAATTTCTCACTTCCTGTTTCTCCTCAGTAAGCTTTCCACCATCATCCGAGCAGTGGAAAGTCATTTAGAACAGCTTACTGAACACCTTACTGAGGAGAAACAGGAAGAGTGAAAATCAGACAAAGAAAACAAAGAAAAAAAACATTTACAAGGGAAATCGAAGAAAAAAGTAAGTGAACCAACAAGTAACCTATTTGGAAAATAAAAAACGAACCTTTACAACCCCTTTAAGGAATTTAGCCTGAGAGTCGTGGAGGACGCTAGACAGCTATTCATGGATCATAAGGGTTGTCAGGGTATTCTTGACCTCTAGAAATGAGAATACAAGTATTTTTTTTTAATCAGCTGGCCCATACTTGCGGATTTTTCACCTAGGCGAGAATACCACAGCCATGCTGCATGCGTTCTCTACTCACATCACACATCACAAGAGGCTTTGGGGCCATCTACCACACATTGTGCATGAATGGTAGCACATTGCAAGAACCTAGAAAAGACAGCTGGCTCCTGATAGCATCACAAAGGAAATGGTGGCACAGGACCTGGTGTGTGGTGGAGTAGCAGATTACAACACGGAATCCTGGAATTTCTGGGTTTATGTTTTTTTTTCTTTATCTGTTTATGTATGGAGATTTTTGCTTAGTTACATTTGTCTAGCTTGGACCAATGTAAGTACGCATGTGCCATATCTGGCTGTTTCTCATGGAAGCTGAAAATCACTGTAGTAGGCACTGCTGCTACAATGATTGCCACTAGCATCCGAGTCCAAAGGTCAGTGAATGCAACTTTCTCAATGAATTCAAACGTGTTGATTGCATGAGGTGTAGAGGTAGGGTTATGGTGTCATAATCTCTACCTGTTCAATGCAAAGTGTTCTCTGAATAGCACCTTTACCAAGCAAGCAACCTCCTACTACTAAGCATCAGGGCAGCAGCTCAGGATAGGACCTGGAGCCAATGACCACTGTAGTAAATCAGTAGTAGACAGTGATTTCCACTCTCCAGGGGGATTGGCCAGGTTTGACACATACAAACTTGCACTGGTCCCAGATGGTCCAATGTAACTATGCAAAAATGTTCATAAGGACAACTCAGTGAACAAGGTAAGAAAAGAATGTAAAAAAATATAATAATAATAATAATGAAGTTCATCTTCTACTAAAGGAGTAGACACTGTTCATTTAGTAAGTACCAATCACCTTTCTTAATAAATAGGGTGAAGCTAGGTTCACATTGAAAACCCAATTATGTTCAAAGGAAATTACAAAAAATGAATTTTCCTGCACATGATAAGGTGATTTAAGTGAACACAGCCTCTTCTTAATCACTAAGGTAAGTGAGAACTCGGTAAGTGAACAGCCTTTGATTCCTTTAGTAAATTAGTCTCACCATGTGCGTTTACATGCAGTGTTTGTATTGGGTGCATCACTTGCAAGACTTCACTGTTTCTATGTCCATCCTGACGCGTTATTGTGATCTCATTGCCTTTGTTGTAGCTACTCATTTTATCCAATGTAGCTACCAACATAATTCCAGATATTTAGAGCTACACTGACAAGCATTGTAGCATTCTGCTGCAGCAACATTGCATAGTTGCCAACATTTGAAAAAAAATTCCAGGGACACTTTGCAGCACAGCTATTAATTAATTACCACACTCACTTCCCCGAAGCTCCACCCACTCCGCATAATCTTCGCCTACTTATCAGATTATAGCAGGGGTCTCAAACTCAAATTACCTGAGGTCCACAAGAAAAGTTTTCATATGCCATGGGGGGGTCGCATGCAAACTTTCAAACTTCAAAAACAACAGCACTGGTGTCAGCGAGCGCATTATTACCACCAGCACTGCTGTAAGTGGACGCATTTTTACCCCCAGCACTGGTGTCAGTGGATGCATTAACCCTGACCACTACACTGCACACTGACCACTGCACACTGACCACTCACCATCAGGGCACAGCACATTAGGTCACAAAGCCCAGCACATTAGGGTACAGGGCACAGGGCACAGCGCACATCAGGGTACAGAGCCTGGCACGACAGGGCACAGGACACGGCACGACAGGGCACAGGACACGGCACATCAGGGCGCAGAGCCCAGCACATCAGGGCACAGAGCCCGGCACATCAGGGCACAGAGCCCGGCACATCAGGGTACAGAGCTGACTCAACAGCTATGGCCTGGGAGTTTCTCACTTCTGCCTAATCTTGTCCCATAAGGGGGGCACCGAACTGATTCGGGTGAAATAATGTCTAGCTTCCCCACTGGTACTGCCTATAAGAGTACCAGTACCAGCCGTTCTACTCTAATAAAGTAGAACGGCTAGTGGCTAGTGAAGCTGGGATAGGGGGCTTGGGTGGCCGGGGGGAGGGGGGGTGCGGGAGTTGCCCGGCCGCCATGGGAGAGACCTGTCAAAGTGGGCCAGTCTGGATGAAGTCCAGGGCCAAATTTCTGTCCCAGTCCAGCCCTGATGACACCTGAAAATTACTTCAAGGGTTCCTTTGGGGTAAAAAGGTTGAGAAATGCTGCGATACACATATGTACTCTGTTGTCTGTTTTGTACTGATATTTTTACTGTATGTAAGGCTGCCAGTCATGTGTTACTGATTGAAAATACTGTACTCATAGGTATGGATTAGATGTGATATCATCAGTTGTTGGTCAGAGAGGAAATGACTTGCAAAAAGCCCAAATTTAGGAAGCAGTACTGCTGATTTTGAACATGGTCTAGAGCAGGGATAGGCAAGCTTTGAGAGGTGTGGATCTACCATGACAGCATGGAAAACAGCAAAGATCGCCAGGATGCCGCAGCCTTTTTTTTTTTCAGTTAACTTGCAAGGGGTAAGTAGTATGTAGGGTAGTGTACATTGGTCAGTAGTAGGTAGGGTAGTGTACAGAGGTCAGTAGTAGGTAATGCAGTGTACAGAGGTCAGTAGTAGGTAGGGCAGTGTACAGAGGTCAGTAGTAGGTAGGGCAGTATACAGAGGTCAGTAGTAGGTAGGGCCGTGTACAGAGGTCAGTAGTAGTTAGGGCTGCGTATAGAGGTCAGTAGAAGTTAGGTAAATGCACAGAGCTCAGTAGTAGTTAGGGCAGAGGTCAGTAGTATGTAGGGCAGTGTACAGAGGTCAGTAGTAGTTAGGGCAGTGTACAGAGGTGAGTAGTATGTAGGGTAGTGTACATAGTTCAGTAGTATGTAGGGCAGTGTACAGTCAGTAGTAGTTAGGGCAGTGTACAGAGGTCAGTAGTCAGTAGTATGTAGGGTAGTGTACAGAGGTCAGTAGTTGATAGGGCAATGTACAGAGGTGAGTAGTAATTAGGGCAATGTACAGAGGTGAGTAGTAATTAGGGCAGTGTACAGAGGTGAGTAGTAATTAGGGCAGTGTACAGAGGTCAGTAGTAGGTAGGGCAGTGTACAGAGGTCAGTAGTTGATAGGGCAATGTACAGAGGTGAGTAGTAATTAGGGCAATGTACAGAGGTGAGTAGTAATTAGGGCAGTGTACAGAGGTGAGTAGTAATTAGGGCAGTGTACAGAGGTCAGTAGTAGGTAGGGCAGTGTACAGAGGTCAGTAGTAGGTAGGGCAGTATACAGAGGTCAGTATTAGGTAGGGCAGTATACAGAGGTCAGTAGTATGTAGAGCAGTGTACAGAGGTCAGTAGTAGGTAGGGCAGTATACAGAGGTCAGTATTAGGTAGGGCAGTATACAGAGGTCAGTAGTATGTAGAGCAGTGTACAGAGGTCAGTAGTAGGTAGAGTAGTTTACAGAGGTCAGTAGTATGAAGAGAAGTGTACAGAGATCAGTAGTATGAAGAGAAGTTTACAGACATCAGTAGGGCAGATGAGAGGGGTGAGAGGCACAGGGGATAGCTGGGCAGAGAACAGGACAAAGGGCAGGGGGTCAACACAGCAGTGTAAAGGGATGTCAGGAAGGTACAGTATAGAGGATTCATGACTGCCTGGTACAGGGGGGTCCATAGTTGCCAACATTTGAAAAAAAATTCCAGGGACACTTTGCAGCACAGCTATTAATTAATTACCACACTCACTTCCCCGAAGCTCCACCCACTCCGCATAATCTTCGCCTACTTATCAGATTATAGCAGGGGTCTCAAACTCAAATTACCTGAGGTCCACAAGAAAAGTTTTCATATGCCATGGGGGGGTCGCATGCAAACTTTCAAACTTCAAAAACAACAGCACTGGTGTCAGCGAGCGCATTATTACCACCAGCACTGCTGTAAGTGGACGCATTTTTACCCCCAGCACTGGTGTCAGTGGATGCATTAACCCTGACCACTACACTGCACACTGACCACTGCACACTGACCACTCACCATCAGGGCACAGCACATTAGGTCACAAAGCCCAGCACATTAGGGTACAGGGCACAGGGCACAGCGCACATCAGGGTACAGAGCCTGGCACGACAGGGCACAGGACACGGCACGACAGGGCACAGGACACGGCACATCAGGGCGCAGAGCCCAGCACATCAGGGCACAGAGCCCGGCACATCAGGGCACAGAGCCCGGCACATCAGGGTACAGAGCCCGGAACATCAGGGTACAGAGCCCGGAACATCAGGGTACAGAGCCCGGTACATGGGGCACATCAGAGCACAATCGGGGGACATTGGGGTACATGGGGCGCATCAGAGCACATGGGGCGCATCGGAGCACATCAGGGTACATGGAGCACATTCAGGGTACAAACAGGGTACATGAGGGCACGTACATGGGTCACAATCGGGGTACATGGGGGCACAATCAGGGTACATGGGGGCACAATCAGGGTACAATCAGGGTACATGGGGCACATTAAGGCACATGGGGAACATGAGGTCACAATCGGGGTACATGGGGAACAAACAGAGCACATGGGGCACAATCAGTGTACATGTCAGCGTTTACTTGTTTTTCTTTTTTCTTCACATGCAGAGTAGCGCAGGAAGCATCTGTCATTTGTTCGATTCTCTGTCTCGCGCTGTGGCTGCTCCCCGCCCCCCGGCGGCCCCCCCTCTCTTCTCGTCCATCCCAGGTGATATCACAAGCAAATAGGGATGGACGAGAAGAAAGAGGGGGGGCGCCGGGGGGCGGGGAGCAGCTGCAGCGTGAGACAGAGAAGTGAACTTATGACAGAGACACTTCCTGCGCTACTCTGCATGTGAAGGAAATATACTCCCCCCACTTCCGCCCTGCCTGCGGACCATTTATAACTGGTCCGCGGGCCGCAAATGGCCCGCGGGTCGGTACTTTGAGACCACTGGATTATAGGGTCTACTGAATAAAAAGAGAATTACAGGAAATTGATACAACCTCTGTGATTGTGTAAGAGGGGAGAGGAAGTCCTTAGGGTAAGGGAAGGTCCAATATAAAGGACTACAAGTATCAGCACGCCTCCTGCCTTGTACATCTATGACTCACTGCCTGTGATTAGCGCAGTGCTGACTTCCTGGTGGGCTCTGCACATGGGCTGTGTGAAAACGCTGGAACTCATCCTTAGTCAGAGACTGCAGACATGGTACAGGAGATGGTCAGAGAGTGTGCGGACATAATTGGGCTGAAATTGCACAGAACGCACAACGTGTTCCTGTGTTTTTCAGTGTAAACCTGGACCTGTGACCTGGAACCCACACTTTGCTAACTTGCCTGGAAAGGGGGCATTAGTATGGGCACCTGGAGCAATTTGCCACATCTCTTCTGGGATGCCAAGGGCCACCCCCTCTGTGGCAGACAGCAGCTTTAATTTGGGGGGGAGGAATATGTGCTAAGGGGGTGGATTTAATATCCAAGCCCCCTTGCAGCATACATCATAAAGTGCCCCCTAGAACATATCCTTTCCCCCAAAATTACTCACAGTAAACTGTAACCCGTAGGCATGATGACCCCCTCCCTCCCCCTCTGGAAGGCTCACTTACTTTGCATTAGGACATGTGTCATTTTGTCAGACGAGCAGCTTTTCTCGGCAGCAGCGTGGTGAGCCTCCTTCTCCTCCCCCTCCTCCTCTGTGTACACAGGAAACATCACACAGCAGGAGAAGGAGGGGGGCGGGCTCAGTTCACTCCGTCTCACTCTGCAATGTGTGTGTCAGGAGTCAGGACCAGGCAGCCGGGGACTGCAGGGAGATATATAAACATACTGCCGCACCTGCCTTCCCCACTAGCCGGGACAAGTCCCGGCAGGCTAAATTAGCCGGGACTAGGTCCTATTTGACGGGACTGTCCCTTTAAAAACGGGACAGTTGGCAAGTATGACATTGTAGCCAGCTATAAACTGCCATAGAAAATGGGAGATATGTACATATCTGATACACTGTTGCCTGAGTGGCATTGCCTTGTGTCTATGAAGTTGCTGTAGTCGGCCTTCAGGCTTCCAGCATGCCATGAAAAACTGCTTGAGAATTACAGACTACAAAATATAAAAAGTATTGGTTTCTGGGAACTACTCCACATTTATATAATTAACTCCTACTTTTAGTATATTCCCATAATGTGCAATAAACTCAGAATGGAATTGCCTTGGAATGACTCCAGACATTTCTGCAGATAATGATTACAGATCTAATAACCAAAGGCACTATGATCAAGAATTTCTTATAGCGAAATCGAATTGTCTCAGTGACTTTATTCTTGATCAAACATTGGACTAAGCTATGAAAAATTTGACAGCGGTATTAAACCTCGAAGCAAAAATTTTATATATTGCAGTTTACCAATCCTTTGCATGTCTTTCTTGTTCTGCTTTAAGAACAGCTGCAAGTGTGCAGAAAATATTGTATGTAGAGAATATACAGTATATACAAAGAGCGTTTGAGTTAGAAGGTAGATTTTTTTTCTGCCACTATGGAGCTTTGCTCCAATGATCCCATCCATGTTTCAAAACCTAGACATGTCAATTTATAGTAGACCTAAGCCAAACCACAAACAGTCTTATACAATTATTTATTTGTATGGTAAAAAGGAGCTTTACCCTGAAAACAAAAATTGAAATGCCAGCAGTTACAAATACTATATAAAAAACATGCACTTACCTATCTAAGGATTCAGCAATATCCTCACAAGACGCGGCTCTTTGCCGTTCTTCTTGTTCAAACGCTGGCATTTTAACTGTGGGCAGCCAATTGTAACTCCTTGTGGCTTCAGAGTCAGCTATCCACAGTGCATGTGCAATCTGCGCTGTGCCTCGTGATTGGTCCCACAGTCTCCTGGGACCTGTGACCTGTCCCAAGAGTTTGCTGGGGAAGGTGAGGGGGGACGCACTTCCACTTAGATTGCTGCAACGATCTGACCAGGTGTGGGAATGAGTACCTGTCAAAGTCAGGTACCCACTGCCTGCCCCCCCCCCCCAAAAAAAATACATTCCAATGGGAATGGAGGGGGAGAAGGAAAAGTGGAACATCCCCCTTTGGGTGAATATAATATACATTTGGTTTTCAGTCTTTCTAAATTTACAGTTTTCATCTACATAATACCCAGTAATCCTACCATGAATGTCCTTGTTCAAGAACTATATATATATATATATATATATATATATATATATATATAATATCTATCTATCTATCTATCTATCTATCTATCTATCTATCTATCTATCTATTTGGCCCTGCTGCCCTTCTGGCCTAGACCAGAATGGCATGTCACTGATCCTGGAGCCCCTTGGGATACTTGCATCATATCTTCCTGAAGGCTGCAGAATTGGCATACCGAGTGGCCGGGGTGTTGGTCAGAGCATCATTGTAGCCGGCTGCTTTCACCCACTAAAGGTCAGCCAGTTGAGGACCAAGAGATGGTGGCATGAAGCCCACCTGAACAGCTGATTGCAGAGCAGGATTTACTGTGCTGGTGAGCAGTGGCGTTGCTAGGGGGGTGCGGGGGGTGCGGGCCGCACCGGGTGACACCCACTAGAGGGGTGACACCATCCCGATAAAATTTTTTTAGCTGACATGACCAGAGGTGCAGGTGGCTGTGTAATGTAAAAGGGGTGCAGTGATGCAGGGTGTTGTGTAATGTAAAAGGGTCCAGAGGTGCAGGGGGCTATGAGATGTAAAGGGGGCCAGTGATGCAGGGTGCTGTGTAATGTAAAGGGGTCCAGAGGTGCAGGGTGCTGTGTAATGTAAAGGGGTGCAGAGGGCTGTGTAGTGTAAAAGGGTCCAGAGGTGCAGGGGGCTATGTGATGTATAGGGGTGCAGAGGTGCAGGCGGCTGTGTAATGTAAAGGGGTCCAGTGGTGCAGGGGGCTGTGTAATGTAAAAGGGTCCAGAGGTGAAGGGGGCTGTGAGATGTAAAGGGGTCCAGTGATACAGGGTGCTGTGTAATTTTAAAGGGGTCCAGTGATGCAGGGGGCTGTGTAATGTAAAGGGGTCCAGTGATGCAGGGGGCTGTGTAATGTAAAGGGGTCCAGTGATGCAGGGGGCTGTGTAATGTAAAGGGGTCCAGTGATGCAGGGGGCTGTGTAATGTAAAGGGGTGCAGGGTACTGTGCAATGTAAAGTGGTCCAGAGGTGCAGTTGTGGAGAGGGGTACACAGTAGTAACAAAAAGATATTGAAGGATGCAGAGGTATGCAGGGGGCACAGTGGGGTGTTTTTACATTTTAACGTGGGGGGGATGCCAGATATTGGATCCGCCCCGGGTGCCAAATGCTCTAGGCACGCCCCTGGCCTATAGGCTCCTGAGATGTGAATTCCGGTTCTGGAGAAAGAGAGGTGGGGGAGGGGACAAAGAAAAATGGAGAGAAAGAAGAAGGGATAGAACGCACAAGACAGATGGATAGGGAGAGAGAGAAAAGGGGAAGAAAGGAGAACAGAGAGCAAACAGTAGGGTAAAAAATATTTGAAATTTTTTATTGGGGGGGGGGGGGGGGTGACACCATATTTTACCGCACCAGGTGACACCAACCCTAGTGACGCCACTGCTGGTGAGTATTTGATTTGAGAAGAATGCAGCACCACAGGAAAGAGGGAAATAAACATAGAGAAGGGTAAAGCTGTCAGTTGGTTAGATTTCTGCACTTTTCATTTCACTTTAAATAATCTCTTGTTTTTCTGTAAACCATCAGGAAAAGTCACATTCGTTTGGAGCATGTAAGCTGTGTTGGCGGTGTAACGTTACACATCATAGCCTGGCCTTATTTCCATTCGACATTGTTTATATCTGCTAGGTTGTCCTTGCTGCCTGCTAGGGGTTTGCCAAGAGGAAACTGATCTGTTTGCCTTTAGGACTGCACTGTGTGGATCTTACTGTATAAAAACAGAAGGGTCTGTTAAGGTCACCAATGCCCTGAAACTGAAGTATCGGC
The DNA here is from genome assembly GCF_905171775.1 of Rana temporaria. Taxonomy (NCBI): domain Eukaryota; kingdom Metazoa; phylum Chordata; class Amphibia; order Anura; family Ranidae; genus Rana; species Rana temporaria. Next base: position 120,774,456 of record NC_053492.1, on the reverse strand, counting down.
CTTCCATTACACTCCTGAATGCCTGTGGTGGTCACTGGAAATGCAGGCCATCTGTTTGGCGTGACAGGCTTCTCATATGTTCATAACGACAAAACTGAAGTCACATTTTATCACCTAAATACCCAGCACATCTGTTCCCGATTCAAGTTCATACCTAAAGTATACCTAAAGGCAAAGCTTTCTTTTTAGTTTGGATATAGTGGAGAGGGATTAGAACGCCTGTCAGGTTTTATTGCTGTCTGTGCCCCCTAAAGGGAGATACATATTTTCGATTTGTCCTGTTGATCATTATAACTGACAGTGAAAGTAAAAGAAAATCCCAAATTTTGAGCTGTCAGCAGAGCAGTAATAGAGAGGAAATCCTCCAATGGGGCACTAGTTTCTGTGATGTCCAGGGATCCCTCACTTTGGATGGATTTTCTCTGACTTCCTGTTTTGGATATGGGACAGGAAGTGGAGAAAAATCTCCCCAATGAAAAGCTGATAGGGAAAAAAAATCTGACAGTGGTTATACTTACTCTATCCAAAAAAACAAATTAGATGTATCTTTAGTTCTACTTTAAAACCCATCTGTTGTATATAGATACTTGAGGCAGAAATTTTTCAGGCTGAGCCTAAAATCTAATGTAGCATCTCAATAATATTTGACAGAGAATATACTTCACCAGAATTATCTGAAAAAGCTGTTTACAGCCAAACGGCTGCACAAAAACCCTTGTAGTGGGGAGCCCCTTGCACTTCAAGGGTTAAAATATCATTGAAATGATACAAAACTATATCCTTATTGTCCAAAACCATCCATACAAATCTACTACTTATTGCCTCTGTTATCTATTTTTCATGATTTTTTTTTCTCACTGGGTTTTACTGCCTCCTTATAACATCCTTGATGAGCTCCTACACCTCTCCTTTTTTACCTCACTTTTGATCGTTTGAAATGAGCAGTGCACATTAGCTGTCCATGTGCATTGCTCTATGCACACTACAAATCTCATTGTTCATAGTCCATCTGGGGAGGGATAAAGGACAGGTGGCTATGTCCCTACATACAGTGGGACCATTGAGAACGATTGTAGTCACCCTCTAACAAGGACTTGGTTCACTAGAAACAAAGGAAATTTGAGATTTGGTGGCAGAAGAAGGTACTTTTTCTTTGTTAAAGTGGATGGGAAGCTCAGCTTCTTTGCGCCCTCTGGTTTTGACATGTACCCGCTCCCACTTTTGGGTAAGATCGTTGATCATCAATCTACGACATTTCCCACAGGTCCCAGGAGACGGCGGGACTATTCAGAAAGCGCAGCGGGACTCACGTATACGCAGTTCGAAACCGACTTACTTACAATGCCAACGCCTGCACCCCAAGACGATTGACAAATTGATTTGGGGTGGCAACATCGCTGGATCCCTGGACCGGTAAATATCCTTATATTAAAAGTCATTAGCTACAGTATTTGTATCAGCATGGGCACCATTCAGAGAACACTTTCTATTTTCTTAATGGAGATATCTGAATTCTCTGAATGGACAAGTTGGACCTTGTCTAATCAGGGAATGCTTTGCATTCATTGAGGAGATGCAAAGTGTTACCAGAATGGCGCTCGTGAGATATTTGTAGCAGCGGTGCCTATAACAGTGATTTTCAGCTTCCACGTGGATCCCACAGGTACTGTACATCACACACATACAGGGGTGCTGTTAAAAATCTGACAGGGCCCCTCAAAAAAATATTACAATTTAAATCATTATTAGCAGGCGGCAGGAGAAATTGAATCCTGGACAGGGAAGGGAATCAGTGAGGCATGTGGGGGGTGGAAGGAGGGAATTACAGGAACTGATCCCCTGTGGGTCTCTCCCTGCAGCAGCTGCAAACCAATGGGATGGAGAGAAGGAGATGCCAGCTTTTAGCTGCTGCATGGAAAGACACCAAGGAGATCAGTTCCTCTAATTGCCCCCATGCTTTACTGATCACCCCCTTTACTACCCATATTGGATTGCCCTGCTGCCCAGGCTCCCCCTCCTGGCCTGGGCCCTGTACAAGACTGGCGCTACCCCCTTATCAGCGGCCCTGCATACATACAATACTTACAATAGTCCAAGTTAGACAAATGTAACTATACAAAAACTGGAACTCAGCTTAGACTGATGCGACTTGTGAGGCCCCAAGTAGGATTACATATGAAATTCAATGTTTCCCTATCACTTTATGTTCACATTATATGTTGTTTATTCACCTTTCTTTCCCTGTAATAGTCACCTAGTATCTATTTATTTATTTATGTATTTCACTTTAGGGTTACCTACTTGTTAGGTATTGAGATCCCCTTCTATTATTAGTTCACAGCGCTTCACCATCACTTTCCATATTTGAATTTTTTTCTGTGTAAGGCAGACTTTAAGGTGATTGCAGCAGTGCCCCCCGGTGTCCAGTACAGATAGCGCAAGAGTACTACTATTTCCTTTCCCTATGAGAGCTGTCTTAAAGTGGATGTAAACCCTCACATATACACAGTGAAGTGAACAGCCTCAGATGATAAACAGGGATGAAACAAATCTATCTACATACATTTTACTTGAATATCTTTCCCGTTCTACACTCGTTGGAAAGTGCAGATCTTGTTAACAATATTTCTTCCTCTTTCAGCAGTGGGTGGGGAGTCTGGGCTTACACTATGTAAGAGCTGATTGGAGGAAAGGCACACATCCCAGCTAGAGGAACGAAGGAACATGCAGAGCTGTGCTGTGAATAGACAGGCTCTCTGCTAAGCTCCCTCCCTGACACAGATTTTCAGCTGTTGTTATGTCATGTGTTGGAGAACTTGTCAGAAGTAACTAATGTTGATAACAGAGGAATGGAGCACCAGAGAGAAATGGTACTTAGAGCTTTGGAGAAAGATAAGTAAACACTATATACATATATATGTGCTTAGGTCAGATTTTTTAATTGGCTTTACAACCACTTTAAATGATACTACACAAGTCTGTCTGACTTTAGAAAAGGTGCCTGCACTACTTTGGTCTGACTTTGATATGACTTCAATTCCATACAGTGTAAAAAGTCACATCAAAGTAGTATCAAAGTTAGACTCCAAAGTTGCACTGAAAGTTGTGTGACTTTGGAGCACATAGTAGCCCCGATCCTCCTCTTTTCGGGTGCCTCTCCGTGTCTCCTGGCCCCTCCCTCCTGTTGAGTGCCCCCACAGCAGACAGCTTGCTATGGGGGCACCCGTGCTGAGTCACAGCTCCCTGTGTCCAGTCAGACACAAAGCCCCAGTTCGGCCCCATCCCCTCTCCCTCCTGATTGGCTAACTGACCTTGATTGACAGCAGCAGAAGCCAATGGCGCCACTGCTGTGTCTCAGACAATCAGGAGGAGACTCCTGGATGGCCGAGGCACTTGTGGACATCCCTTGAGAGAGATGGGGCTCAGGTAAGTATTAGTGGGTGCTGGGGCGACTGCTGCACATTAAGCTAAAAATCTTTCTGACTTTACAACCACTTTAACCACTTAAGGACTGCCTAACGCCGATATACGTCGGCAGAATGGCACAGCTGGGCACAATCACGTACCTGTACGTCCTCTTTAAGTGCCCAGCAGTGGGTTGTGCGCGCGCTGTGGGTTGTGCGCGCGCCACGGGCAAGCGCTTGCGACCCGGTCCGAATCTCTGTGACTGTGGGACCCGCGGACCAGATCGCCGCCGGTGTCCCGTGATCGGTCACAGGAGCTGAAGAATGGGGAGAGGTGTGTGTAAACACACCTTCCCCATTCTTCACAGTAGCAGTGTCACTGATATAGGGAAAGACGATCAGTGACGTCCCAAGTCCAGCCCCGCCCCCCTACAGTTAGAAACACACATGAGGTCACACGTAACCCCCTACAGTGCCCCCTAGTGGTTAACTCCTAAACATCAATTGTAATTTTCACAGTAATCAATGCATTTTTATAGCACTTTTTGCTGTGAAAATTACAATAGTCCCAAAAATGTGTCAAAATTGTCCGATGTTTCCGCCATAATGTCGCAGTCACGATCGCCGCCATTAGTAGTAAAAAAAAAATATTACCAAAAATGCCATAAAACTATCCCCTATTTTGTAAACGCTATAAATTTTGTGCAAACCAAACGTTAAACGCTTATTGAGATTTTTTTTACCAAAAATAGGTAGAATAATACGTATCGGCCTATACTGAAGAATAAAAAAGTTTTTTTATATCTTTTTTGTGGATATTTATTATAGCAAAAATTAAAAAATATTGCATTTTTTTCAAAAATGTCGCTCTATTTTTGTTTATAGCACAAAAAAATAAAAACCGCAGAGGTGATCAAATACAACAAAAAGAAAGCTCTATTTGTGGGAAAAAAGGACGCCAATTTTATTTGGGAGCTACGTCGCACGACCGCGCAATTGTCAGTTAAGTCGCAGTGCCGAATCGCAAAAAGGGGCCTGGTTCTTTACCTGCATATTGGTCCGGGTCTTAAGTGGTTAAGGGGAAACCTTCCAATGATGTGGATAAGTCTAGGGAGGATGTTGGCAAATCTGCCACCGCCATACATTATACAATTTTCTTGTTCAGTATCCTTTAGCTATGTAGTACAAGGGCCTGCCTGATTGTATACAAATTGAAAGTGTTTAGATTTGACCTCATATTATATAGTTTTGGTAAAGTGTACAAGAACATTGCATAATGTATGGCCAGACATATTTATCTAAAGATTTGCAATGGTTTTGACCCATGTACCTGACACGGCTGTATGTAAATAATATGTATGTTTAGTCTGAGCGACCTGGCCCAAGGATGAAGGCCACCTTCACACCTACATTTGCCTATACAGGATGTGCGTTGTAAAGGTCCCCCTTCAAAGGATTGGGTTAAATAAAGAAAAAACATGTATCTATTATTTTAACTGGCTGTGAGAAAAACACTCTTTGTTCTTCTAACATGTGTCCTATAATCTCTAGCTAACCTCTGAAGTTTGTTTTTGTGGGCTGATTTGAATATGTCGTTGAAAGAGCCTCGGAGATACAGGGCACGTTTGTTCTGCTTTCCATGCGGTGTCAGAGTTTGGCTGAGTTCACAGGATTGGTTAGATCATTCCACTTCTGTTGCTGAGGAGGATATTTTCGTACCTCTCCGCTTTCGTCTCCTTTTCTTTGAGATTCGGGCAGGCAGCCAACACCGTTAGGCCTCAGGCCATAGGGACGGATCTCTGTGCTTGTATGAGCCTTCTGTTACCAATTTTTTTTTTCTTCCTTTTTAAGTTATTTTTCTTTTTTCCCCTGCAAGGCTCACACGATTCAAAGAAGAGGAAGGGACATTTGCTGCATTTCTACTTTTAAACAAGAAGGAAACAGACGCCTTAGACCGCCCTATTGCTGCGCTAACCTTTTTTTTATGTGTTTACCAGGAAGTCACGGATTTATTTTCTATTTAAAGCAACAATGTCATTTGTGAACATTTCTTTATGTTTGTGAACATGAAAGTTCTATTGGTAACGCCCTAAAAGTCAAAATTTTTAACATCTCCGTATAAATTTATATTTTTCATTAAAAGAGTTTAGTCAATTATTATTATTATTATTATTATTATTATTATTATTATTATTATTTAAGGTACTTATTTAACCCTTCCAGACTAAGCCTATTTCTGACATTTGGTGTTTACAAGTTAAAATACGTATTTTTTGCTAGAAAATTACTTAGAATCCCCAAACATTATATATATTTTTTTTAGCAGGGAATCTGGAGAATAAAATGGCGATTGTTGCAATATTTTATGTCACACGGTATTTCTGCAGCAGAGTTTTTAAACGCAACTTTTTGGGAAAAATGCACTTTCGTGAATTTCTAAAAAATGAAAAAGTAAAGTTAGCCCATTTTTTTTGTATAATATGAAAGATGATGTTACGCCGAGTAAATAGATACCAAACATGTCACACTTTATAATTGCACGCACTTGTGGAATGGCTATAAACTACGGTACATAAAAATCTCCATAGGTGACGCTTTAAACATTTTTTTTATGGTTACCAGGTTAGAGTTACAGTGCTAGAATTATTGCTCTCACTCTGACAATCATGGCAATACCTCACATGTGTGTGATTTTACATATGCGGGCGCAACTTCCGTATGCGTGTTCTTTGATGTGCGAGCTTGGTGGCGCTTTAAAAAAGTTTTTTTTCTTATTCATTTTTACATTATTAAATTGTGTTTTAAAATATAAATAAATAAATATAAATATAAATAAACATAAATTTGATCACTTTTATTGCTGTCACAAGGAATGTAAACATCCCTTGTGACAGTAATAGGTGGTGACAGGTACTCTTTATGGAGGGATCGGGGGTCTGAAAGACCCCATATCCCTCCTTTACACTTCAAAGTATTCAGATCGCCGAAAACTGTGATTCTGAAAACTGTACATTTTTTTAAATCCGTCGCCATTGGCAGCCAAGTAAACCGGAAGTGACATCACAACGTCGCTTCCGTGTTTACATTTAGGAGACTGGAATGAAGCCGTTTACGGCTTTGTTCCAGACTGTCACTAGGTGCCGGAAGTGCCGGATCTCGGATCGAGTCACTTGGGACGGGAGGCCCGGTCAAAGCGGTGGGAGGAGGAGAATGTCCACCCTTGCTCCTCCGGGATAACAACCGAGTGGCTTTTAGCCAAATTGATTGTTATGCCTGGAAAGCCGATCGCCCACTCTAAACAATGGTACCGGGATGATGCCTGCAGCATCCCGTATAACCCCCGAAAGCCGAGGACACATATATGCGGGAAGGGGTTAAGCTGTAATTTATCCTAGTATATCAGTTTTTCTCAAAAACTACGCAGCATGTGGACGTACTATATTTTCCTAGTCCTCCAGAAAAAGTCCCTAAAGGCTCGTTTGCACTAGCATTAACCCTCTAAAAAGTGATCTCCTCACTGCCTATTTTAACCCCTACAATCCCACATGCAGTTGCCTCAGCACCATTCACTTAAAGTGGTAATAAACCACCACTGAAATACAAATTCAGTGTGCCCCCTGCAGGGTTAAATCATATTGTACTAGTACTATGACAGACTTGTAAAGCAGATACCTCCCACACAGTGCTGTCACGAACCCCCCAGTGCTGCCATCTTGTGGGCTCCAGTTGTATGAATGGCCGAAGCCGCGTGAAGTCACTCCCGCCTTCGGCACTAGCCCAGAGCTCTTGCTGGTGACAGCACTGGCAGCATCGCTTGTGAATATCTCTCAAACATGCAAGTTTAGGAGATATTCACTAAACCTACAGGTAAGCCTTACTATAAACCTCCACTTTAAATAAGTCACATTCAGCATGTAGTACTACTTGTCGAATGTGACAGTGCGTTTGCCTAGTCACAATGCTTTACATGTGTACACCCTCACTGCCTTTGCAATTTAAAATGGTTGTGAATCTCAGACGCAATATATGAACCAAGCATATCCCTCTATAACAGTGGTTCTCAACCTTCTAGTGCGGTGACCCTTTGGCCGGTGGTTGTGGGGTTCTGCGGGCGGGGGGCTTATACGAATCTGGAAGACCCCTTTAACAAAGGGGACCCCCAGATCCTGGCCCCCCCTATGTGAATTGGTAATGGGGTACATTGTACCCCCACCATTTCACGAAGGAAGTGTAAATAGTTGTAAAAAACACACACACACCGTGGAAAAAAGTCCTTTATTAATAAAAAAAAAAATCCAGCGGTGGTAATCCACTCTCGGTCCGGCTCCCCGCTCCAATGTTGTCTGTATCCAGCGACGGGTGATCTCCTCTCCGGTCCAGTGATGAGAAGATTGTCCGGGATCCAGAGCGCAGCATCGCCGGCCGCCTCTCTCCACTGGAGACAGCCCGGCGAGTGACATTTTTTATATTGGTGAGGCGGGGCCACCCGTCACGTGACCCCGTGCCCCTCTGACGCACCCTTTGCTATGTCACTGGGGAAGCCCAGGCTTCCCCCTTGCGTCAGAGGGGGCGGGGTCACGTGACAGGTGGCCCCGCCTCACCAATATAAGAAATGTCACAGCTTTAGCAGCGTCATTCGCCGGGCTGTCCCCGGGGGGGGGGGCAGGGTCTGGGGGTCTATTTTACATGCATACTTTACACCCCCCCCCCATGGTACGGAATTTAAAGGAATATTTCACTTTTATTAAATTCACTGCTCCCGAAAAAACGGCAGTTTTTAAAACGTTTTTTTTGCATTGATACATGTCCCCTGGGACAGGACCCAGGTCCCCAAACACTTTTTAGGACAATAACTTGCATATTAGCCTTTAAAATTAGCACTTTAGATTTCAAATGTTCGAGTCCCATAGACTTTAATAGGGTTCTAAAGTTCACACAAACCTTTGGTGTGTTCGCAGGTTCTGGTGCGAACCGAACAGGGGGGTGTTCGGCTCATCCCTACTCTTCAGAATTTTTCTCATTGACCTCAATACACTTCCCCCCTCCCCTCTCCCAGGTCTCCAAATTTGCAGCTAAAAGTCATAAAAAAAAACAAAAAAAAACAGGTCCTTTAAGACTTTAAAAATGTCGTTCTGCAGCGCCGCCCCCTCTGGCTCTCTGCCGCTGGTCTATTCAGATGGCCAGACATAGGGCGCCGGCTACCTGAATAACGGCAGCTGGTTGGCTGTGCGGAAGTGCCTATCAGAGCCAGCGGCTCTGATAGGCTTTCCGAGTACAGCCCTCGGCTCCCGGGTGTCTTATCCTCGGAATGTACGGGGGCTGCGTCCCTTGGATAAGACTGATGGCCGTCTCAGCCAATCAGGTTCACCGATTCTGGTTATCGGTAACCTGATTGGCTGAAGCGTCATCGAGGGCGGGAGAGGACATCGAGGGACGTGGAAGAAAAGGTAAGTGCATTTTACAGGGCACAGCGGTGGGCACATCGGTGACAATGGGCACAGAGGAGACAAAGGGCACAGTGGCATCAATGGGTACAGTGGTGACAAAGGGCACAGTGGCATCAATTAATGGGCACAGTGACATGCACAGTGGCAACAATGGGCTCAGTGGTGACAATGGGCACAGTGGCAACAATTAAAGGGCACATTGACATGCACAGTGGCAACAATGGGCACAGTGGCGACAATTAAAGGGCACAGTGGTGACAATTGGCACAGTGGTGACAATTGAGGGGCACAGTGGCTGCGTTTGTTGGCATGGCACAGTGGTGACAATTGATGGCACAGTGGCTGTGTTTGATGGCATGGCACAGTGACTGCATTTGATGGCATGGCACAGTGACTGCATTTGATGGCATGGCACAGTGGTGATAATTGATGGCACAGTGGCTGCGTTTGATGGCTTGGCACAGAGAGAGCTGAAATTCGCTAGTGTGAATCCGGCCTAAACAAGGCATGCCCCTGTTCTGCCTACCTGACAGTTCGGACATGAATCGGATCACATATGTGTGAACACCCATGCGATTCGATTCTGGTCCGAACAGAAAAAAAGGTCCTATGCGTGTTTGGACCGAATGCAGTGCGATATCAGCCATACTATCTGTATGGCTGAAATCGCATCGCACAGACATTGCATGTAATGTGAACAATAGTGCGCTGCGAATCACATGTGATATCTGGCATCGCACAAGTGTGAACCGGGCCTCACGGTCACTTTTTAAAATCAAGAATTTTACAATTATTTTGGAGACTAGATAAAGGCTTAGATTGCCTAAAGTCTAAAGCAGTGGTCTCCATACTATGGCCCGGGGGCCAGATACGGCCCTTTGCTTGCTTTTATCTGGCCCTTGGGGCATTTATCCCTCCACTGTCAGCAACAGTGGGGCATTGTTCCTGCCACTGACACCGACATTGGGGCACTCCTCCCCACACCAACACCAATGATGGGCTTTATTCCTCCCATTGATAACAAAAATGGCGCACTATTCCTCCCATTAATACCAATGATGGGGCATTATTCCTCCCATTGAAACAAATGATGGGGCACTATTCCTTCCACTGATACCAACGATGAGGCACTATTCTTCCCATTAATGCCAATGATGGGGCACTATTCCTGCCATTGATACAAATGATGGAGCACTATTCCTCCAACTGATACCAAAGATGAGGCACTATTCCTCCTATTGATACCAATGATGGGGCACTATTACTCCCATTGATACCAGTGATGGGGCACTATTCCTCCCATTTATACAAATGATTGGGCACTATTCCTCCCATTGACACCAATGATGGGGCACTATTCCTCCCACTTATACCAATTATAGGGCATTATTCCTCCCACTGATACCAATGATAGGGCACTATTCCTCCCACTGAAACCAATGATAGAGCATTATTAATCCCCCTAATATCAATCATGGGGCATTATTTTCTCCCTTAGGCTTAGATTGCCTAAAGTCTAATGCAGTGGTCTCCAAACTATGGCCCGGGGGCCAGATGCGGTCCTTTGCTTGCTTTTATCTGGCCCTTGGGGCATTTATCTCTCCACTGTCAGCAATAGTGGGGCATAGTTCCTGCCACTGACACCGACATTGGGGTACTCTTCCCCACACCAACACCAATGATGGGCACTATTCCTCCCATTGATACCAAAGATGGCACACTATTCCTCCCATTAATGCCAATGATGGGGCACTATTCCTCCCATTGATACAAATGATGGAGCACTATTTCTCCCACTGATACCAAAGATGAGGCACTATTCCTCCTATTGATACCAATTATGGGGCACTATTTCTCCAATTGATACCAGTGATGGGGCACTATTCCTCTCATTGATACTAATGATTGGGCATTATTCCTCCCATTGACACCAATGATGGGGCACTATTCCTCCCACTTATACCAATTATAGGGCATTATTCCTCCCACTGATACCAACGATAGGGCACTATTCCTCCCACTGAAACCAATGATAGAGCATTATTACTCCCCCTGATATCAATCATGGGGCATTATTTTCTCCCTCTGACACCAGGGCATTTTCTACTTGCACTGACCATAGTCTGGCCCCTCTAAAGCTTGAAGGACAGTAAACTGGCCCTTTGTTTAGAAAGTTTGGAGACCCCTGCTTTAGAGGTTGATAATCCATACAGCTTTCCACCAGGGGAATCCTCCATGTATAATGTGTACTTGTCTTAATTAAGAGCACTAGATGTCATTTCTGTCTGCTGCTTCGTTCCTCTGCTATCAGCATGAGTCACTTCTGGCAGGTTTTTCTTGACAACAAGAGAAAAAAGGTGACATGGGGAGGGAACTCCTGCACAAAACTTGCAATTGACAGCCTCAGATCTGTTCCTGTGTGCTGTGGGAAGGGGGCGTGTCCGTTCCCTCCAATTGTCTCTCAGAGCTCCCCTCACTGAGCGCTGCAGAGTATAATTTCAGCTATGCACCCCCTTTTTTTCTGATTGCTCAGACAAGCTTTATAAACCCTGGGCTTTGAACAGCAGTTAGAGGAGAGAAGACTACAGATAAGCAGGTACAACCTATGTGGGAGGATTTGTTTAATCTCTGTGTATCACCTTAGGCTAGTCACTTCACTGGATATTAGGTTTACAAATACTTGGGGGGGGGGGGTCGGTTAGGGGGCAGTAAAAATGTGTTTTACTCATCTGTCCTTTCGATTTTCTTTATCTTGTACAACAATAGTATCTTCACATTTGACACACTTCAAGGTGTGTCAGATTTTTGGATTCTTGCTGCATGCCAAGGTTCCTTCTGCCAGTTCCGGCATTGTTACAGGACAGAACAGTAACATGGGTTTTTAGTGGAAAGAAACATGGCATACAGCGAGGTACACAGACGTCTAATAATCCAAGAAGTGTCAAATGTGACAATTTGTTAAGCTGCCATAGCTACATTAAACTGAGAAATTGATTTGTGTTTATAGGCAAAAGTGTCACGTGGGGTACATGCTGGTTGTTCACCTATTTATTGTAGTATTTATTTCATAATTAAAGTGTAACTCCAATATTTTTTTTTTTTTTTTAATAACGTAGGGACAGGCTTTTATTACTGTTTGTGACCCCATTGAGGAGATTTAGGCCCCGTACACACGACCAGATCTGTCCGCTGGGATTTATCCGCGGATCAGTTCCAGCAGATAGATCCGGTCGTGTGTACGGCCTAGCGGACATTTTCAAGCGGACATTTGTCCAGCCGATGGTTTTCCAGCGGATAAAAATTTCTTAGCATGCTAAGAAATCTATCCGCTGGAAACCTGTCCTTCGGACTTATCCGGTCGTCTGTACAGACTCACCGGATCAGTCCATCCGATCCCCATCCCTCGCATGCGTCAAAATGATTCGACGCATACGTGGAAGTATTTACCTTCCAGGGTCGCGCACGTCGCCGCGTCATCGTCGCGGCGACGGCGCGGCCACGTCACCGCGGATGTTTTCCGCTGGGATTTTGATCTGATGCTGTGTACAGCCATCAGATCAAAATCCGCCAGTGGACATATCCGATGGAAACGGTCCGGCAGACCGTTTTCATCGGATATCCGCCCGTGTGTACAGGGCCTCAGGGTTTAACCACATGGGCGTAGAGGCCGCGTATTTATATTTCCCAAACAACATGGGGCTGCGTCCAGGCAGTCTCCACTAATCAATGGCGATTCAGCGGCTGTACAGACTTACCCGCACATCTGAGTAGGACAGGCATGCAAAGACATGTTCATGGCCCTAAGTGCAGAAAGTGTGCATTCCTGTGCACCTCGGATGGGCAGATGAGTTGTACAGCCTCTGCTCTCCATTGATACAAGCTGTCTGCATGCATGCTTATGCTGCTCCAGAAACATAAACAAAAGGCTGTATGGGCCTTTGTGTCAATGAGCCCTTACATTCTCCTCCTGCCCCCAGGACAACGTTGTTGGTCAGACAACTAGTAAAGAGCAAATACCAGCGGAGGAGACATTTACAGCAATAAAATCCTGCCAGAGGTTCCAACCCTTCCACATTGACCTTCTGAAAATCTAGTTGCTGGTATCATGAAAAAAACCTTTTCAATTTTTTCTATTCAGTAAACAAATTTTTGTCTACTATTCAGAATATGTAAGCCGCCCTCTGAATTTGCATATGTAGCATCGGTTACAAGGTACTGTTTAGTTTGTAGACCTGTGTAATCCTTTATAAGGAACAGACAGACAACAGTTACTGCCTTGGGGTGAAAAGCACAGGTGTGCGTTTAGTTGATGCGTGTCCCATTCATGCACATATTGCTAGTAATGTGTTTTATCAGTCATCAATTCCATCTGCTCTCCTCTATTTCCCTGAGATGCGGGCCCTACGACGGGGTTCCTGAAAAGCACACATTCCAAGTGGAGAAAAACAGATTCTTGAACTGTACCTGAACTGTAAAAACTGGGATAAAGGGCACATATCGGGTTTCGCCATTTTCCATTTGTGTGTTTATTTTAAACAGCTGTACCAGTTTTCTTCTTTTTTTTTTTCTGTAATGTAGTCAGAGAAAGACTGGAAAGTAGGGAGAGGAATGTGATGCTCATCAAGAAATTCTTCATATATTAATTGCAGGTCAGTACTGGGAAGGTAAACACACCTGCTATTGTACCACACAATAATAATACGTTTATTGCGTCATACAAACAATTTTCTACAGTGTTAGGTCTAGTTCACACCACAATTTCTGCGTTCCATGTTTCTGCATGATGGTGTTTGATGCATTCTGGTGCGTTTTTCCCTTTTTTTTGTTCTCCATCTCAATTAAAGACATGTGCATTTTTTATGTGTTCTAGTGCATTTTAGATGCATTTTGCCACGTTACGTACAGAAAAAAAATCAGCATTCTACTTTTGTTGACTGCATTGCAATGCACTGCACTGGTGTGAACTAGGGCCATTGGAATCCAAGTTAAACACTGCCCATGTGTTTTTTTTAACCATTTCAATACAGGGCACAATTGCGTGGTCATACGACACTGTACCTATATGACATTTTTCATCTTTTTTTCTCCCACAAATAGACCAAAACGTTTTCTTTGTTTCTGTTATAAAATGTTGTAAATAAGTATGTTTTCTCCTTCACTGACGGGCACTGATGGGGCAGAACTGATGAGGCAGCACAGATGGGCACTAATATGCAGCACTGATATGCAGCACTGATGGGCACAGATAGGTGGCACTGATGGGTGGCAGTGACAGGCACTGATGAGTGGCACTGATGGGAGGCACTGATAGGCAGCACTAATGATGAGGCACTGACAGGCGCTGACTGGCATTACTAATAGGCACTGATTTGCATCCTTTATAGGCACTGATTGGCATCACATGTGGGTACTGATTGGCATCATGTGTTTGTACAGATGGGCATCACTAATGGGGCATTGATGAGCATCACTGGTGGGCATTGCTGATGGGTCTGCACTGATAATCAATTCGCTAATTATCAGCACAAACCCCCTGTCGGGAGAGCTGCTGATCAGCTTTCCTCTACCCGCACCTTGCCAGCTTGCTGGTTACCCTTTGATAAGCTGTAATTGGACACAGCTGATCACGTGGTAAAGAGCTTACGTCATAGGCTCTTTACCTAGATCGTAGATCGTCGGATCGAAACACCACACCACCAAGCGCCGTTCTGCATGCCCCTGGGGGCGCGAACGAGCGGCTTGTCCTGCTGCATGTCATATGATGCCCATTCACGATAATACAACCACCCTGCAGCCGTCATTTTGCATACGATTGATGGGATGTGGTTAAGCAGAAAAAAATGCCCTTAGTCAAAACTATAGGGGTAAATATAGATTAAAGTGGTTCTATTGGCTCCTCCTGCTGTCAATAACTGCCAGTGAGGAGGGGCCGAGTCACATTCTGTGTGTCTTATTGCTAGGGCACTTGGCAGGGTGGAGGAGCTAGGAACGCTGGTGGGGGACACGAGAAGAGGAGGATCAGGGTTCCTCTGTGCAAAACCATTGCACAGAGCAGGTAAGTATGACTAGGTCCAGAGCTACTGCTAGGCAAACTAGGCAGCCATCTAGCGCACACTGCCACCTAGGGCGCAGCCACAGCCACTGTAGAAGGACAGAGTCATGCTTTCACCTCACCACAGCCACACTTCCTCATAGAGGAGTGAGCAGAGCCCATTGTGCCAGGCCTGGCCTTCTCTTCCAGTCATGGACCCGGGATGCCAGGCAGGTTGAATGCGCTGTGCTGGTCACTGGAGGACTTGTAGGATGACAGTACAGACTCTGGGTGATGTGTGTCCGGGGTCCTCCCCTCCCCTCCTCCTCCCCGGGCACATGGATCAGGAGGCTATGTGTGAGCGGCCAGAGCCGGCTGTGCTGGAGATGTCAGTTCAGCAGATCGGAGCTCTTCTGTACTTCCTGCTGGTATGTGGAACCTCCGGATCACACCAAGGATTACTATATCCTACACTGGTAAGAGGACCACCTGACACTATCACCATAGAGCAGGGGACTCAAATTGGTGGCCCTCCAGCTGTTTCAAAACTACAATTCCCATGAGGCATTGCAAGGCTGACAGTTACAAGTAGGACTCCCAGAGGCATAATGGGACTTGTAGTTCTGCAACAGCTGGAGGGCCGCCAGTTTGAGACCCCTGCCATAGAGGGTCACCTGACACCACCTCCACCATAGAGGATCACCTGACACCACCATCACCATAGGGAGTCACCTGACACCACCTCCACCATAGAGGATCACCTGACACGACCTCCACCATAGGGAGTCACCTGACACCACCATCACTATAGGGGTTATTCTGACACCACCATCACCATAGGCGGTCTAGGCATCCGTGATTAGTAGGCCTGAAGGAAGTAGTAGGAAGAGAAGAAAATGCAGTGTGTAATTAATTTTTTTTGGAGGGGGCAAGTAGCTGGTTTTGCACAAAATAGGCCCCGTACACACGACCGAGTTTCTCGGCAGAATTCAGCCAGAAACTCGATCGGAGCTGGATTCTGCCGAGAAACTCGGTTGTGTGTACAGTTTTCACCGAGAAAGCCGACGAGGAACTCGTCGGGCCAAATAGAGAACATGTTCTCTATTTCCTCATTGTTCAATGAGGAAAGTTGGCTCGCCGAGATCCTCGGCGGCTTCAAAACAGAACTCGACGAGGAACTCGATGTGTTTGGCACGTCGAGTTCCTCGGACGTGTGTACGGGGCCATAGTCTTGCACCGGCCCTGAGTATGACGTGTTTGTTATAGAAAAAAAAAAAAGGACATTTATATTAATTTTAAAATGAGTAGAACCATTCCTGCTACCACTACTACTTATTTGCTGCGAATAGCCTTCCTTGGAGTGTAAATGTATTGTATTTTTAATTTTTATCTGATTTAGGAAGAGGTCCCTCAAGGTCGTCAGCATCAGTCATCTGTGTGTCATTAGCATACCTAGGAGAATTCAAGGACCCACTCTGAGTTTATAACTAACATTTCAGGGAAGCCAATCTAACCTCCACGATCAGTTTTGTACGTATAACATAGGTGTGCGCAGCCTAGTGTATTAGGGTGTGCACCCCAA
This sequence comes from Rana temporaria, assembly GCF_905171775.1. Lineage (NCBI taxonomy): Eukaryota > Metazoa > Chordata > Amphibia > Anura > Ranidae > Rana > Rana temporaria. The sequence goes on along the minus strand of NC_053492.1, from coordinate 120,757,992 downwards.
AGCTCAAACACACACACATACAGTGCGTGTCAGTAGAGCAGTGGACAGTGTCAAGAGGGCAGAGATTGGTGTCAGTAGTTTATTTTATTATTATTATTACTTACCATTTTATTTTTATATTATTTTTTTACATTTTTTTAGGAGCTCCATTGGGGGTGAAATATTAGAGATCTAAACAGACCCCTGATGTCTCACTTTTGAGATAGAGAAATGGATTGAGGACACGGATTCTGCACAGCACAGGGTGATTAGGGTGTGCCCAGGTACACCTGGCACACCCTGTGCGCACACCTATAACATATGTAGCGCTAACCCCCCGAAGGAGCCGCAGTGAATAAAGGTTTTTTCCAATGCTTTATTTTCCAGGCCAACACGGCCAACATCAACATCAATTGGGAAGGACAAAGTTGATGAATAGATAGAGAGGAAGAACCTTGCAGTATCAGGCCTGGATATTAGATAGAGCAGTCAGTACTGCTCTGCGTAGTACCAATTTGTAACTCGTCGCCACTCCAACTGAGTGGGTAAAGTGCCCCCGGACAGACCCTTTTTTACAGGCCTGGCAGCCGAGATGTCACTTAGGATTTCTGGGAGGAACGGGCCTCTCTCACAGGCCAATTGCAATAACTGAGCTAGATAGGTAGATAGAGCGAATCCTCCCAGTAGATTTCTGCATTGGTCACCAGATGACAACAAACATACCTGTCAGTACTCTGGTCACCGGATCCCCAATTGGTTTGTTCAGGCTCTGTTGGACGACCTGCCTCCAGGTCCCCCTCAAACCGACTTCGCAATCGAACGGCACCCAGCCTGGGATCCTTTCAGTGGAATCGGGAACTCAGCAAGTCGCTGGGGTCCCCTGGTACCTCCGGGTGAGGTCCCAAGTAGTCTGCAATCATGGCCAGGTGGGCCACGCCGGCGGGGTCCATGGATGTGCTCACCCTGAAGGTGGATGCCACATCTGGAACCGGGACCCCGCAAAGATTTTAGAACACATGACACCTGTCACAGATATACTCCTCTCTAGCACGCCCCGCAAGGGAAAAAGCTCCTCTGATTGGCTGCTGGAGAAACGTACTCTGCCAGAACCCCTCTGGCGCAAACTGCTGGCCAGGGATGATATTGCATCCCTGGACCACAGACTGACCCAGTGGACATTTCTGGAATGACAGAAGTCCCACAATTTGAACAAATAGTGAATGGGAGCAAGGTAACTCTCCCATTCCCCACTAACTTTAGCGTAGTGCCCATACTGAAAGTAAGGGGGCGCTACACATATAATAAATAGTTTTATTAGTTTGACTAATACAGTACATGCCCTAATGACAGGTCCAACAAAATGGCAGCATTGCAGTCTTTAGACTGTGCATGAACCCTAAGGGCCAGTTCACACCAGACGCAGTTCCGTTCAGTTCCGTGTGCTTTTTTTCTGCACAAAATGCATGCACAGTGTTTTCCATGTATTCCAATGGCTCTAGTTGACTCTAGCTCACACCAGGCAGTCAGTTTCTGGTCAGTTTCTGCACTGGAAACTGACTGCATGGTGTGAACTAAAGCCAACTAGAGCCATTGGAATACATGGAAAAAACTGTGCATACATTTTTAGTGCAAAAAAAATGCACACAAAACTGTACGGAACTGCATCTGGTGTGAACTGGCTCTAAAAATACAAGATCCCTTTCCAAGACATTTTAGATGCCAACAACACAGAGCACATGAAAAATATTTTATACAAAGAGAATGGGACGGAATCTTATTCTGCAGTCTCCTTACAGAGAACTACCCATGAAGTCAGTGAAGAGCCTCAGCATATTCAGAGAAGTCCAGGCATTTCAATAGGCATATATAAAGAAGAAAGAACTGTTGGTGGTGTGGGTGAATGATTATGGGTTAGTAGTTACTGTCTGCCTGGGGCCAAGTAAGGTGAGACTGAAGAACATATTTCCATGCAGCAGAAGCCATTACTGTGAAGGTCAAGTAGCTTAGACAGTTCTGTAAGCACTGCTTGCCTAAGTACAGTACTACTAAAATATAAAATAAAATAAAAGTTTACTTTAAAAAATAAATAAAAAAAAAAGCACAGTACTACTTGCAGGAAGATTAATAAAAAAAATGATTTTATCTATGAATATTGATGAGTACAAAAATGCATATAAATAAGTTTGTGTGTATTATTAATTCCCATAAGACTGCAAGACTATATTAGCACACTCCTAGTGTTATACATTTAAAAAAATGCATTAAAACTCTCATTTCTGCCATTAAAACTGTGTGCTGCCTGAAGCCTCCTCCTTTACTCAGCAAGAAAACTGCTGGCAGAGCTTTCTTGCCAAGTATACCGAGCGTGTGTACGAGGCTTTCAGGTTTCTCGTCAAGAAAACTGCCTAAAATCTCGATGAGAAAAATAGAGAACCTGTTCTCTTTTTTCTCGTCGTGATTCTCAGCAGTGTTTTCCCGCAGAGAAACCCGAGAGTGTGTATACTTACCTTTCGCCGTGGAAACCCATGCATGCTAGAAATTACTTTGACGCAGGCGCGGTAGCTTCCTAGGCATAGGTAGGGTGCAGAAAGATGGCGGCGACAGCATCAAATGTGACAAGCACATGCTCGTCGTACGCAATGGCATCACCAAGTTCTTGCCAATAAAAAGAACAACGGCTCTTTTGAATGGTGTGTCTGTACACTCGGGCGGCAAGAGATTCTTGCCAAGAATCTCGTCAGGAAAAACAACGTTTTTTTCCTGACGAGATTCTGGCCCGTGTGTACAGGGCTTCAGTCCAAGCTTCAGATGCATTAATACATATGATGTGTGCTGTGTACATTGCAGGGCTCCTTAAGACCTGCATGTTCTGTTGTGGAGTATTACCGAACAAACATTAAAGGGGTTGTAAAGGTTTGTTTTTTATTTTCTAAATAGGTTCCTTTAACCACTTAACGCCCGCCGCACGACTATTTACGTCCACAAAATGGCACGGACAGGCAGATGGGCGTATATATACGTCCTTGCCTTCTAGCGGGTAGGGGGTCCGATCGGGACCCCCCCCCCGCGCTGCGTGCGGCGGGCGGATTCCCACGGGGAGCGATCCGGGACAAAGGCGCGGCTATTCGTTTATAGCCGCTCTGTCGCGATCGCTCCCCGGAGCTGAAGAACGGGGAGAGCCGTATGTAAACACGGCTTCCCCGTGCTTCACTGTGGCGGCGTATCGATCGAGTGATCCTTTTTATAGGGAGACTCGATCGATGATGTCAGTCCTACAGCCACACCCCCTACAGTTGTAAACACACACTAGGTGAACCCTAACTCCTACAGCGCCCCCTGTGGTTAACTCCCAAACTGCAACTGTCATTTTCACAATAAACAATGCAATTTAAATGCATTTTTTGCTGTGAAAATAACAATGGTCCCAAAAATGTGTCAAAATTGTCCGAAGTGTCCTCCATAATGTCGCAGTCACGAAAAAAATCGATGATCGCCGCCAATAGTAATAAAAAAAAATAAATAATAAAAATGCAAAAAAACTATCCCCTATTTTGTAAACGCTATAAATTTTGCGCAAACCAATCGATAAACACTTAATGCGTTTTTTTTTACCAAAAATAGGTAGAAGAATACGTATCGGCCTAAACTGAGGAAAAAAATGTTTTTATATATGTTTTTGGGGGATATTTATTATAGCAAAAAGTAAAAAATATTGCATTTTTTTCAAAATTGTTGCTCTATTTTTGTTTATAGCGCAAAAAATAAAAACCACAGAGGTGATCAAATACCACCAAAAGAAAGCTCTATTTGTGGGGAAAAAAGGACGCCAATTTTGTTTGAGAGCCACGTCGCACGACCGCACAATTGTTTGTTAAAGCGACGCAATGCCGAATTGTAAAAATGCATTTGGGCATTTAGCAGCATATTGTGGTTAAGCTAGTGCATTGTTGGTTCACTTACCTTTTCCCTTGATTTCCATTCTAAATGTTTTTTTTCTTTGTCGGAATTTCTCACTTCCTGTTCCTCCCCAGTAAGCTTGCCCCCATCATCCGAGCCGTTCTGGCTGGGGGTTAGTCAGCGTGCTCGCCCCCTCCCTTGGGACTTCATCCCAGCGGGGAGAAGCTGTGAACAGAAAATAAAAAACAAACCTTTACAGCCCCTTTAACCTGCTGTATATTGCGTGTTAAAGTGCTTGCTTTAAAGCGTTACTAAACCTAGGACCCTGCATTCACTATATCTGGTCTCCCACAGTGAGTACACTGAACATGAAAATGCAATTATTTTAGTAAATATAAACTGCTAAATACCTTTTCTTATCAGACTTATAGAGCTGGTTAAAGCTTAGGAGGAGTTTTCATTCTCTTACAATTGTCCTCTGCATGACCACTAACCCTCTATCTGGATAGTGCTGATTGGCCCTGTGCTGATCACATGCACCTTCCCCCCTTTTTACTGGGGACAGTAAAAGAAGGGGAGGATCAGAAAAAACAGGATCAAATAGCTTTTTTACACAATGCACAAGATTAACTCCTTAGGTTCCACAGTGAGTATAACAAGCATTCGTTACTGCATGGGTGGCAGGAATTTTAAATCTTGGGCGATCCTTTTTAAAGGGATCACCACTAGAAAAGTGTCTTTAAGACTTTACTAAATACCCTTAAAAGTTTATTGCTGTGAGTTTTTTCAAGCATGCACCTCATAAAGCATGAACCTTAGATTTACATTTTTGCGGAATTGTTGTATGTAAAAAAAATAATAGCTTGAGTTAAAAATACCTAGCTTTTGGCTGTTGTTAATTGTAAATTTCTTTCAGATATCAATATTGAAAAACAAATTATGTAGCCTTTTTATTGTTCTAAAATAGTGGGGTAAGTACTTGTGTTTTAGTAATGCCCCATAGTGATTTTTTAATAATTGGTTTACAATTTATCCACAATCATGTAGCATTCTAACAGCCCCGTTATGTTCCATACTGTATAATTAGAGTGTTCTGGGAACAAGTTCTGCCGTAGCTCATTGGTATTTGAAATTTAGGACACTGACTGAGCTTGCTGAAATCTGCTGCCTTGCGTTTTATTTGTGTTGGGATTTGTCATAATTTGCAGACATCCAGGTTGTGTGCCAGCTTATCTTTCTAACAATTCAAGCATTAACTAGTCCTGTTTCAGCAAGACACCAAAGGCCTCACATATTAACTCGTCATACCCCAAACCAACAGATCAGATCAAAGGATCCCATAAAACAGAGTAATGTTATGGGGGATGGTTTAAGGTGCATTCATGTCCATCGCCTTTCCATACCAAATGCCTTTATTTAGAATTATTATCTCTTGAGCAGCAAATATGAACTATTAATCCAAAATAAATTTGTTGGAACATGGAGAAGATGCTGCAGAGACTGGCCTAGCAGTTCGGAGGATTCAGTAAGTGCACCTTTTCCATGCCCCTACACCTAAGCAATCAGTCAACCCTTGCAAATTGAGCACAGCCCTACTGAAAGAGAAAGTTTTTGGGTTTCCTGCATTTTACCTTTAACCACTTCAGGGGATAGGGGATGGGGATAGGACTAACTAGGGGAGGAGACTTATATCCTCTCCCCTGACAGCACATGGATTTGTGTGTTTACACACACAAATCACTGTACCTGGCTGCACACGATCGCCCTTGGCCGGTGGCGATTGCGACCACTGGCCACACGCGTCGGGTCCCCCGGCATTCAGCGAGCACACGCACGCACTCTGGCAGCTCTTAGAGGGAACCCTGTATATGTACGGGATTTAGCGCAGCGGTAACATTGTGGTAAATGTGCGTGAGCCGGTCGGGAACTGGTTAAAGCCAAACCAAACCTTTTAATTTACATCAACTAAATACTTTTCAGTAGCTTCAAATTTTACAATTCTTTTTCTTTCTGAAGCAGCCACAGCCTAAGTAAAAAAAGCCTGTCCCTTGACAGCATACTGCAGAGTGAAGCCTCATACACACGTACAGGTTTCCCGGCTGACTTTTTACTGCCGGGAAACCAGAGGGGAAAACCGAGAACCTGCTCTGTAACTTTTTCCCCCTACACACGACCGGTATTCCCGACAGGAATACTGCCAAGAGAGCTTTGGTCGGGAATCCCGGCCGTGTGTATGCTCCATCGCAGTGTTTCCCATAGGAAAACTGCCAGGTTAAAAAACGCCTGGAATCCCGGTGGGAAAGAAGAGAGATGTTTTTTTTTTCCCCCGGCAGTTTTCCGGTCGGGAAAACTGCGATGGAGCATACACACGGCCGGTTTTCCCAGCCAAAAGCTCTCATGGCAGTTTTTCCGACGAGAAAATCGGTCATGTGTACTAGGCTTGAGACTACGAGGAAACAGTGATCTCTCTGCAGAGGTATGACTAAAACTGAGTTAGACCTAAACCTGCAAAGAGATCACTGCTTGAATACAGAGCGCAAGGTTCCCACTCTGCAGCTACTGGCAGGACACAGGCTTTTCAACTTACGCTGTGGCTGTTTTCTAAGAACACAAATTGTAAGACTTGAATGCATTAAGGTGAAAAACCATGAGGGTTTACAACTCCTTTAAGATTTAAAGAAAACCCAATACAAAAAAACTCTAAAACCACCACTTATTGTGTAAAGAACACACCTCTTGGTGCGTGGATGCCTTGACAAATTTTTAGCAGAGTGCTCTGTAAGCCTAAATATGGGGGACCTTTAACATGCAATCAGCTTTCTGGTTGCCAGCTCAATCTACCATCTATTTTCCACAACTGGTTAGTGAGGACACCAAAGCAGTGATTGCCCATAAGTAAGACTCAAGAAGTGGCAGGGGGTCTCTTTTTGGATATCAAAGTGATCCAGTATTCAGGTAAGACATCTACAGGAAACCTGAGAGCTCAAACACCTAAAGGTGGCTTTGGGAGTAGTGTTGCACCGATACCGGTATCGATATCAGTGCAGATACTAAGCATTTGCATAAGTACTTGAACTCCCGCCATCTGAGGCCTTGTACTCACGGCAGGACATGTCCGATGAAAACGGTCTGCAGACCGTTTCCATCGGACATGTCTGGCCGGGGACTGCCCGGGGACTTTTGTTCGATGGCTATACACACCATCGAACAGAAGTCCGCGCGTAAACAATACGCGGGGGCGTGTGCGCGGTGTCGCCGCATCGATGACGCGGTGTCGCCGCGACAATGACGCGGCGACGTGGGCGGCCCGCCTTTAAAATGCTTCGACGCATGCGTCGAAGTCATTTGACGCATGCGAGGGATGGCGGGCGGCAGGACATGTACGGTAGGTCTGTACAGACGACCGTACATGTCCGGGCGGACAGGTTTCCAGCGGACTGATTTAAAGCAAGTCCAGGAAACAGTTGTCCGCTGGAAACCTGTCCGATCGGCCCGAAAATGGTCCGCTCGGGCCAACACACGGCCAAACATGTCTGCTGAAACTGGTCTGCGGACCAGTTTCAGCAGACATGTTTGGTCGTGAGTACGGGGCCTGACAGTTCCGCTTCATAGCGGCTAAATAAACTAAGGGGAGGGGCTCACTTGATGACATCACAATGAGTCATCGGTTGTTAAAGACATGGCAGCCCCGTTATTTAACAACCAGCTTAGGCACAGCTGCAATTTGTTGGCCTCATGCACACTGGATGTTAAAATAACGTTATAAAAACGTCAATAGCTTTGCAGTGAGTTTTTCAACATTTTTTAAATAGCGTTTTTTAGCGTTTAATTGGGTTTTCCCGCTTTAGCGTTTTTTTTCTTTCAATGGATCAAAAACGCTGCTGAGCGGCGTTTTTTTTTTTTTTTGAGTTTTTGAGTGTTTATTGACGATTATCAGCATTTATCAGCGTAATGCCCCCTACACCACAATCACTTTATGTGATGAAAAAAAACGACATTTTCTGTGAAGTAACGTTTTTGAAACTTCAATTTTCAAAGACGAAGTTGCCTACACACCATCGTTTTTCTCACAATGTTCTAGCAAAGCGAGGTTACGTTCCACCACGTTTTTCCATTGAAGCTTGCTTCTGGGCATGCGCGGGTGTAAAAACGTCTTTTAAAACAACGTTTTTTGCTACACACGGTCAATTTCTGTGAAGTAAAAAACGACGTTTTCAAAAACGACACATGAAATTGAAGCATGCTTCAATTTTTTTTGGTCGTTTTTTAGAAGACATAAAACGACGTTTTCCCCCACACACGGTCAATTAAAGTGACGTTTTTAAAAACGTCATTTTTTTTCATCACATAAAGTGATGGTGTGTACGGGACATTAGAGTGTTTTTACAGCTTAAAAACATCTCTCAGAACCCACTAGTTTTGGGGGTTTTTTTACTGCTAAAAAACGCGACTGCCCAAAACTGCTGATAACAGCCTATGTGTGCATGGACACATAGGATAACATGATGGAGAGTTTAATGAAAAAAACGTCTACTGCCAAAAACAGCTGCTGTAAAAATGTCCAAAAACGTCCAGTGTGCATGAGGCCTTAAAGTTCGAATTGGAATCGTACCCAACAAACAGAAATCACACTGTAAATTCGCACCTAAATCGCACTACTATAAAAACATATGGAATTCGCACCACGGCAGAGGCAGGTGAGCTGGGCATTATATGTAAAAAATAAATGCATCCAAAATAGGTATCGATAATTGGTATTGGCAAGTACTTGAGAAAAAGTATCGGTACTCGTACTCAGTCTTAAAAAACTGGTATCAGTGCATCCTTACATCCTTCTTTGGACCACTCTGCCTCTTCTTCTGAGTGTATAGAAAGTTTCCCCATTCACTATGGGTATCTTATCACCTACTAGATGCAGATAATTGTGGCTTGGGTCATCAGGTCAACATTCTGAATCAGCAGAGAGTCAAGGTAATATTCACACATGTAAACATGTTTTATTTGTACTGTGTTCCCCTTTAAATTTCAAGTCATCATATCCTCACACAAGGCTACAAATACACTGGGATTGCTGTGTTAGCAAACAAGTGCATTGTGAAAGTTCATGTCCTTGAAAAGCCTGCATAAATCAACTGCATTCATTTTAATTAATTCAGCGCTAGCTCAGAACAGCCTTCCTGTTGTTTTCTTCCTTGTACTGTAACTTCATCTTGCAGAGCAACATTTATCTTGCAGTTAGTTTTATTTTAGCTGACAAAATAAATTCATACAGTGTTACTGTACAGTGATAGAAGGGTGGTAAATCTCACGGTTTTCTGCACATGTTGTGAGATCAGTCAACCTTTTGTTGAGTAAACTAGAAAGCATACAAGGGCAGATCTTTAGTATGATACAACAAAAGACGTGTCCAATATGGCAATGCATCAAGTGGACTTGAAGGTCTTTTCATGGCTATATAATATACTCTTCATCTTTACTTAAACATAAAAGTTCGGTCTCATACTATGTTTAAAGTCACTATCACAGTTAGACTGATTCATCCCAATGGACGGGGTACGTTCAAACTATAAACTTGGATGAAAAGGGGAGGAGGAGGGGGGAACTAAGCATGAAAAGGGGGGGGGGGAGGGGGGAACTAAGCATGAAAAGGGGGGGGGAGGGGGGAACCAAAGTAGCCACTCCACAAGGCAGGAGTTGCGTATGGAGAACCAACAACAGTATCCATTTAGATAGTCTTGACATTATTGTTTACAAAAAATTAGCATTCACAGTGGCCCGCACCTCCAGACACCGATAACATTCACAGTGGCCCACCCCCATTGACAACGTCCAATCGCGACGAAACGCGTCTGGGAAGGATCACGCAGTGACGCCACCACGACTAGGAGTAGGGCTCCTGTATGCCGGCCGGCAATTTACCTTTTAATGCTGTTTTAAACACGCTCGCTTGTGAGTATATTTTACCTTTTTAAAATAAAGTGTATGCTGCAGAGTTACGCTATGTGCGCCTGTCTTTCTTTATTTTCATCTCCACGGTGGTACTGAGACATCACGCTCAGGGGACGGAGAGCTTCCTGGGACCCATCAGAGGGATAAAGGCCTGGGCTGGGCTATAGCCACCTGCCTTAAACCGCTTGCCTTCTGGTAAGCGGCTTTCCATATTCCGGTGGAGGGTCACTGTATGCATATTTGTCACTGGGTGCTGTGGAACATAGGATCGATCATTGCAAGGACTGTATCTTATTGCCTGTGAACATTGTGAATACTTGTGTCATCTGAATTGCCACGGATTCATCACATCTCCAATGTGTGTGATTTAATTGTTTTTGTGGCGCGGCTTTTCCTTTTTCTTTTTTGTTTACCGATAAAAATTGGTTTAAGAAGAGTGGACAACGTTGTCACTCACACTTAACACAACAGGATGCCACTCACACATGCAGGTACACCACAATAACTTCCAATTACTTTCTAGTATCTATGCCTTAGAGGTCTGGGTAGGGGGTCATAGGGTGCTGAGCAATACTTGCCCCACACAGGACAGCATCTCCAGTCAGTCCCGGGTATACCCCCCCCCCCTTGGGGCTTTGTATGGAAATTCACACTGAATGTGGAATATATCCATTTATGTATATCCAGCCAAGTGGGTGGAATATTTGTAAAGTCAATCCCCAAGTCACACATGAATTGCCCTTAGTCACACATAGTCCCTCATCAGGTTTCCCATGAGAACTCCTATTATATAGGAGGATACAGTCAAAGGTGATACAGTCAAAGTGACAGTCCGTAGCCATTCCTGTTGACAGACTGATAGTGACAGAACATCAAGTAAGTAACTCCATGACTGGTAGATGGCTAGATTGAAACTTCCCTACTCTACCCAAGACACATTTTGCTAGAGTTGAGGTTTAAAAAAAAAGTCGATTTGCATGCACACGTGGCTTGGTAACTGAAAAAGTGAATTTTTCTCAAGTGATCCTAAAGATTGCATTTATCCTCGTGTGTAACAGCTCATTACTTGGCCATTCTCCCATGAAAGACCAAATTCTTTCCAAACTAAACGAAAAACACCCTTAGCCAGAAATATAACTTCTTTGAGCACATGATAAACATCCTATTTGACTGTGGAACATACACATCTTCTTTTCATATGTGTTTTAAATTAATTCCCCAAGGATAAAAATATGGTAGCTGCAGCTGCAACCTTGATTTATAAGGTGCATATTCCAGGGTTGTCATATTTATCGTTTCTTCACTGCCTACCTAGTCCATGCCCTATGATGTGCATGTCAACATAGGATGTGCATGTATAAAAAGTGAATTTTTTCTTAGCAGGTCGTGTATGCATTCTCAGGCTCCTGCAGACTCTCAGTACAGCAGTCTGCTTGTATCAGACAGTTACTGAAGTCCAGGAAATACCAATGAACTATGAGAGTACTCACAGCACCCTCAAAGTTCATTAAGAGCTACAAGCAGTCTATGGCAGTGGAAGATGGGACTTGTAGGTTATTTATTCACAGACTACTGTGAATGAATGATGCGGTTGTGTGGGCGGAGCCCGAACAGCCACGCTGTTTTTAATTTGTGACAGCGGGAGGGGGGAGAGGATCCCCAATGATCTGGGGGGTAAGTGGAGCTGCTGCTTTAGTAATATGTTACATGTTACACCCTGTAAGGAGAAAAGGTGCCTGAAGTATATAGTGTTCATGAACCTTTATGGTCACTATTCTGTGTTACTTACTTGATGTCCTCTACAACAGTGGTCTTCAAACTGCAGCTTGAGGGCCCTTTGCTTGCCTTGATCTGGCCCTTGGGGCACTGTTTCACAACTGGCCCCAATAATGTGGCATCACCCCCTGACATCATTAATATGGGGTACAATTTCTCCCATTAAAACCAAATTATGGAGCACTTATGTTGGGGCATTTTTTACTCCCACTGGCCACAGTCTGGCCCCTCTAAACCCTGAAGGACAGTAAACTGTCTACAAACTGTCTACAACAAACTCAATAAACCATGACTATATGGAGCTTGTGCATAGAAGGACAGTCATGTTGGAAAATTAAAGCACCTTACCTAAATTGTTGGCACTAGGGTGGTACAGTACTCTTCACTGAAAACACTTTTGATGACCAGGTTTCCACACATTTTTGGCTATGTAATGTACATGGTAACTACTCTTTCAACATCAGTTGGCTATGAATAGATGCTATCTATGTGCATGCCATGAAGTTGTCTGGATAGGCTTGTGAGTGATGACAGGGATAGTTTGGTTGATTTGGAAAATTTGATGGTAATGATATTGATACAATGACCTCAGATTTATTCAGGCACAAGTCATAGGTGGGTTATTATTCAGGGTTATTATTTTTCAGACATGAGAAATGTCCAATTTGCAACTGTAAAATGTAGAATGCATAGAATGTTAGAATTGGATACAGCACCAATGTCTGGAGCAACCTTACAAAAAGACCCTTTGCAGTCAGATACATAGACACGTCTAAGGAGACGAAACGCGTCGGAAAAGAACTCCACTGCCGCCATACACATGTAAACCAAAGTGCTGCTCGACATTCTAAATGTAACATTTATAGCTTCATTAAAATCATTTAAATTTTATACGGAATCATGCTATGTGGCTTTTTCTATTCTCCTTTCTTCAAATACCCATGCCATTGTATGGGAGAATCTAATTATTATCTCTTGAAGATTTAGTCTAGTTTGACTCATAGAACATACGTTCTCTTGAGTTCAAACCATTCGGTTAGCCTTCATCTTATTGGTGGTGGTTCCCTTCACTTTCAACATTTTGGATGTCACCATGAAGTTTTGAACACTTGGCTTATGTTTCTTCACAGCGCCATTAGGACTTTATATATTTTTAAATTGTCAATTCACATGGACTTCTTTGTGTTTATTTTCATTTTATGATGATATCATATTTGTATTAGAGCACTATTTAATCAAGGGATCAGTATCCCACATTAATTACACTTAGGCCGCGTACACACGATCAGTCAAAACCGATGAAAAAGGACTGAAGGTCTGTTTCATCGGTCCAAACCGATCGTGTGTGGGCGCCATTGGTCATTTATCCTTCGGTCAAAAAAAAAATTTGACCAATGGACGCCTGACCGATGCGTCAAAACCGATCGTTAGTATGCAAAGGCATCGGTCAAAAGGCCGCGCATGCTCAAAATCAAGTCGACGCATGCTTGGAAGCATTGAACTTCGTTTTTTTTCAGCACGTCGTGTGTTTTACGTCAACGCGAACTGACACGATCGTTTTCTTAACCGATAGTGTGTAGGCACATGAGACCATCAGTCAGCTTCATCGGTTGACCGATGAAACGGACCTTCAGTTCGTTCTCATCGGATAGACTGATCGTGTGTACAGTGTATTGGGACACTCGTCCGTTTCCAGACTTTTGCTATTTAGCGCTACACTATATTTTCCAGATACATAGACACTCTTCAGTAATATACAAAGCCCTAACCCTTTTTTTTTTTTTTTTACAATAAACTGGGCCATTGTATGCATTAAGAGGCCTTTTATATAGACATGTGGGAAAATAAAACCAAGTACTAGACAGTCTGAATCGATTTACCACAAAAATAGAAAACATAATCCCACTACAAACATAGTTTTTGTTAGCATATTCAACAAGTCATTCATATAGCTTCATATGGGCTGAACACGTGATTGGGTTATTTGAAGAAGGTACAGAGGTAATGTGGCTCAGATATCAGTGGTATTCTGTTACATGCTATTCAGGCTTTAAACAAACTAGAAAGAAAAAGTAAATTATGTTTACTATAATGTGAAGTTTTAGATGCATAATTGGGGTACCAGCTACAGAAAGCATGCACTGCACTGGCTCCTTCATTGTCTAATTAGCAATCTTCTGGCGGGGAGATGACACCACAGTATTCAGTAAAGCAGCAGTAAACTCTGCATATGGCCGCCATAGAGAATCATAACCCCATTCACAAAAATAATATAGTGTCCACTCTGATCACGCTTTATGACTTTATGATAAAGTTTGCTATATTTTTGTAGGCCCTTTGTCCACACTAGTGTTGAAGCCGGGGGGCGTGGCTTGCAGCTGATGGAGTAGGACGCTCAGAGCTCTAGCTCCGCCGTATATCCTGCAGAATATCCTGTACTAACCACTCTGAACCTACCGCAAGATATACTTACCGGCCGCCCAGGTTCCTGATAGCCTGGTATTCCCGCGGGAGATCGGTGGAAGCTTGCAAACATGTCCCGACAGGGGAAATATTCTTCGTCCATGGCGGACCACGCTGGGCAAGATGGCGCCCGCTCCATGCGCTCAGCGAAGGAGGCGGCTATACGGCTTTTCACCAAGCCGGGTGCTAAGGACATCCCGCCCAGGATTGATTCACTGTCCTCGGATCGTACTGAGCATGGGGAGGTGGAGGCTTCGGGGCTGACCTGGACGGATGACCCCTCGGATGCTGCCATGTGGGACACAGTGAGTACCCAGGCCCCCCTCCCTGCAGCTACGGAGGTGGCGGGCCCCTCGGCGCCTATGGAGGAGCCCACACTGAGGGATGTGCTGTCGGCAGTCACCTCTTGCAAAGTGGCCATTACTGCCCTGACCACGGAAATCAAGGGGGTTAAAATAGAGGTCAATCTGCTCCGGCACGATATGCAGAAGCTCCGTGATCGCACCGCTGATTTGGAGGGGAGGATGAGCAATGTGGAGGATGATGTGGCGCCATTACTGAGGGAAGTGCATTATTTGCAGTCTCACTCCTCTGGCCACACTGCCCGCTTAGAGGACATGGAAAATAGACAGAGGAGGAATAACATAAGGACAGTGGGGATCTCAGAAAAGGCGGAGGGAAAGAACCCTGTGGCTTTTATAGAAAGCTGGCTGACTGATACTTTTGGGGAACAATCCTTCTCAAAAATGTTTGCTGTGGAAAGGGCTCACAGAGTCCCAGCTAGACCTCCCAGGCCTGGTGCACCCCCGCGTCCGTTCCTTTTCAAACTCCTGAATTTCAAGGACAGAGTGTTGAAGCCAGCGCCATTTTGGAAGTTCTCTGTGGTTAATGCTTCTGCCCTTTAACTCTTTAATCATAATGCCTGCACATGCGCAGATCAAAGTGGGTCTCATGGGGGTTTCAGAAAAGAACAGAGACTCATGAGAGCAGAGCGCCTTGCTGGAGATAGCCATGACATAAACAAAGCAAGGCACCCTGTAGATCTTGGCACAGTGCAGGATGCCAGAAATTAGCAATACAATGCACATGTGCATCGTAGCACAGTATTCCATCCATAGATTGAGAGGCTTTCATTCTGGTCTACATTACGTAGGTAAAATAAAGCTTACTGTTGGGGGAAAGTTTAAAAATAGATTAACTACTTCGCAGGAGGTCTTTTGCTTAAATTATTAATAATTAATTATCACTCCGGCATGCGCGGCAATATGTAACATGTGAATCATAATCAACATTTTCACACGTAGGTGCACCAGACTCATGCGTTAACACTCATATGTGCATATATGTGGGGGGGCTCAAAAAAAATTGTGAGTGATTTTATGAGCTTGGCTGTAACTTTATTTTTTAGAAAAAAAAAAACTGTATCAGGGTTGTGTGGAGGCAATCAGACGGCAGCGCAGCCACCCAAATGCGTGTGAACCAACCCCGCTGTCAGGTCCATACAATGTACAGACCTGTCAGAAAGTGCATCTTAACGCAAGAAAAAACTGTAATATATTGCAGCCCACTCTCCTTATATGTGGTTCCTGCGTGAGCTATTAACTTTTATTCCTTTATTTTATGGAGTCTTGCCCCCTAGGACAGGACTACCCTCTACCTTCTTCTTTTCTATGCTTTTCCTCTATAATCCTCAAAGATAAGTGGAACAATGTAGTGCAGCACAGGTAGAGAGCACAGGAAGTTATCAGGTGACAGATTTCTGGCAGGATCAATAGGTATATTTTGCATTTATCAAACAGATATAACAAAATGCTTTCATTGGTTTATTTGACAGGGCAAAAGGTAAAATAAGAGAAGTTCATTGTTAAGGTTCACATAGTGTTTAACTCCAGCAGAGAAAGTGGGGTCCCCCTCCTGGCTGTGCTGACTAACAGAATTCTATTAATCACAAAAGTGACTGAACAGAATGTCTACTACATAATGACATGGCTGACAGGGATCTGTCATTTATTTGTGATGCTGGAGCCAAGTCAGGTGATTTGAACTGAATATAGTGACCTTTACTGTGAAATGTTACATCTCTTTGTTCTTATAAATACAGTGGCTGAACAACAGACTCCACGAGCTGAAATATTTAGATTTGCGTTGCTGTCTGTTTCCTTAAGTGGAACTTTCCCCATAACAACTTGAAAGAAATAATGTTCTTTAGCAAGGAACATACATTAATATATGCTTCCAAATTTAGTGTATGCTGTAAATTTCCTCCAGCATTGCTCCTGTTTCTTTTT
Source organism: Rana temporaria (assembly GCF_905171775.1). Classification (NCBI taxonomy): domain Eukaryota; kingdom Metazoa; phylum Chordata; class Amphibia; order Anura; family Ranidae; genus Rana; species Rana temporaria. Next base: position 120,741,640 of record NC_053492.1, on the reverse strand, counting down.
TGCCAGAAGCTGCAATTTAGCTAAAGCCTAGAGTCCCTGAACAGCAGTAAATCTTTAAAGTGTTTTTTATCAGCACAGCCCCCCCCCCAAGGATGCCCACCCAGGACCACCAGGGATGGCCACCACTGATGACCACCAGGTATGCCACCCATAAACACCAGGGATGCCAATGTGTGCCCACATATGATGTCAATCAGTGACCATCTGCAACGCCTGCCAGTGCCTCCATAGCAGTGATGCCCATCAGTGTCATCTATCAGTGTCCATCAGTGCCACCTATCAGTGCCCATCCATGCCCATCAGTGCCGCCTATCAGTGACCATCAATGCCACCCATAAGTACCCATCAGTGCAGCCTTTCAGTGCCTATTAGTGAGAAGACTCAACGAGTGACGGCTCACTTGGACAGTCTTCCACCCATCACGTCCGGCGTCTCGCGGCTCTTCCCGCATCCGCGCAAGACCAGGCCTCATTCGCGGCCGCCGCAATTAGGAAAGACTGATGACAATGTGACTGGCGACAATGGCTAATCTGCGATACTCTGCGCACTCTATTCGGGGTCTGAGACAATTCGCAACAGCATTACCAGCCGTCACCAAAAAGGCCTTAAAAATAGAGCAACTTTTGAGATTCGATCGACGATCGACCATCAAAAATGTAAACTATTTAACCCAGCTCAAGCACATATCATGTGCTTTGATCAACACAAGATCGGCAGTAAAACACCGATTAGAAATCCACGATTTCTTACTACAAAACGATCTAGACTGCCTCTTTATTACAGAAAGCTGGCTCTCAGACGACTGCAACACCATTCTCGGAGAATTGGTGCCAGAAAACTATCGCATTATAACGGAAAACAGAATAGGGCAAAGAGGAGGAGGCCTGGCGGTGATCCACAAGAATCGCATTACAATCACTAAGCCAGCCCTTCAAAATCCTCTTCCATTCATGGAAACCCTTACTCTTCAACTTCAAACTTCCCCCCAGGAGACTGTTCACATTCTCCTCTGCTATAGGCCACCTGGGCCAAAATCGCAGTTTTTGCCATCATTAACGGAGTTTATATCCACTTATACCCTTAACAGCAAACACCTTTTGCTGCTCGGGGACTTTAATCTGTGGGCCAACTCCGCACAGGATCCCATTGCGGACGCCTGCATTGATCACCTGGAGGGATTAGGGCTACAGCAACTTATATGCGGGCCAACACATGCTTCAGGTCACACACTCGACCTAATTTTCAGACAAAATCTAAAAATAAGCATTTTAGAAAATGAACCATTGCCATGGACAGACCACCATGCAATTAATTTCATAATCTCCAAAATTCCCCCAGTGATAAAAGCACCCAAGCCGGTGACAATACACTGGGCTAGATCTCAGAAGAAGCTCCATTCGGAACTCTTCAAATCTACCTTGGGAAACAGAATCAAAACAATCCATCCACATCAAACAGCCGCAGATACACTGGATGCCATAAACGCAGCCCTGCTACAGTCAGCCGATTTAGTAGCACCGAAACGCAAAGCCTGCATCCGAAAAAGAAAGTCTGGCTGGTTCAACAACCAGCTGTCGCTTCTGAAGCAAGAGCGCAGAAGGGCAGAAGCCGCCTGGAAAAGAAGTCCTGCAGAGGATAACCTCATCATCTACAAGGCAATAACAACACGATATCATAAAGAAATCTTCAAAGCCAAGAAACATCATTTTTCTATGGCGATTAACAGCGCCCTAAACCGCCCCCGCGAACTCTTCAAGATGGTCACCCAGACCATGAACCCAGGATGTCTTGAAGTCCCCAACTCAGACACCCAAGAGTTCTGCAATGAACTATCGGATTTCTTCATCAACAAAATTGAAAGAATCCGGGAAAGCATCATGCAAAACAATACCCCCCTCAACCCCACCGTCAATCAACCACAAAACACCCACAGAAACGCTCTACAATCAACAAAGTTCACTCTGAAACCGATCTCCATCGATACCACAAGAAATATCATTGGTGCTTTGCGGAACAGCACATCGCCCAATGATATCATCCCCACCAAACTGCTGAAGGAATGTGCCGACATCCTGGCACCACCCATCACACAGCTTATAAACCAGTCATTTAAGGAAGGCACAGTGCCATCCCTGTTGAAAGAGGGCACAATCCAGCCCATCTTGAAAAAACCTAACCTGGATCCCAAGGACCCAACTCACCGCCGTCCCATAACAGGCCTAAATGTTCTCTCCAAGATAATGGAGAAAGTAGTGGTACAACAGCTGCAACAGCATCTAGATACCCACAATCTACTGGATCCATTACAATCAGGCTTCCGTCCCGGACACGGGACAGAAACGGCCTTACTCAAAATATGGGACGATGCCCTCGAGGCCGCAGATGAAGGAGAATCTTGTCTCCTGGTTCTGCTGGACCTAAGCGCAGCCTTTGACACGGTAGACCACAAACTGTTACTGATGCGACTAGCCAAGGTAGCAGAAGTCGCAGAAGGTGATTTACCATGGTTTTCTTCCTTTCTTGAAAACCGATCACAAACAGTTAAATTGGGTTGTTTCACGTCGGAAAAGCGCACGGTGTCATGTGGAGTCCCCCAAGGATCCCCCCTGTCACCGGTGCTTTTCAACATCTATCTTCGCCCTCTCTTTGATATTATCAGTAGCCAAGAACTACTCTATCACTCTTATGCAGACGATACGCAACTGTATTTTCGCATCTGCAACAAAAAGGATCATCATCTCAGTTTAGAGAAATGTCTCTCTTTGATAGAAAACTGGATGACTAAGAGTTATCTTAAACTCAACAGTTCAAAAACAGAACTCCTTATGTTTCACGCCAGCCGAAAGAGTCAACTGGCAACAACCTGGACACCCCCGCCCATTCTGGGCCAAATCATCACCCCTAGCTCCAAAGTCAAAAGTCTCGGGGTCATCTTCGACACCTTCATGACAATGGACGCACAAATAGGGTCAGTAGTCAGCGGAGCGCACCATCTGTTGCGCCTACTACGCAGACTTATTCCATTTATCCCCAAAGAAGACGTAGCAGTCGTGGTGGGAACAATCGTGAATTCCAGACTGGACTATGCTAACGCCCTGTACCTCGGACTCCCAAAGTACCAAATCTCCCGTCTGCAAGTCGTTCAGAATACGGCCGCCAGACTGGTGACTGGGAAAAAAAAATGGGAATCAATCTCACCTTCGTTGAGAACCCTTCACTGGCTGCCAGTAAAAGACAGAATTGCATTTAAAGCACTCTGCCTGACACATAAGTGCATCCATGGGAAGGCTCCGCAATATCTTTGCGACAAGATAGAACCTCACAATTCGAATCGCGTTCTGCGATCCACCGACCAAAATCTGGTCAGGGTACCAAAAACCAAATACAAGTCCAAAGGAGAAAGAAGGTTTGCTTTTCAGGGTCCTAGACTATGGAACGCTTTACCAACCAGCATTCGGTTGGAGGAAAACCACCTGACTTTCAGAAGACGAATCAAAACTCTGCTCTTTTGATGTCATGAGACACGAACAACTAGCGCCCAGAAGCGATTCAGTTCGCATGCGCCGCGCTTTATAAGTTTTTCATTCATTCATTCATTATTAGTGTCACCCATCAGTGCCACCTATGAGTGCCCATCAGTGCCGCCTATGAGTTCCCATCAGTGCTGTATATCAGTGCCACCTAACGGTGCCCATCAGTATTGCATATCAGTGCCCGTCATCAGTGCCACCTCATCAGTGCCACCTCATCAGTGCTGCCTTATCAGTGCCCGTTAATGCAGCCTCATCAGTGCCCATCATTGAAGAAGAAAATGTACTTATTTACAAAATTTTATAACACAAATGAAGAATTTTTTTTTTTTTTTCGAAATTTTTAGCAAAAAATAATGAGGTGATCAAATACCACCAAATACCACCAAAAGAAAGCTCTATTTGTAGAAACAAAATGATAAAAATGTTGTTTGGGTACAACTTAGGGGTACAACGTAGAATGACCGCACAATTGTCATTTAAACAGAGACAGCGCTAAAAATTGGCTTGGGCAGGAAGGGGTGAAAGTGCCTGGTATTGAAGTGGTTAACCAGTTAGCAACCGCCCTATAGACGAAATACGTCTACAAGGCGGTTGCTTAACCCCAGGAGGGCGTCAATGTACGTCCTCCTAGAATCGCGCTCCCGCGCGCTCTGTGGGGCGCGCACACGGGAGTCTCCGTGACCGCCGGGTCCTCCGGACCCGGCTGATCACGGATCACGGTAAATCGCCGCTGATAGCGGCGGTTTACCACGTGATCGCTCCGTCCAATGACGGAGCGATCACTAGTAAACAAACCGGCGTCATGTGATGACGCCGGTTCCTCCCTCTCCTCTCTGTACCGAACGGTACAGTGTGAGAGAGGAGAGGGGAGAGAGCGGAAGCAGCAGCAGCTGCTGCTGCTGCTGCTGCGGGCTGGATCTGTGACACATGCAGTCACAGATCCAGCCATCGATCCCTCCCTGTGCAATACTCTGCAGTACCAGCCATACTCTGCAATGCCCCCACACTCTGCAATGCCCCCACACTCTGCAATGCCCCCACACTGTGCAATACCCCAAAATACTCTGCAATGCCCCCAAACTCTGTAATGCCCCCACACTGTGCAATACCCCAAAATACTCTGCAATACCCCAAAATACTCCGCAATGCCCCGCAATACTCCGCAATGCCCCGCAATACTCCGCAATGCCCCGCAATACTCCGCAATGCCCCGAAATACCCCACAATACTCCGCAATACCCCGCAATACTCCACAATACCCCGCAATACTCCGCAATACCCCGCAATACTCCGCAATACCCCACAATACCCCGCAATACTCCGCAATACTCCGCAATACCCCACAATACCCCACAATACCCCGCAATACCCCGCAATACTCCGCAATACCCTGCAATACCCCACAAAACTCCGCAATACCCCACAATACTCCGCAATACCCCACAATACCCCACAATACTCCGCAATACCCTGCAACGTCGTCTATGGGGATTTTTAAGTAGCGAAGTTTGGCGCCATTCCACGAGCGTGTGCCATTTTGAAGGGTGACATGTTGGGTATCTATTTACTCGGCGTAACTTCATCTTTCACATTTATGCAAAAGAATGAAGAAAAAATACTAAATTTGCCAAATTTTATAACAGAAACAAAGAAAAATTATTTTTTTTTACAGAATTTTCAGTCTTTTTTCTTTTATAGCGCAAAAAATAAAAAACCCAACGGTGATTAAATACCACCAAAAGAAAGCTCTATTTGTGTGAAAAAAAGGACGAAAATTTCATTTGGGTACAGTGTTGTATGACTGAGTAATTGTCATTCAAATTGTGAGAGCACCGAAAGCTGAAAATTGGTCTGGTTATTAAGGGGGTTTACGTGCCTAGTGGTCAAGTGGTTAAGCACAGTGCCTAAAAATAGAGAGCACCTGAGCATGTGCAGAGCAGGGTGAGACAGTGTATTACTGGATTTTAAACAGTATAAGCACTTATATTTAATGTTTTACATAGCTATACCTGCAAAAGGTGCCAGCCTGAAGTCATCTAGCTAGACCCCATTTTTTGATTAAAGTCTCACTTTAACACTCTGGACTGGGGTAAAGGAAGGGAAGCTGGTTGGTAGGGCCAAAAGCAACAGGTGGCATAGTTTAGTGCCAGATGCTGCGTACATCCTTCAAAACCACTTGTTAGCATGGAGACATTCAGCTCAATATAGCCTTTTAGTCCCGACATCTGGGGAGTGCTCAGCTACTGTGTGAAACCTACATGAGGCACCTTACTTGAGAGCTCTTGTGTATGGACACCCATCAAAAATCTGAGGTCTGTACTATTATATATTAAAGCAGAACTTCACCCAAAAGGGGAAATTCTGCTGACACTCCTCTGCAAGATCTGGCACATTTCTTTTAGGAGGGGGGGTTACCTGATTTTGAGCGGAGGTTCGCCTCCCTCCTCCCTGTCTGTCTTCCGGGATACATCACAGATCTTAGAAGACCGTTGGACCATTCACAAAGCGCAGCGCTGCTTGCGCATGCGTAGTGGACAGCTGGCTGCCAAGTCGCAAGCAGTACAGCCGGCTGCCCACAGTTAAGATGACAGTGTCGGGGACCAAAGACCGGTGGAAAAAGCGGCTCGGGTGAGCACAGAGCTGGATCCTGAGACAGGTGAGTGTCTGTTTAATAAAAGTCAGCAACTACAGTTTTTGTAGCTGCTGACTTTTAATTTTCACAAATATGAATCTGAACTATGTGAAAACACCTATATACGGGCATCCTCGGGGAGCTGTGCTGATAATCAATTGGTGCAGACCCAAGTCAGGAGAGCATCCGATCGGATCTCCTCTACTCGCGTCTGTCAAACGCGAGTGAGGAAAAGTTGATACATGACTCTTCCTGTTGACATTGTGATCAGCTGTGATTGGACACAGCTGATCACATGGTAAAGAGTATCCATCAGAGACACTTTACCTAAATCGGAGTTGCGGTGTGTCAGACTGACACACCACAACAGTAATCTGTGTCATCTGTACCACCGCGGGCGTGTGGCGGCTTGTTATCCTGATCATGTCATATGATGTCCGGCAAGGATAAAAGAACCACTTTCCCGACCTTCATATTGTTATATGGTGGGCGGAAAGTGATTAAAAAAAAATGTTGTATCACTTTAATGCATTCCTTGCATTAAGATAAAAATTGTCCAGGTGTCAGTATCATCCCTCACCCCCCCCCCCCTCTACTTACCTGAGCACTTATTCGATCCAACACCGAGCACATCTGTATTTTCCTGGTCTCGCTGGCTTTGCTGGGATCCCAGGAGCCATTGGCACCCAGTGCTGTCAATCAAAGCCAGTGACTAGGGAGCCGGTGGCTGGGCTCAGTGCCGATCCTGACCTCCTTGGGGCCCTAAGCAAAATTAGGGGGGGCTGCCGAAAATGACATCTCACATTAAAGTTGAGAAGCGGGGGGGGGCGCTGCCGACAGTGAAGGGGGGAGGGGGTGTTCTGCTGTCAGAAATTACATCTTACATTAAAGTGGGGGGGTGCTGACTTCTTACCTCTTCTCCGTTGCAGCCAGCGAGTTGAGAAGCAGGTGAGGGGCCGAAAGTTACTTCTTACCAGACGGGGCCTCTAGTAATTTGGGGGGCCCTCCGCAGCTTTGCGGGGCCCTAAACGGCTTGCATAGTGAGCCTATAGGGCGGATCGGCCTTGGCTGGGCTAAATACCGCTGTCTGTGTCAATGGCTGAAGCAGCAGGGCACAGGTGAAAGCATGCACAAGGGTGCACTGGACAGAGGGGAGAGGCCAGGAGCGTCGGTGGTGGAACCAGAAAAGAGGAATTTCGTGGCCGCTCTATTGCACAGACCAGGTAAGTATAGACATGTTTGTTTGTTTTTTTTCAAAATTATCTTTACAATCACTGTAAGATTTACTTGTGGTTCATAAGCCAGTGTTTGGGATGACTGATGTATGTGATCCGGCTTTCCAGTATACTGCCTTTGGTATATATTCATGCTAAGTAGCGGCTTTATTTGCTCATGCTCCGTTCTGTGCTGGGAATATAGAGTACATAATGCAGCTGTAATACCATGTGATATGAAGGTATACTGACAATTAAAGCTTTAATCTCTGTTCCATACATATCTGTTATCTCCCCGCAGAGCAGATGTCGTGGAGGCCGCTAACAGGTTAATCTGTTCCTCTGCCATTATTTGCACTCAGCTAACATACCTGTTCTACCTCAGTGACTGTAAATATTGCTAAGGAGTTTCTACAAGCTGTTTTGTGGTGATCTGACAGACAATGATGTATTTCTATATCTGTGGTTGCTAGTGTTGTAAAGACAACCGATGGGTGGAACAATACAGGTCTCCAAGAGCAAACGTGGAGGAAAAAAATACTAGGTCATGCTAAGGACTTGCCGGGATATTATTCCATTGTTGTGCTATGAAAGCCTTGTGCTGCCAGGTGAATACAGAGCCACCTGGTGGTTGTCTGCACAGCACAGCATTTCTAGAAGCTCCACAATATAAAGATACCCCCTGAAAAGCCCTTTTTTCTAGATGGGTAGCAGGTGGCAGGCAGGGTGCAGCAGCTCCGTGTCCTCTCCTCCATCGGCGGCTTCCAGCGTGCAGCTCCTCCCCTCCTCCTAGGTATCCAATAGGATTGCCTGACCTTTCAGCAAATCGGTTGATGGGTGTCAAAACCCGCTTTGTGATTGGCCGGGAAAAGGATCAGTGTTTCAATAGCAAATATTAATTTGCTGTTTGTTGTAACATACCTGGGTGGGTTGTGAGTGCATTGTCCTGAGCCCACACTGTGCCCAGAGCCCATCCTACTTTAAAGCCTATTAGAGCCTCTGGCTCTAATCAGTGCTTCAAAAAAACATCCACCCTGCATAGGAATCCATGTGCCCAGCATCCTGAAAGGGGCCGGATGCATGGATAGGGGGAGGCTATGATGAATAGGAGGAGGCGGCGATGGATTGGGGGGGGTGCCCGTGCGCCCTTAATGGACGGGCTGCCCCTGGTATATTGAACATTCACATCGGTCCCTGACCTCAAGGAGCTTACAATCTAAGGTCCTTAACTCACATTCATACATACAGTACTCATACTAGGGCCAATTTAGCCACACTTTTCATCATATTATTCCTTCCTCCTCCTTTCATACAATCGCAGATACCGGTATAATTTTTTGTTTTGTAAATACAAGTGGCATTTGGGCTATACGTTTAACTTGCCAGACCAGACCGAGCGGGCTAAAAATAGGTAAGTATATACACCTTTCTTACACAGGCTAGGCTCCATTTACACTTGTGTGATTTGTCATGCGGCTTTGGACATCAAATCACACCTCATTCTTTTCAATGGCACCCGTTTAAATCAGTGTGGCATAAAGTCACAGCGACATTAGAAAGGGGCCTGCACTACTTTGCGACTTTTGATGCAACTTTGATCCATAGAATGTAAAGTCAAAGTCAAATCAAAATCGCACCAAAAGCCCCATCAACGTCCCATTGGAAATGGTGCTACTAATGTGAATGGAGCCTAAAACAGCAATGGTGTGGGAGGAGGGTGGGGACAGTTTTAATGCTAGTTAGGTTTAATGCAGGAATTCCTCTTTAACCACCTCAGCTCCAGAAGGTTTTACCTCCTTCATGACCAGGCAATTTTTTGCTATTTAGCACTGCACTAATTTAACCGGCTAACTTTTGGTGGTATTTGTTGATCACTGTTTTTTTTTTTTTTTTATTATATAAATTAAAAAAATCCGAAAATTTGTAAAGAAATTATTTTTTGTTACTTTCTTCTATAAAATAGACACAAGTCTCTTGTTCCTGGGGAAGTAAGACCTGGCCTGAGGGCTTTGACATCCCTAAGGCCTTGTACACACGGTCGGACCAAACCGATGTGACTGGTCTGTCGGACCCTTTTCATCGGTTCACCTCTGAAGTGGCCGTACGACCTGATATGAGTACACACCGTCAGTCCAAAATCCGATCGGGTCAGAACGTGGTGACGTCAAACACACGACGTGCTGAATAAAACGAAGTTCAATGCTTCCAAGCATGCGTCGACTTGATTCTGAGCATGCGCGGGTTTTGAACCGATGCTTTCTGTACTAATCATAGGTTTGGTCCGATGGGGCAGCGATCCATCGGTTCGGTTTTGAAGCATGTTTTTAAATTTTGGACCGAAGGAAAACAGACCGATGCCTATACACACGGTCGGTTTTGTCCGATGAAACTGAACTTCGGTTCATTCTCATCGGTTCGGTCCGACCCTGTGTACGGGACCTGAGAGTTTACCTCCAGTTGAAAAAAATCCTTTTTGGGGTCCTGGCTTTTGCTTCGGCAGCGGCGCATCTGTCCTATCCTACTGAATTTCTGCAGAGAGCTCATCTAAGGATCCAGGACACAGGCAATCCAAGTACAGAAGCTGATTGATACTTCAGGAGTCAACACAGTATTCCGGGACGCAGTGAGAACCAGCCTTCTGGACTTAGAGACTTTCTTTTGCCTCATTTCAGAGAGTTTTTTCTATGTACATTCAGGACTATACTTGAAGAGTCCCTGTTTAGTACCAACTTACCTCCTCTTTAAAGGGAGTACCCTCCCCCTGAAGGAATAGATCAGTTTTAGTGTCCTCTACTACAGTTTGTTTGAAGTTTATTGGCTCATCATTGGTTTATTTAGGGTTCATCCTCACCCTCAACCAGTCCTTAAAAAAAACAACTACAAAAAGACATGTGCAGCCTGTTCTCTGACTGGAGTGACTGTGACCTACCATGTGCCAGGCTGCTGTGTAGGGAATAAAACATAGGTCCAAACAGCCAAACCAGTTCTCGGTCTGCTCTACAGTTAGCTCAGAGGTCCCAGGGCACTTGGTCTACTGGTTTAGACTTTGAGATAAGGATGGACACAGGGCATCATTACGATATGTTATAGGACCATGTGTGTTTGGTCCTGAAAAATAACTTTATCATTTGTCAGTGAGGTTATAGTATAGTTTTACTTTGACATGTTTCCCTTCTTGTCCCATTTGTTATGTTGTAAACTAACTCTGCCCTTAATGCCTTGTACGGAATAAAATTTATTTTATACCCAAGCTGGAACTTCTGCACATGGACATTGACTTGTGAAAATAATTTTCTTCTCTGACTTAAGAAAATGAAGATGCAACTGGTTAGACACCCCAGGTTTAAGCCCCTTGGATTTGGTTATAAACAGGACTTTGTGGCTACCAATGGTTGCACTGAACTTGGGTACATGTTCAATATGTACCAATAGGCTTGTGGATGTATATCACTATTGACATAATAATTAAGGGTATGGGTTCATCAGTTGGATATCATTTACGTATATGACCACTGTAAACCATTGTAGTACTGATTAATGTCTGACTACTCTGGAACTTTTATAAATAAATTCTCCGATTTAAAAACAAAAACAAAAAAAAAAAAAGGAAAAATTTTACTGAATGGCAAATCAAAGCAACTCAGAAACAAGCCATTGTGTCCTCAAAGCACAGTGAGTTTGACTTGCTTCCGAGTTTTATGCCAGTAATAAATGAGTCTGCACCCTGTGTGCGGTCCTGTCTTTTTTCTCTTACCCCTATATTATGAATAGTGGAATTATGCCATTTATTGTACTTATTAGTAACAGGTTGGCTCATACTGAGATCGAAGTTGTATGTCTACTTACAGATTATTAAATTTGCAAATGAGGTTTATTGTCTCTTTTTGACATAATTATAACCTATGATATGACAGCTACATCCTATATATCGTGTCTGGATGTCTTATTTTTATTAATGTAGACATTTAATTTCTGAAACTTTGAGGTGTCGCCCATGGCCTCAAGTAGCGCAGCAGTCTCTTCCTGCCAGAACACATCCCATTAACAAACCCTGCATTGATAAGGTTATGGCCTCAAAGTGTAGGTGTGTGAGGAAGCTGTCAGGAAACTGAGGAGAGGTAATAAGTATAACATTTGGAGTTAGCTAAGGTTAACAGGAAGATTTCCAAACAGTATACAACGAGACATTCTAACCATACAGAAAACAAATATGAATAATACTTATAAAGTGTAACGCTAAAACAATACTGAAGAAACATACATAAATTTGTCACTACCCCACAAATAAAAGTAAGGTTGATTTACTAAAACTGGAGAGTGCAAAATCTTGTGCAACTGTGTTTGTCCTTGTTCAATTAAGCTTTGACAAAAACAAATAGAAGCTGATTGGTTTGTTTGCAGAGATACGCCAGATGTTGCACTTTCTAGTTTTAGTAAATCAATCCCAGTGTATCTAACAAAGATATAATGTCCTCATTTAATTTCATGAATAAAAGACCACCACAATGCTAAAATTAATTCAAATAGTTTCCACACTATTTGCCCAAAGCTGCTCTCCAGTCCCACTGCTGTCTTGGCCACATGCTGTACTCCCAGGCAACCATGTAGGACTGGATATGGGTGTCACTTCTGGTTTATGCTTTATCAAGCCAACATGTTACATCACAGGGACCTCAGCAGGGGATCCATATAGGTTATGGTGAAAAGGGACTTAATGAATCAAAAAGCCCCCACTCCAATCAATGTATATCACAGCAAAGTCTACTTAAAACAGAAAGTATTCACGCATTCACATGTCTTATGCCATCACATACCCCCAAAATAAGTGGATTATTCCTAATTTTGGGACTTGGAAATCATCCTTTTAGATCCCAGCATGCACCAGTGGTTCAAGATGCGACTTTGGTTTTGTTGGGATCCTGTTCCCAGGGTGTGAATCTGAGTATCAATACTTATTGCTCAGCACCACGTTGTCCAAAGTGTTGACATCGGTTGTTTAGTTTGAATCACAGGGGTGGCCTTTACTCTTTTTTAATTGTATGTGTTGTCAAAAAAAAGCATAATGGATTTTCTTTGATGAGCTGCTGAGTCCATAAGCCATCTGTAAAGGCCTCTTAATTTTTCCCCCCTAAAACCCTTAGGCCCCGTACACATGTTCGGTTTGGTCCGATGAGAATGAACCGAAGTTCATTTTCATCGGACCAAACCGACCGTGTGTATAGGCTATCGGTCTGTTTTCCTTCGGTCCAAAATTTTAAAACATGCTTCAAAACCGAACCGATGGACCACTGCCCCATCGGTTCAGCATCGGTTCAAAACCCGCGCATGCTCAGAATCAAGTCGACGCATGCTTGGAAGCATTGAACATCGTTTTTTTCAGCACGTCGTGTGTTTTACGTCACCGCATTCTGACCCGATCGGATTTTGAACTGATGGTGTGTACACACATCAGGCTGTCAGGCCACTTCAGCGGTGAACTGATGAAAACGGTCCGTCGGACCATTCTCATCGGTTTTGTCTGACCGTGTGTATGGGGCCTTAGGTGCAACTGTCCTGCATTCTTCAGTGTATACTGCAAGCCAGCAGGTAGCCATGAATGAATGCTGTGATGCACTGATGGAATCATAAGAACGCATAGACTAGATTAATTTTGGATGGAGCATTAAAGGCTTAAAATCCTTAACAGGTTTGTTTGGCCATCTATGTATCACTGGGAAGATTTGAACAGAAAGTGAAAGGAAATCTTTCAGAAAGAAAGAACGTGCCATCATAGGCCATTCTCATTTTGAAGATTTCACCCTATTCTTGTTCTATGACAACTCAAAATTGTGTATTTCCCATTATTTTCTCTCCTGGAGACAGTGGTCACGAGGGCAAATCTTTCCAGCAGGGACATCAAAAAAGATATCGGAGGTACTAACCTCTCACCACCCTACTAAAACCTAGAAAAATGTTAGACTTTAGATGCACATTATATAAGAGCATCAAGACTGAAAAATAGATATTTACCATGATATGGTGTTAAATTAATTTGTTTAACGCGTGTGTTTTACATCTGTTGTGCAGTCACACAGCATTCATATACAGTGGAACCTCGGATTACGAGCATAATCCATTCCAGAAGAATGCTCGTAATCCAAAGTACTCGCATATCAAAGCGAGTTTCTTCATTGAAGTCAATGGAAACGAAAATAGATTGTTCCATATTGACTTCGAAGGCATGCAATACCGCATGTGGCCAGAGGCGGGGGCACCGGAGAACCGGAGAACCTCGGAAAAAGCTGGAAAGGCCTGAGGACACCTCGGCAAACCTCGGAAACATAGTATTTCTGAGTCTTTCCAAACGGCTCCGATTGGCGATGTTCGGCTCCTGCACCCCCCCAACCCAAAACCAAACATGGTACTGCACACAGCTTTGGCCTTAATCCTGCTCGTTTTGCGAGACAACATTCGCAAACTGAGTTAGGAATTTACAAAATACAACGCTCGTATTGCGAAACGCTCGTTAACCGCATTACTCACAAGGTTCCACTGTATATATAAAGAACAGTTACATCGGCAAACAGTATAACTACATGTTTCAGAGGTTCATATAGAGAAAGCTGAGGTAAGTAGCAGCAGAGTCTTCAGTATGAAGCAAAGCTAAATCTTTGAGGCCATTCTTTGCATTTCTTTACTTTATTGAGCTGGGTAGTCAGAGTAATCTTTCATTACAGCACATGCAAAATACATAGGTGCACCAGCCTCACTACCAGCAGCCTGTAAAACTCTTATGAGGGGCTAAAAGGTGTTATGTATGTATGGAGCCCTGAGTGGTACTAATGTATAGGGCAGTATGCATTCAGGGAAGAATGCCTGGAACAACAGCAGTCTGCATTACGGCCCTTTATACCTGGGTGCATACTACCCTAAGCATTAGTACCATTCAGTGCACTGTACATTCACAGCAGCTTTCTGCCTCCCATAAGTTTTACAGGCTGCCAGCAGTGTGGCTGGATGGTGCAGTTGTGCCTTACGCCCCCACACGGAAAATGCCAGAATCTCATGCACATACGACCAGTTTTGAGGATCACTTGTGACTATCTTTAAAGTTGCAATTCTTTACTGCTGTGAGTTAGCACTGGTTCACACTGAGCTGCGGGAATGAAGCCGTGCGACTTCAGCTGATTTCACTACTGCATGTCAGTCCTGATTTCGGCAGCAATTTCACAGACATCTGTGCAGGTTTCTGCACAGATGTCAATGGAAATCGCACCCCAAAATCGCAAAAAGTAGTATAGAAACTACTGTTTTAAATCAGTACGTTGCCATTGACGGCAGTTGTCGTCGATCTGTCAAATTTCATGTCAAAACACACCAATGTGAACCAGGGCTAAAACAGTGAAGAATGCTTGCTTCAGGCTGGCAAAGACACCCATGTAAAACTTTGCATCCCTTACCCTTTCTTTCTAAATATCTGCCTTTAGAAGAAACTTGATGACTTGGATTTGAATACACACAAAGTTTTAAAGAAAGAAAGAAATAAAGTAGAACATTTTATGTGTGCGTATTAGGCTTCATTCACATGGCCATAAACATTTTACTGGTCTTATTACATGTTTTTTTTCTAGCATAAACGTTCCTGTATAATGTTCTGTAAATTCTTCCTTAATTTTTTATCCCCAAATACCTGCATCTAACATACATGTATATGCATATTCATGTGGCAGATTTCTGGATTTTGTGTTGCGGATCTGAACGCAGTGCATGTTTACGCACCTCTGTAAAAGTCTCCATTGAAATCAATGCATCTGCTTTTAGATCCGTAATAAAAAACGATGGATTTTTTTTTTTTTTTAACCAGCCATGTGAATGAAACCTAAATCACCACTGTGGCCATGCTTCGGTAAAACAGTAATATATCCTATATGCTGTTACAATTTTGGCTTTATAAATCAGCTGTATAAATATGGGGTGATTGTTTAGAAAGCCTAGTTTCTGAGACTGGAAAGACTGAATGACCCAGTTATTACTACATTTTTAGACTTTATAGAATAATACTTTTCCTTCTTCTATTTCTTGTTCAACATTCATGGCACAGAACTTTCTTCATAGGCATTGGTATAACATTTGAAAGACCCTAGCCCGAAGCCATGGCAGGTCTGCATTGCAAGTTATTACTTGTTCAAGAGGAGGAGTAAGGTCTTTCAAAACAATAAGTGCATATTTTAAGCACTGACAGCCCATCTCAACTCCTGCGCAGGCAAAACATAGACTGTCAAGTCTTGTCATGATTTGGAACATTTTACCTGAGAACATTATGGCCCAGCTCCAAACAAATGAAGTCAGTTGAGATTATGTAATAACATGATGCAGAGGGCAAGAATGTGCTGTATCCAACAGCAGCCGGTCAGTTGTCACTATTCAACAGTCTGTTGGTTGTCATGATTTACATCAATAACCCTAGTTCACATTAAAGTTGTTCCCTAAGAAAAAAATATAATATGCACAGGATATCAACCCATAAGATATCATAGTTACAGTCTTTATATGTCTTATCTGATTTCAGTAAACTGACAGATGATTGGTTGCTAGAGGTCATTACACTTACACGCATATTAAAGTTGCTCATTATCCTAATTTATTAAGTGGAACTAAACCAAATACAACATTTTGGGCTCCCAATAGCTTCTTTTCCCACACTGTGCCACTAAGTACAGCATACTAGGACATTTTGGCAAACTTACCTAGCAAAGGGTCCCCTCCATCTGTGTGATGCCAGTGCCCCCCTCCATTGCCAGCACTCCTATTTTCTCCAAGAAACGCACAAGGGAGCTACTTTGTCCAGGCACAGAATCATGCAGAGAATGTGCATGCAGACATGTATACTTAAAAAAAAAGTTCCAACGGGCAGGGTGAAACATCTATGACAGAAGAGACAAAGGGGTTGATTTCCTAAAACTAGAGAGTGCAAAATGTGGTGCAGCTCTGCGTAAAAGCAAATCAGCTTCCAGGATTTATTGCCAAAACTTATTAAACAAGCTGAAGTTGAAAGCTAATTGGCTAGCATGAACAGCTGCGCCAGATTCTGAGTGCACCATTTTTGGTAAATCCAGCAATGATACTAGGCAGGCCCGTGGTTTATATTGGTCGCCAAGCACCAGAATCTTTGGATGCGCCCATGTGTGCACCGAGGCATGTTCCTGCAAATGAGCCTGTGCGTTCTTCTTCTTGCAAGTCAGATTCTTGCAAGTCTGATTATTAAAGTTAGTCACTGATACAGTTCAATGTCTCAGCTTTAAAGTGGTTTCATGTATGTAATAGTGGAGCTCGAGATGACGAGGGTGGCCTCTTGCACAATACCAGTCCAAGCACCCCTGGTGGTGGAGACAGGGACTTTGTGACATTTCAATAAAGTAGGAAAAAAATTAAAAACGTGTAATGTAACATGGCACAAAGCTGGACAGCCCGAATGAAATGTATATTTACAGTGTGAATAGTGTGTGTATATATATATATATATATATATATATATATATATATATATATATATATAGCATTACCCCCGTAGGAGCTGCTGGATGTTTGGGCAGCACATTACCTCATGGCTCCTCCGAATTCCTAGGGGTGAGTGATGCGTATTGCATATAGTAGAAGTAAAGGAATGTCCACGACAGGTGCTTTTTGCTGTGCTCTTTATTACCCAGCCAGGTAAAACAGTAAACTTGTGGTGAGGAAAGTAAAGTTGAAGAAGGGAGAATAGCAGATTCAGGCGTGATAATAGAAAACAGTCCTGCTCCCAAGCGTAACACTTCTCTGCGCCACTCCCGCCAGAGTGGGTTTAGTGTACCCGGACAGGCCTCTCTCACTGACCTGGCAGCCGGAGTATCACTCGGACAATTGTAGGATAAAGTCTCTGCCACAGACCCTCCTTGGTGAACTTGAACTTGAGGAAAAGTCTCCTCGGTGAGCCTCAGAAAGATACCTCTGCCACAGGCCCTCTCTAGATTGAATTCTTGGAGATATCCCTCCTTAGATGAGTTACGCCTGGATCTCCTTCAACTTGTCGCCCAGGTACCGACTGACAGGTGATCAATCCCTCAGTGTCCGGCTACCTTGATCCCCGGTGGTTTGTCCAGGCCCTTTTGGAACGCCAGCCTCTCAATGGCGCTCCTCAGACTGACTCCCCACTGAACAGCAGTACAGCTTGGGATCCTCAAAGGTGGGAACCCAGTCACTCACGGGGTCCCCGTAACTGTTCAGCATAGCCCCGGAACCAGGAACACCGCGTGGCACGCACGCCCTGGCCAGATAGGCCATAACGCTGGGCGCCATGATGTGGCCACCCTAAAGGTGGGTGCCACACTGGACGAAGAAGAACCAGAACTAATGGTGTCTGCCACATAAATACCCCCCCCCCAGCATGCACAGCGAGGTCAAACCCTCCTGATTGGCTGCTGGGAACGAGCACCCAAACCTTGACTCCACTGCTGCCGCCTACAGCACAGGGGCTGGAAGAAGACCCCAGTCCAGCAGAATAAGCCCACAGCACAGCCAAGCTGAGACAGAGACCTTGTTTTGCACTTAACAATCTGGATCAGAGTCTAACTACACTCTGATCTACCCTTAAATTTAACTAGCACCAGTACCATAAAGTACACAGGCGCTACATATATATATATATATATATATATATATATATATTGCCTTGAAAAAGTATTCATACCCCTTGAAATTTAAAAAAAAAATCACCCTGAACCCCTGATCCCCACTGTGAAACATGGTGGCAGCATTATGTTGTGGGGATGCTTTTCTTCAGCAGGGACAGGAAATCTGGTAAGAGTTAATGGATGGATGGAGCCAAATACAGGGAAATCTTTGAAGAAAACCTGCAAAAGGTCTGCAAAAGACTTCAGACTGGGGTGGAGGTTCACCTTCCAGCAGGACAACAACCCTAAACATACAGCCAAAGCTAGAATAAAATGATTTAAATCAAAACATATTCATGTGTTAGAATGGCCCAGTCACAGTCGAGACCTAAATCCAATTGGGAATCTGTGGCAAGACTTGAAAATTGCAGATCACAGACGCTCTCCATCCAATCTGACAGATCTTGAGCTATTTTGCAAAGAAGAATGGGCAAAAATATCACTTTCTAGATGTGCTGCTGTAATTGCAGTGAAAGGTGGTTCTACAAAGTATTGACTCCGGGGGGCTGAATACAAATGCACGCCACACTTTTCACATATTTATTTGTAAAAAAAATTGAAAACCGTTTATCATTTCCCTTCCACTTCACAATTATGTGCCACTTTGTGTTGGTCTATCACATAAAATCCCAATAAAATACATTTACGTTTTTGGTTGTAACATGACAAAATGTGGAGAATTTCAAGGGGTATGAATACTTTTTCAAGGCACTGTGTATGTCTGTATACACTGTATACAGTGAGGAAAATAAGTATTTGAACACCCTGCTATTTTGCAAGTTCTCCCACTTGGAAATCATGGAGGGGTCTGAAATTGTTATCGTAGGTGCATGTCCACTGTGAGAGACATAATCAAAAAAAAAAAAATCCAGAAATCACAATGTATGATTTTTTTAACTATTTATTTGTATGATACAGCTGCAAATAAGTATTTGAACACCTGAGAAAATCAATGTTAATATTTGGTACAGTAGCCTTTGTTTGCAATTACAGAGGTCAAACGTTTCTTGTAGTTTTTCACCAGGTTTGCACACACTGGAGGAGGGATTTTGGCCCACTCCTCCACACAGATCTTCTCTACATCAGTCAGGTTTCTGGGCTGTCGCTGAGAAACACGGAGTTTGAGCTCCCTCCAAAGATTCTCTATTGGGTTTAGGTCTGGAGACTGGCTAGGCCACGCCAGAACCTTGATATGCTTCTTACAGAGCCACTCCTTGGTTATCCTGGCTGTGTGCTTCGGGTCATTGTCATGTTGGAAGACCCAGCCTCGACCCATCTTCAAAGCTCTAACTGAGGGAAGGAGGTTGTTGCCCAAAATCTCGCAATACATGGCCCCGGTCATCCTATCCTTAATACAGTGCAGTCGCCCTGTCCCATGTGCAGAAAAACACCCCCAAAGCATGATGCTACCACCCCCATGCTTCACAGTAGGGATGGTGTTCTTGGGATGGTACTCATCATTCTTCTTCCTCCAAACACGGTTAGTGGAATTATGACCAAAAAGTTCTATTTTGGTCTCATCTGACCACATGACTTTCTCCCATGACTCCTCTGGATCATCCAAATGGTCATTGGCAAACTTAAGACGGGCCTTGACATGTGCTGGTTTAAGCAGGGGAACCTTCCGTGCCATGCATGATTTCAAACCATGATGTCTTAGTGTATTACCAACAGTAACCTTGGAAACGGTGGTCCCAGCTCTTTTCAGGTCATTGACAAGCTCCTCCCGTGTAGTCCTGGGCTGATTTCTCACCTTTCTTAGGATCATTGAGACCCCACCAGGTGAGATTTTGCATGGAGCCCCAGTCCGAGGGAGATTGACAGTCATGTTTAGCTTCTTCCATTTTCTAATGATTGCTCCAACAGTGGACCTTTTTTCACCAAGCTGCTTGGCAATTTCCCCGTAGCCCTTTCCAGCCTTGTGGAGGTGTACAATTTTGTCTCTAGTGTCTTTGGACAGCTCTTTGGTCTTGGCCATGTTAGTAGTTCGATTCTTACTGATTGTATGGGGTGTCTTTATGCAGCTAATGACCTCAAACAGGTGCATCTAATTTAGGATAATAAATGGAGTGGAGGTGGACATTTTAAAGGCAGACTAACAGGTCTTTGAGGGTCAGAATTCTAGCTGATAGACAGGTGTTCAAATACTTATTTGCAGCTGTATCATACAAATAAATAGTTAAAAAATCATAAATTGTGATTTCTGGAATTTTTTTTTGATTATGTCTCTCACAGTGGACATGCACCTACGATGACAATTTCAGACCCCTCCATGATTTCCAAGTGGGAGAACTTGCAAAATAGCAGGGTGTTCAAATACTTATTTTCCTCACTGTATATATATATATATATATATATATATATATATATGGCTTTTTTTTTTTTTCAGCAGGAATGTGGGGGAACGCAGTTCCGGCACCTCCAGCACTGAATGTATGTAATGGCAAGGGGTTCAGGGTCTATTGATGCTTCTCGCTGGGGGATTTTTTGTCACTGGAGGGGATCTATTTTAGCGGGGCAGGGGATGTCTATGATTGCTAAGGAGGTCTATTGTTGCTGGTGGGGGATCGACTGTTTCTGGGGGTGGATCTTATGTTGCTGGGGAGGTTCAGTTGTTGCTGGGAATGATCTATGGGGGTCAGTTTTTGCTGGGAGGGATCTATGGGGAGGGGGTATTTTCTTGCGGGTGATCCATTGTTGCTGGGGGGGGGTCTACTGGTGCAGGCTGCAGGGAGATATGTTATTGCTGCTGGGTATTTTTTGTTGCTGGGGGAGGGGGTATTTTGTTGCTAGTGGTCCATTGTTGCTAACTAATTCCATATAAATTACTTAGTATCACAATTGTTACTTGGTTCTGTATTCCAAGAGGCAGCACTGGGTGTTGGGTAGGGGATAGAACTACAGAATATGATTAAACACTAATAAAGTGTGAAACGTGTCAGCTTGACCAGTGTGCTGTGACCTGTAGTGGTTTTGGATTTTTGGATTTTACAATAAAGGCAATTTGTATTTGGAGTGCGGCTGTCCGGAAGAATCTGTTCTTTTGTTTTGTTAACTACAGAATAGTGTAGGAGGCGGGTAGGGGGTGGAGACAAGGGGTGACATGGAAAGGGGGAGTTCCTGCAACTATTGTCTGAGAAAAAAAGCCCTGTGTGTATATATATATATATATATATATACATGGGCATCTGCTGGAAATTTTTTCAGGGGGGGCGCTTCAGCAGCGGCGATACACAGTCGCATTTAACCCTTTTTTCAAATGCTAGTGGGGGTTAAAAGCACCCCGCTAGCGGCCGAATAGCGCAGCTAAAGCAATGGTAAAGCGTCACTTTTTAGCGGCGCTTTACCGATAATGCGGCCAGCTGGCAGTGTGAAATAGCTCTTGAGATAATTCAGCTTCACTCCATGCCCATATAACTATAGCTTAGAGAATGTACAGACCCCCCCTTCAGCACAGATGGACCCCCCCATTCTGCAGAGACCCCTCCATTCAGCACAGACCCCCCCATTCCACACAGACCCCCTTTAAGCACGGACCCCCCCTTCTGAAAAGATGGATCCCCCTTCAGCACAGATGGACCCCCCATTCAGCACAAACCCCCCCTTGAGCACAGACAGACCCCCCTCCCCCCATCCCATTCAGTACCTCAGATCAGCCATCAGCGCAGCACAGGCACAGCAGGTGGGGAGGTGGCTTCTCTCTGCTCGCTGTGCCTGTGTGATATCTGGCCCGGGATCCAGCCCTACTTGATTTTTCCAGGGGGGGTCAATTGCCCCCCCTTGCCCTATGGAGCGTACGCCCTTGTATATGTATATATATATATATATATATATATATATATATATATATATATATATATATACATACACACATACACACTGTATATTTAAACATGAACAATTATTTTGCCATTTTGTGAAATAATTTTTTTAATTTCTGATCTGATTATTTTGCAGGTAGTGGAACATTAATTAATTCTAGGCTGTGGTGTACCCACACAACTGAACAATGGTACTCATATTGGGACGTCGATTGAACAGAGAGGAGAGTGGAGTTCGTGAGTCACCTGCAACTAAGCGTAAAGTCTTTGAGATGGACCAAAAGTTGATGGGACATGAAGTATTTGACTTCAATTCTGGTTCCTCTCACTCTGAGAGCATCTTACAGATCTTTAATGAGTTCCGGGAAAGCCGTCTATTTACTGATGTTGTCATCTGTGTGGAGGGCAGAGAATTCCCCTGCCACCGAGCCATCCTGTCTGCCTGCAGCAGCTATTTTCGAGCCATGTTCTGTAATGACCACAGAGAAAGCAGAGAGATGTTGGTGGAGATCAATGGGATTTTTGCAGAGGCCATGGACTGCTTTCTGCAGTATGTTTATACGGGAAAAGTAAAAATCACCACAGAAAATGTGCAATATCTCTTTGAAACTTCCAGCTTGTTTCAGATTGGTGTGTTACGTGATGCATGTGCTAAATTCTTGGAAGAGCAGCTTGACCCATGCAACTGCCTTGGAATCCAACACTTTGCAGACACTCACTCCCTCAAGACACTTTACACAAAGTGTAAAACATTTGCACAACAGGCATTTGAAGTTGTTGTTCAACATGAGGAATTTTTGGAGCTGGGGAAAGCAGAGGTCATTGATTATATCAGCAGTGATGATTTGGTTGTCAGCAAAGAAGAGCTGGTATTTGAAGCTGTCATGCGCTGGGTGTACCATCATGTTGATGTCAGAAGGCCTATGTTACATGAACTTTTGACACATGTTAGACTACCACTACTCCATCCTAACTACTTTGTTCAGACAGTAGAAGTAGATCAGCTTATTCAGAGCTCTCCAGAGTGTTATCAGCTGCTACATGAAGCCAGAAGATATCACGTACTGGGAAATGAGATGATGTCACCACGTACCAGACCAAGAAGGTTTGACCTTTTTGATGTCTTTACCTTTTTATTTTACTTTTCAGTAAAGTTGTTGTGCAGTTAAGAAATAGGTATGATATTTGTGAAAGAATATGTTAGTCATCATGGTGGAAAGGCAATACCCTAATATTACAGAGTGATTACATCAGTGGTTCATCACAAATTACTATAAGAATCATTGGTATCCCTTAAAATAATTAGCATTGGCTAATCACTATCCTTCCTAACAGTTTCTATCCATTGCATTTATTAGCCTGACTGGTGGCAAACATATTATTGTCAACAGATACCTGGGTGTGTACAGATCAATATTACAGTAAAACCTTGGATTGCGAGCATAATTCATTCCGGAAGCATGCTTGTAATCCAAAGCACTTGTATATCAAAACGAATTTCCCCATAAGAAATAATGGAAACTCAAATGATTCATTCCACAACCATTTATTCATAGGTCCTTCAGTTTTTAGTCCATATAAAAAGATTATAGCAATGTGACCATGTTGTGTAACCATAAAATGTCCATCCACAAATGGAAGTCTCCACAAGAGGATTAGAAACAAAATCCATCAGTAGCTACAGAGTATAAAAGAGAAGAGAGGAGCCTCTAAGTTTAGCAATATGTTGCTACATGTTATACATTCATTAAATGTAACCATATTGCTACACTAAGGGGGTTTATTTACTAAAGGCAAATCCACTTTGCACTACAAGTGCACTTGGAAGTGCAGTCGCTGTAAATCTGAGGGGAAGATCTGAAATGAGGAGAAGCTCTGCTGATTTTATTATCCAATCATGTGCAAGCTAAAATGCTGTTTTTTATTTTCTTTGCATGTCCCCCTCAGATCTACAGCGACTTCACTTTCAGTGCAATTTCAAGTGCACTTTGCACTTGTAGTTTGCACTTGTAGTGCAAAGTGGATTTATATATCAAGTCAAAATTTATGAATACATTTTGCTTGTCTTGCAAAATGCTCTCAAACCAAGTTACTCTCAAACCAAGGTTTTACTGTATTTAAAAAGCTCAGTAACACTTTTTATATGCACAGATATTTGATCACAACTTTCTGTTCTTTCGTAACAAATTGGTAAAAAGTAATTAAAAAGTGCGCAACCCAAAAAAAGTGTTAAATAAAGATAACTGACTGGTCTAACAAATATCTGAAAATACCATGAAAAACACAAATTAAATTGATATATGTGCATAAATGAAATGCCACAATACTATGAAGATAATGTGCTAAAAGTGCAAAAAAAGGGGGATGTGGTGATCAATGTCCAAAAACAAAATGCCACATGTGAATAATGTTGCTAAGAAGATGTTGTCATATCTAACAAAACATCACTGGTACGCTGATAGGTGTCATGCAATGCTATCCATTTAACGTGAATGGCCGCTTACCGGATCGATGGTAGTATTGGGCTCAAAGCTGGACCGACCTGCCCTTGGAAGAATCCTTTCAGATATTCCACACACGGATCGATCATGGATTCCAGAGATGGACACTGTAGAGATGGCTCCCAAGCCGCTGCGGATGGTTCCAGGGTCCCTCGGACACAGGGATAGGTGGTGAATTTTCCTTAGTTAGTTTACTGCCGTGCATTGGGTAACGGTTTCAACAGACCACCAAATCAATTTACCTCGGTAAGACAGGCATTTTGTTTTTGGACATTGATCACCATATCCCCCTTTTTTTGGACTTTGAGCACATTATGTTCATAGTATTGTGGCATTTCATTTATGCACATATATCAATTTAATTTGTGTTTTTCATGGTATTTTCAGATATTTGTTAGACCTGTCACTTATTTTTTTTTTAACAAGTTTTTTTTGGGTTGCGCATTTTTCAATGACTTTTTACCAATTTCTGCGACCCTTATTCATGCTAATTAAATTGCAGCACCTAAATGTTTTGCAGGTGAGGTTCATTCCTCTCAATTTTGTTAGTGAAGCTTTTTATCTTCTACACTTGTTCACTTTATAGAGAGCAGTGCAGATTTTTTACCTTTCATAACAAATTCCCCAAAAAATGTTTTAAGAGAGATGCAAAGTTGCCCCTGACATATGGTTGAAATCCAGGAGATTAGGAGAAGTGGGGAAGAAACTACAGTTTTGTATACAAAGTACTGTTGGCCACTAAGGATGAGCTCCGGCGTGTTCGCATAGAACACGTGCGGAGCCCGCCAGGAAGTCGGCACCCACGCTGCACTAATCACAGCCAGGCAGACATTTCCCGATCTCTGCAGCCGAGCATCGGGAAATGTCTGCCTGGCTGTGATTAGCGCATCGCGGGTGCCAACTTCCTGGCGGGCTCCGCACGTGTTCTATGCCAACACGCCGGAGCTCATCCTTATTGCCCACTGTAGATGTGAAGGAATTATGTGACCACATGCAGACATCTGCTGCACAGTGTTTCTCCGAACACAAATGGTTACCTGGAAGTGAGGGAGTGAGTATTACCGCGCTACCAAGAAGTGGGGGAAGGGGAAAAAGGAAGGGGGTACGGCTGCGGCACTGAAAAGTGTATCAGACCCATAACAGATATAAAGAAAAGGGTAGTGCTGCGCTGTAAATAGAGAATGGGGTACAAGTGTAGAGGAAGTGTAGCAAATCCTTATATGTAAAAAGATACAGTCTGACTAATAATCAAAATGACAATGTGAAAAAATATTGACATCAAAATTAACGTGCTACAGTGCAGCTAATCCAGCTGGCAAAAGTAGGATAATAAAACGTGACAGTGCTAGTATCATACAGTGTAATACAATAATAATTGGTGTACTGTTAGCCAATGGGGTGTACAGTGTGCATAACACAACACACAACAGTGACTGAAATAGGCTAAGTTAAATGTCCATGCAACAAAAAGCCTATAAGCATAACGAAGGAAAAATCCAAAAATAAAAGTGCAGGTGTAGATGCCAAAATAACGTGAAGAAAAGGTAGGTTTCCGGTGTTCTCTTCAAAATAAGTGAGGATGTCCCCTTACTTTACTGCTGTAAGGTAACAGCATATCAGCCCAAATACACTTTCTGGTCGTGTCCGCATAGGATGTTATCCTCACTTATTTTGAAGTGAACACCGGAAACCTACCTTTTCTTCACGTTATTTTGGCATCTACACCTGCACTTTTATTTTTGGATTTTTCCTTCGTTATGCTTATAGGCTTTTTGTTGCATGGACATTTAACTTATCCTATTTCAGTCACTGTTGTGTGTTGTGTTATGCACGCTGTACACCCCATTGGCTAACAGTACACCAATTATTATTGTATTACACTGTATGATACTAGCACTGTCACGTTTTATTATCCTACTTTTGCCAGCTGGATTAGCAGCACTGTACCACGTTAATTTTGATGTCAATATTTTTTCACATTGTCATTTTGATCATTAGTCAGACTGTATGGGCCAGATTCAGGTAGAAGTGCGGCGGCGTAGCGTATCGTAGATACATTACACCGCCGCAAGTGCCTGATTCACAAAGCACTTGCGATGAAAACTACGCCGGCGGCCTCCGGCGTAAGCCCGCGTAATTTAAATGGGCGTGTGCCATTTAAATTAGGCGCGCTCCTGCGCCGGACCTACTGCGCATGCTCCATTTCGTAACTCCCGCCGTGCTTTGCGGGAAGTGATGTCATTTTTTCGAACGGCGACGCGCGTAGCGTAATTCCGTATTCCTGGACGGCTTACGCAAACGACGTGAATTTTTAAATTTCGACGCGGGAATGACGGCCATACTTTATACAGCAATACGATTGCTGTGTAAAGTTAAGGCACCAAAAACGACGACTAACTTTGCGACGGGAAACTAGACTAGCGGCGACGTAGCGAACGCGAAAATCCGTCGTGGATCGCCGTAACTCCTAATTTGCATACCCAACGCTGGTTTACGACGCAAACTCCCCCCAGCGGCGGCCGCGGTACTGCATCCTAAGATCCGACAGTGTAAAACAATTACACCTGTCGGATCTTAGGGATATCTATGCGTAACTGATTCTATGAATCAGTCGCATAGATACTCTGAGAGATATGACGGAGTATCTGAGATACTCCGTCGTATCTCTGCTGTGAACCTGGCCCTAACTTTTTACATATAAGGATTTGCTACACTTCCTCTACACTTGTACCCCATTCCCTATTTACAGCGCAACATTACCCTTTTCTTTACAAATGGTTACCTCATTGTTTAGAATATTAGAAAAAAATTGGGTGGGCCTCCACATTGCAGACACTTCCATTCCAGGTCTATCTGTGTTGTAGTACCCCCGAAGGAGCCACTTGGTAATTTGGGTTCTCTGTTCTGCTCCAAGAACAACCTCAGCCCCTCTGGCACACCTGGTTGAGTAAAAGTTACTGACAAAAGTGTGGATAACTTTAACTTGACTGTGAATTTGATTTGTAGAAAGAATAGACATAAGACTGTTTAGTGGTAAATTAACTTGTATGGTACGGGTAAGGCCCCGTACACACGACCGAGTTTCTCGGCAGAATTCAGCCAGAAACTCGATCGGAGCCGTATTCTGCCGAGAAACCCGGTCGTGTGTACACTTCTGGCTGAGGAAACCGACGAGGAACTCGTCGAGCCAAATAGAGAACATGTTCTCTATTTCCTCGTTAGTCAATGAGAAAACTTGGCTCGCCGAGATCCTCGGCGGCTTCACAAGGAACTCGACGAGCAAAACGATGTGGTTTGCCCGTCGAGTTTTTTTTCGGATGTGTGTACGGGGCCTGAAAGTAAATGGTGGTTTGAGCCTAAATGATCATACACACACAATCTGCTAGAGAATATAATCACTATAATAACTCTCAGCCATATAAGCATTAACTGCAATGTGAATAATAATTTTAACTAATCTAGAGTGCAGGAGAATGGCTAGGATATAGTGCAATGTCCCCTGAGATGTACCTCTTAGCATAGGCAATAAGCAAAGGCGTGTAGCAGCTGTAAAAGGGGAGTCTTCACTCCTAACTCTTCAGCTGGCTAGCATTGGGGCTCAGTTTTACTGTTGGTGCACATCAGAATAGTCCCAGTCAAGTCTGCAGGCAACAATAAGACCAGTAGATGGCTGTATGGTCAGTTCCTAAAGGGCTTGGGCTCTCTAAGAGCAGATAGTAAATCCCCACAGCAGCAGCTCAGCAGTCCCAGTGATCTTGCAGCTCACCAGCCGGTCACACCGAGCGATTAGTCCACTCTCTGCACTGACTCGGTTCCCCCGAAGTCAGCACTCTGGTTCTCACTCAGGCAGCCGATTTGCAGCAGTAATATACACTTTCCTTCCCCCCTCATAGCAAGAGGAAGCTGTGTTTTGCACAGCCTGAGAAAATGCAGCTCTCTTCCTTTTGGCAATCTCTGAGAAATGTAGTTCAAAAGCTCTTGATTACAGTAGAGTCTCTCTACTCTGGACTACAGTTCCCACATTGCCGTGCCTCCTTACTCAGTCAATTGAACTCTTCCTGCTCAGCAGCTCCCTGCTCTTACTGATATAGCTGTTAATGGATAAGTACAGCCAAACCTTGTTTGACTGTACTCCTCCTGTGGATCACAGAAGTGTAGTTAATTCTGAAGCCCACTGTTAGCTCATGTCACAGAGCTGATCCAGGCTCAGGGACGATCGCGACAATGGAGTTGGGATCCGTCCACATGCCTGGCTGGGACCCGACTTAGCCTCTCAGTGATCCAGCTGATTCCGCCCCCTAGAAAGCCCAGCGGTCCTGTGAGCGCGGGGGGGGGGGGGCAGAGCAGAGAGCTGCTGTCTGCCACCAGCTCTCTGCTCACGGAGCTGTGAGAACAGAGTTATCAGTGGGGTTTGACCGCTAGGTTCTCAGTGTCAGAGGTGCCGGGGGACAGATGCAGCATCAGACCGATGCTGCATCCACCTAGGTAAGTAGGATTCAGAAAAAACAAACATACATCTCTTTTAACCAGTTCAGCACTGTAGGGCAGCAGCTACAGAGAGCAGCTGCAACCTTATTTCTCTCACTGTCCATTCTTTGCCAAGCACCTGGCTTCATCTGGATTCTGACAGTGGCGGCTGGTTTCTTCCAATTTTTTTTGGAGGGGGAGCACAAACAAACTGAAAAATTAAACTGTTAGTAATGCAGGACTGGAAATAGTCATTTATCAGGTGATTGTGTATCATTACTGCTAGATAAAACTGTGCCCATCAATTGCAGACTCACTGTGCCCATCAATTATAGCCTCACTGTGCCCATCAAAATGCAGCCTCACTGTGCCCATCAAAATGTAGCTTCACTGTGCCCATCAAATGCAGCCCCACTGTGCCCATCAATAACAGCCTCACTGTGCCAATAAAATTCAGCCTCACTGTGCCCATCAAATGCAGCCTTACTATGCCCATCAGTTGCAGCCTTACTGTGCCAATCAATTTTAGCTTCACTGTGCCCATCAAATGCAGCCTTGCTGTGCCAATCAGTTGCACCTCATGATGCACATCATTTGCAGCCTCAATGTTCCCATTAATTGCAGCCCCACTGTGCCCATCATATACAGCCTTACTGTGCCAGTCAATTGCAGCCTGGCTGTGCCCATCATATATCATACCCCTGTACCTCAGCTCTGCGTCTTTCCTTGCAGCCTTCCAGCTGCTTTGTCCCTTATGGACTCTCTGTCAGGCTCAAGCCTTGGTCTGTCCTGTCCTGGGCAGTATGGGGAATACCAGCACCTCTCAAGGCTCCCTTTACATACTTACCCCCTCAGGATCGTGGGGTTCTGAGCTCTAACTCTAGCTCTCATATGAAGCCAGCACACATCTCTGCCATTAGTGTGCTCGCTTTTTACAAAATCTGGTGTAAACCACCATTTTAAACAGTGGCACGGGCTCACCCTGATAGGTAGGTAGAATTGACAGAGGGAAGGGTCCCAGCTCCAATCTGACTATATCTAATATAAGCAGGCTTTTAAGTGGCCCTTTTGCAGCTGCACATTCAGCACAAATTATATGTCTATCCCTAAATAAAGGAGCATCAACAACAGGAACACAGCCAGCAGTATTAAACAGACAGAAGTTGTAACCCTTCACCATTACTTTTAGCTGCAGTTCTTAGTTTTTTTTCCTGATCACAGAACTGCCTTGCTATTCAAATAACAGCAACGCAGGGCTAAACTTTGTATGTACCTATCCTGGTCATCTACATGCACAATGTAAGCACACAAAGAATCTGGTGCAGCTGTAAGCTGTGTATGGTAGCCAATCAGCTTCTAACTTCAGCATGTTCAATCAAGTTTTGACCATAAAATCTGGAACCTAATTGGATTCTGCACCATATTTTGCACACTCCAGTTATAGTAAATCTGACCCAAAACCACCTCCCAACAGTGTGCTTCCTCTGTTTTTTTTTCATATCGTTGCTTGGAAATTTGAGCAGAAAACAGAATACTATTCTAAGCTAAAATTAAATCTCCCTTTGGCTTCAATACTAGAAAACCAGTTCATATTTATTTAGGCTGGGAACAAAATGCCTCTGTGTTTTAAAAAATTAGCATGCCTTGAACACTAATCTAAAAATACCAGAATAAATCTGTCAGCCCCTACATGGATTGGTGCCAGCAGAAGCCCTGCCCTCAGCCTATTGTCAGTAGTGTGTTTTCCTCCTTGATTGACATTTATCTGAGCCAGTCACAGCTTCAGCACATAATACAAAAAAGATGCACAAAGCATATTTTGGCTGTCTGCTGGGCACAGTGGTTGAGCGTGGCCTTTTTTTTTTTCTTAAATCCCAGAGCAAAGAATACTTGAAGCTGTTGCCTATGGTTGCCAAATTCCAGCTTTATTTTTTCTTAGAAAATGCTAAAATCTGATGCTGTGGCTCAAGATCAACAGTTGCCCTACAGTAAAGGCAAAAGTTAAAACTAAACTCCATGCAAACAGCTAAATACACAGATGAAATGCATATATCAGAACAGTTTTGCCTGCTAAAAGGCCTTGTATTTCTGTCCCTTCAGTCCGGAAATTTAAACAGCTCTGTGACACACCACAGTTCTGCCTGGCAGAGGAGGGGACCCAATCTTTTTTTTTTTTGAAGTTTACATTTTTCTTACAGGTATCCTCCCTACAGCACCTCTATTACTGGACAGTAAAAGAAGGGGCAGCACACTGATGACTCAACAGTCTGCTGTCCTCCTATCAGCATGCTTCTTGCACTGCAACACACGTGATTGGCAAAGAGGCAGGATATTTAATGCAGAAAATACATACTGTGTCTCTCTGCATTAAAGTTTATCACCTGCCTGTCTGCCTGAGTTATGCAGTGTACAATTTCGGCAATGCAATGCGGATACATGGAAGTGACGTCACCTCAGTTCAGCTAATTAAAGTGGCTGAAGATCATTATCCTGGAGTAAGACTGGTCAGGAGCTCTGGGACACTACAGTGCTGAAGTTGAGGTGAGTATAATTCAACTTTAGAGATATTTATACTGCTTGCATTAATAACATGTACATAGGTGACTGTATTATTGATTTCAGAGTTGCATTGATCTATGTGTTTTACCTCTGCCTGGAGTTCAGCTTTAACGCAGAGTTCCACCCTAAAAATGTACTTTCTATTAAGAGCTTGCCTTTAATGAAAAAAAAATAAAATTGTTTTACTCACTTCTATCTGGCTGTTACTAGGCAGTATTCGTAATCTGCCTAGTTCCTGGTTCTGGGTGGTTCAACTTCCTGTCCTAAGACCCCATTGCCTCCTGGGAAAAGATGACACTAATTTCCCAGGAGTCTCTGGGCATTACTGTGCCTAAAAATCGCCCAACATGCACCTCTCCCTGAAAACCAGGAAGAAAAAGGAACTGGGCTTCACATGCCCACACATATGAATACGGAGGTTATAAGGCAAGTGTTTGCAATGATTTCTGAAATCGATTAGGGAGCTATTAATATGTTTTAGGGACTATTTAATGTGATTAATTTTAGCTTGCAAAAAAAAAATTTAAAAAATAATTATGCCCGAAACCCCGCTTTAAGAAGGGTGGTTTCTTTTTTTTTTTTCTTCTTCTTCTTCGTCTGTCTACCTAACAAATTGATAAGACAATGATTTATACTATGATTATACAATAAACATAGTCTTAGTCACCATTGTTCATCATTTTATGAGCAAGGGACAATAGAGGGTCACAGACCCCTTTAAGAATCTAATTAAAGCTATATGCCCCCTCCCCAGAAATATTCACATAAACACAACTTTGCATGCAATGAATATATGTACTTTATTTTATTGAAATTTGATTGCCTCACACATACAGTTCTTTAAAAAAGTATTCCTACCCCTTGAAATTTTACACATGTTGCCATGTTACAACCAAAAACGTAAAGGTATTTAATTGGGATGGACCAACACAAAGTGGCACATAATTGTGGAGTAGAAGAAAAATGATAATTTTTCAAAATATTTTACAAATAAAAATCAAAAAATTGTGGCGTATATTTGTATTCTGCGCCCCTGAATCAATACTTTGTACAACCACATTTTTCTGCAATTATAGCTGCAAGTCTTTTTGGGGATGTCTCTACCAGCTTTGCACGTCTAGAGAGTGACATTTTTGCCCATTCTTCTTCGCAAAATAGCTTGAATTCTGTCAAATTGCATGGAGAGCATCAG
Organism: Rana temporaria; assembly: GCF_905171775.1. Classification (NCBI taxonomy): domain Eukaryota; kingdom Metazoa; phylum Chordata; class Amphibia; order Anura; family Ranidae; genus Rana; species Rana temporaria. The sequence continues at coordinate 120,709,033 of NC_053492.1, read as the reverse complement.
TGAACAGCAATTTTCAAGTCTTGTCACAGATTCTCAATTGGATTTAGATCTGGACTTTGACTGGGCCATTCTAAAACATGAATATGCTTTGATCTAAACCATTCCATTGTAGCTCTGGCTGTATGTTTAGGGTCGTTGTCCTGTTAGAAGGTAAACCTCTGCCCCAGTCTCAAGTCTTTTGCAGACACTAACAGGTTTTCTTCTAAGATTTACATTTTAGTTAGGGGTATCAGAGTAAAGGGGGCTTAATACAAAAAATGCATGCCATGCGTTTCAGATATTTATTTGTAAAAAAATTGTGAAAACCATTTATCATTTTCCTTCCACTTCACAATTATGTGCCACTTTGTGTTGGTCGTACACATAAAATCCCAATAAAATACACTTATATTTTTGGTTGTAACATGACAAAATGTGGAAAATGTCAAGGGATATGAGTACTTTTTCAAGGCACTGTATATGACATACACAAAGTTTGAATAAAGTAAACAATCTTAAAAAAAAACTTTTCATGCAAAAAGTAATGGCCTCTTGGTACAGAAATGAAATGCAATCATCTTGTACAAATTAAACAAAACAATTTAAATTCTGCTCAAATTAACTGCTTCTACTACTACTTCTACTACATTAGCACTTGCTATTATGGAGTGGCACAGGATGGTGTTTGTGCAATGATACAAATTTAAATAGTAAACAAGGGCCAACAACAAGTCAAAGAACACTGCGCTGTAAGAAGTGGCAAGGTGGTTTTTCTTTTAAGAGGAATCAATTGATTGGGATGGGGGGGCTGTATAGTGCATGTAAAGGTTATTTTTTTTACCTGCCCCCGAGGGCCCCTTGATACCCATTCATGGACCACTGCTCTAGGTGCTTCAGTTTCCTTTCATGAATAGTAGGTGTAATGGCATCCACCAAAAAAATTAACCCAAGGAGTATGTATTTAGGGATTGATGTGAATGAGCACTTTACTCTTTAAAACCTTCCAGAATTGGTCAGTGATATAGAATACAGACTTTGAAAAGTGCATTTTGTGACTTTTATATTTGTATTTTTATGTTTACAGGTCTACTGGCTACTCTGAAGTCATTGTGGTAGTGGGAGGCTGTGAACGTGTTGGAGGCTTCAATCTGCCCTACACTGAATGCTATGACCCAGTGACTGGTGAATGGAAATCACTGGCAAAGTTACCAGAATTTACCAAATCAGAATACGCTGTTTGTGCTTTGAGGAATGATATTCTAGTGTCAGGTAAGCTAAATTTATGGCACGTGTCTGTCTGGGTACCAAGGCTTTCATTATTTGCATGTTATTAGTGCCATTTATGTTTCTTATGTTTACACTCTATGGGCCAGATCCTCAAAAGAGATACTCCGACTTAAGTGCTGTTCAGTCTGTGTGTAACTTTGGAAACGATCCTCAAAAGGCTTTTTCCAAAGTTACACAGAAGATCCGGCATGTGTAATTGATTTACACTGCCTAATTTTAGGATGCAGTACCGCATCCGCCGCTGGGGGCATTTCGAGTCGAAATGCCGTTGCTAGTATGCAAATTAGCACTTAAGGCGATCCACAAAGCTTTCTAGCTTCTTTTTTGCGCCGTAAGTGTTATTTTGCAAGTGTAAAATTAGGGCTCGTTTTACAAAGTGTAAAGTTAGTCACACCTTGTAAAGGCCCATTGCAGCGACGGCATTTGGTATGCTTTCCCGAGGGAGAACTCCACGTCAATTTGTAAAAAACAAAACCGGCATGGGTTCCCCCCCAGGAGCATACCAGGCCCTTAGGTCTGGTATGGGTTGTAAGGGGACCCCCCCTACGCCGAAAAATTGACGTAGGGGGTCCCCCTACAATCCATACCAGACCCGTATCCAAAGCACGCTACCCGGCCGGCCAGGAAGGGAGTGGGGACGAGCGAGCGCCCCCCCCCTCCTGAGCCGTGCCAGGCCGCGTGCCCTCAACATGGGGGGGTTGGGTGCTCTGGGGCAGGGGGGCGCACTGCGGGCCCCCCCACCCCAGAGCACCCTGTCCCCATGTTGATGAGGACAGGACCTCTTCCCGACAACCCTTGCCATTGGTTGTCGGGGTCTGCGGGCGGAGGCTTATCGGAATCTGGGAGTCCCCTTTAATAAGGGGGCCCCCAGATACCGGCCCCCCACCCTAAGTGAATGGATATGGGGTACATCGTACCCCTATCCATTCACCTGGAGGCAAAAAGTAAAAGTTAATAAACACACAACACAAGGCTTTTTAAAATATTTTATTATTCTGCTCCGGACGCCCCCCCTGTCTTCGTTATTAGCTCAATTACCAGGGGGGGCTTCTTCTTCCACTCTCCGGGGGTCTTCTCCGCTCTCCGGGGGTCTTCCGCTCTCCGGGGGGGCTTCTCCGGACTCCGGGGGGGCTTCTCCGGACTCCGGGGGGCTTCTTCCATCTTCTCCCCTCTTCCGCTCTTGACTCGGCGAACCCCGGTTCTTCTGCAGCTCTCCGGTGCCTTCTTCTTCAGCGCTGGCTGCCTGCTATGTTTGTGTGTTAGCTCGATTTCAAACAGGCAGCCGGCGCGGTCTTCTGTGGCGTCAGGGTCTTCTGGTCTTCTGTTCTTCCGATGTTGTCTCGTCGCCTGTTGTCGCTGTAATGATGGAAGCGCGCCTTGCATCACATTTATATAGGCATCACCGTCCCATCATGCTCCGGTAGGTACCCACGTGGTGGGTGCACGTGGGTAGGCACCCACCACGTGGGTACCTACCGGAGCATGATGGGACGGTGATGCCTATATAAATGGGATGCAAGGCGCGCTTCCATTATTACAGCGACAACAGGCGACGAGACAACATCGGAAGAACAGAAGACCAGAAGATCCTGACGCCACAGAAGACCGCGCCGGCTGCCTGTTTGAAATCGAGCTAACACACAAACATAGCAGGCAGCCAGCGCTGAAGAAGAAGGCACCGGAGAGCTGCAGAAGAACCGGGGTTCGCCGAGTCAAGAGCGGAAGAGGGGAGAAGATGGAAGAAGCCCCCCGGAGTCCGGAGAAGCCCCCCGGAGTCCGGAGAAGCCCCCCCGGAGTCCGGAGAAGCCCCCCCGGAGAGCGGAAGACCCCCGGAGAGTGGAAGAAGACCCCCGGAGAGCGGAAGAAGAAGCCCCCCCTGGTAATTGAGCTAATAACGAAGACAGGGGGGGCGTCCGGAGCAGAATAATAAAATATTTTAAAAAGCCTTGTGTTGTGTGTTTATTAACTTTTACTTTTTGCCTCCAGGTGAATGGATAGGGGTACGATGTACCCCATATCCATTCACTTAGGGTGGGGGGCCGGTATCTGGGGGCCCCCTTATTAAAGGGGACTCCCAGATTCCGATAAGCCTCCGCCCGCAGACCCCGACAACCAATGGCAAGGGTTGTCGGGAAGAGGTCCTGTCCTCATCAACATGGGGACAGGGTGCTCTGGGGTGGGGGGGCCCGCAGTGCGCCCCCCTGCCCCAGAGCACCCAACCCCCCCATGTTGAGGGCACGCGGCCTGGCACGGCTCAGGAGGGGGGGGGGGCGCTCGCTCGTCCCCACTCCCTTCCTGGCCGGCCGGGTACCGTGCTTTGGATACGGGTCTGGTATGGATTGTAGGGGGACCCCCTACGTCAATTTTTCGGCGTGGGGGGGTCTCCTTACAACCCATGCCAGACCTAAGGACCTGGTATGCTCCTGGGGGGGGAACCCATGCCGGTTTTTTCTTTGAAAATTGGCATGGAGTTCTCCCTCAGGAATGCATGCCGCTGTCATTTTTTTTTTCCCCGACGCAACTTTAAGCCGTCGCGATCCTCAAAACTCGGCGTAACGTAACTTCGCGCATGCGCAGTACGGCCGACGCGCATGCGCAGTACGGCCGGCGCGGGAGCGCGCCTCATTTAAATGGGACTCGCCCCATTTGAATAGGAACGCCTTGCGCCGGCGGAATTTTAGTTACACAGCCTGAAATTTCTAGATAAGTGCTTTGTGGATCAGGCACTTAGGTAGAAACTTTAAGCCAGTGTAACTTAAATTGGATTTTTTAAGTTACGTCAGGTTTTTGTGGATCTGGCCCCAAATATTCTACTGCAAATGATAGGTGCTGGGGATGTAAGAATAGTCTGGGTACGCTCCAACATATCTACTGGTGGTGTCCACTTATTGAACCCTTTTGGCGAGCAGTACATGATCTTATCCACAAAGTCTTTGACTCCTGGATTTCATTAACCTCTAAAACATTCCTCCTGGGGGTACCCCCTCCTAATTTCTTCAAAACGTCTAAACGACTGCTATCACACCTTATTATGGTGGCACAGGGCCAGATCCTCAAAAGGGATACGCCGGCGTAACTGCTGTTACGCCGTCGTATCCCTGTTTCTAACTATGGAACTGATCCACAGAATCAGTTTTCCATAGTTAGGCAGAAGATCCGACATGTGTAAGGGACTTACACTGCCGGATCTTAGGATGCAGTACCGCATCCGCCGCTGGGGGCATTTCGTGTCGAAATGCTGCCTCGGGTATGCAAATTAGCACTTACGGAGATCCACAAAGCTTTTCAGCTTCGTTTTTTCTCCGTAAGTTTTAGTTTGCAAACGCAAAATTAGGGCTGCTTTTACAAAGTGTAAACTGTTTACACCATGTAAAAGCAGACCCTTCTGTCCAGTGACGCGATTTTTTTTTTGTTTTGAATTTTTTTTTTTGCCGTATCTTTTTTTTTTCCGACGCAACTTTATTGGCCCGTCGCGATCCACAAAGCTCAGCGTAACGTAATTTTGCGCTATGCACGTCGGGAAAATGACGTCACGAGCATGCGCAGTACAGCCGGTGCGGGAGCGCGCCTAATTTAAATGGGAATCGCCCCCATGAAAAGAGGAACGCCTTGCGCCGGCGGAATTTAAGTTACACAGCCAAAAATTTCTAGGTAAGTGCTTTGTGGATCGGGCACTTAGGTAGAAATTTTAAGGCAGTGTAACTTAAATGGGAAAATTTACGTTACGCCGGATCTTTGTGGATTACCCCCACAGTGTCTAGTGGCGCTTAAATAGAAAAAGCAGGAACCTCTGTCTCTGATGGAGCTTCATGCTAGGATCCGTGACGTTCAAAGGATGGAACTTCTCACGGCTACTTTAAATGACTACTTGGATAGACATAATAGGGTTTGGGAGTTATGGGACACCATGGAATATTCACCTTGACTATGTCCAGTCAACATCATTTGTACTTCCCCTCTTTCTGTTTTGGGGGTGGGAGTGGAATGTGGGTTCCAGTGGGCCACGAAGTACATTGCTTGTTTCCTTGCTTCCTCTCTCCTTTTTCTGATATCCACTTATATTTACATTAAAGACCTAATGGTTGATGTCAATTTTAGGCTTGTGTGCTTGCTTCACATATGTTATTTTTTTCTCCCGAGCTATGGTTTGATAGCTATATGTAGTTATGACTATTCATTTTCATGTTGTACTCTTTTTGAGTAATTTCACATATGCAGCTTGGTCATCCGTTCTTTTCCTTCTGGCTTGGGTAGGGATGCAAGCCTATATTATTGTGGAATGTACTATACTGATGATTCTTCTGCCATGTTCTATTTCTTTATGTTTTAAATAAATATAAACACAGTTTTCAAATAAGAGAGTGATGCACTTGTATGTTTTTCAGATCCATATAATTGTGGGAGTAATGATGGTGACTTTAAACAAGCTGTTAGAGGGATTTAGCTGGTCTTAAACATTTCAAATTCTTTGTAAAAGCTATTTGGATACACTGCTCTTGTACAAATCGAAGCCTGTGTGTTCTGAATAAGGGGTGGAAATACATACTTGCCTTAGGGGTGTTCATTTCATTTTCTTCTTGACTGTTATCCGCTGTATTTGGCAACAATCAACGCTTGAAGTCTTTAGCATTGGGGTTTCAGACTTCTGCTCAAACTCAGGAAGTGTCCAACAGCTCTGATGTATCTTTTCTGTTTTTTGCAATAAATCCCATAAACCATTTCAAATCTTTCCAGCAAATGTTGCAGGTAGCAAAATGGCCAATGTACATTGCAAATAAAACTCAGAAGTCGGCTGATGACTGTGCACCTGTATCATTTTTAATATCTATGCATGATACACAGAATCACGAGTGCTTTTACCAAAATTCATTAATGTATCTTTAGTTCAAGACTCGTATATTTGTATGTAAAATTTGGTAGGAACTAGTTACTTCTAATAGTTACAGATCAACGGAACTTTCAGTTTAAATCAGCTAAACACATTCCAGGTGCATTAAAAAATTTGCAAATCGTAGAGCCCAGTCATACCTGACCTTTGCAGTAACACGTGCATTACTATAACACATGTTACATGCCTTAGCAGTTCAATGCCACCCCAGCTCATTAAGACAACACACCTTTAACCAGGTGCTGGACTACAGAAACATGGAGAATGAGACATTGTCCTATTTACAGTCAGTATGACTTTCTATTGCTATGCTGGATGTTGCATTATCCCGTCCAGTCATCAGGGGGAAATCTATAGCCAGGAAAGCCTATGGACTTATATGCAGAATACTGAGGATCATGGGAATTATAGTCCAGGACATCAACCATAGAATGGGACTCATGGTCACATACACTACAGTCCCCATAATACACTGAATAGGAGGGGGAGAAGTGGAATAGCTTTTAACAGACTGCACTGGAAATGTCTTCCTCTTGGCAGTGTGGGAGTTCATTTCAGCACATCAGCCCATGTACACAGAATGCTTGCTTTCGTTCCCAATGCGTCAAAAAGGATGAACATCAGCTGGGGAGCAGATTTTATTGCCAAATGACATCACAAAACATATGCATTCAATTGGTTAGCTTATACATTCACTCCCACACGCCCACCCCCTTGTGAGCACATGTAAAATCCTTTGTCCAAAATTCATACACAGGGGTCCTCGGTCAGTTTTGCAAGGGTTTGCCATATAAGGTATAACAGTCATTCTTGTACAGAAGGGGTGAATTCCTCTTCCAAGTCCATGTTTATTTCCTGAGTGAATACAAGAAGAAGGAGGGGGAGGGGTAGTTTGGAATGTGAAGCAATGGGGAATGGCAGCTTCTCTTGATTTCAATAGCTTTGTCCTTCATTGCAGTTGTGACTTTAAAAAACATCATATATAATTTCTGATATAAACTCTTTAAGGAAAATAAACACGTATTGTGACATATACTTTTCACACATGCATATATAAAAAGAGATTAAAATAATATAAGAAGAGAAAACATTTTAGTGGTTCTAATAAAAGAATTAGCATAATTCAAAATAGAAATGTTACCCTAATCCATCACAGGCCAATGAGAGCTGCAGAGATGGAGGTGTGCCTCTGTATGTCTGTTTAATTCCAGGAAGTGAACAGGCAGCAGCTTCAGCTGCCCACTGTTAAAATGGCTGCAGCCAGACTCAGTGGATGGAGATTTCTGCAGCATATTTGGCAAGTACAGAATCACAGTATATAAAAAAAAATTGCAAAGTGGTTGGAGGGAAGCTAATTTGTTTGGTGTCTGTTTCCAGATACAGCATCATTATTGTGCACCTGTTATTGCCTTCAGTGATTTCTTTGATAGTGCAATCTTTGTTCACTTAACCTAGTGTGTCAGAGGGGCTGAAGACATTGAGGAGGTTGAGTTAAAGAAAAGAGAATCCAGCCTATCCAGTGGCTCCAGCAGGGAGTATCGCTAAACTTACACATTTTGATGTACATGCGTTGCAGCGCACCATAATGCATGGTAATGCGCTACCATGGGTTGTAGTGCACTGCACCATAAAAAAGGCACATGTCTGATTTCTGGCACGCTGGCTGCCTATTTGTGTGATTGTATGTCAGACAGCAAGACCACTACTTTCATACAGAGAACAAGATTCCTTCTCTGCAGGATAGTAGCATTGAATAGAATGTTCTAATGCATTAACGCATGAAATTAATAGGCATAGGATAGAATAGGATCATTTCACTTTTTTTTTAAATAATAAATTCACATTTTGTTGCAGTAGCCTGGAAAGCATTGATTTCTGATGCCATGCAGGTCTCCTGCAGATCTGTCATTGTAGGGGCTTACCCGTACATCATACATTGTACAACCAAGCAGTTTCACTCTGACAGGAAGACTCAATGAACTACCAGAGCGCTCAACAGTGCTGTGGCAGTTAATTGAGAACTACAAGCCAACAGCCGCAAAGCATGTCTGGACTTGTAGTTCATTTATACACAGAGCTCTGTGAATGAATGACGCTGCCATGTGGGTGGAGCCCTGTACAGCCATGCTGTTTTCAAAAAGTGACAGCTAGTAAGCGGCTACAGCAGTTGGAATGTTAGCTGTTCCCACCGCTGCAGTACACTAGAATCGGGTGGAACATGCACATGTAATGTGCGTTGCATTAAGACATTCTTCAATGCACATGAATAGACCAAAATACAGATATTCTGCATTTTATGTGCTGCAGCACACCACAACTCATGGTAGTGTGTTACCATATGTTGTGGTGCGCTGCAATGCAAGTGCATCAGAATTGTGTTACCTTAGTGTGTTGGGATTCCAATTAAATTGACACGCATTAATTTTGTTTTGCTATTAAGACATTGCACACTTTTTGCTTTAATGCACCTAGAATGTATTTGGCTGATTTAAATTGAAAGGTTAGTTTAGCTTTAAACATTCAATCAGTTAATAAATATGTGGAAATACATCTAACATATACATGTATTAAACAAATCAGTATGTTAAAGTGATTGTTTTAATTCATATTGCATTTTTTTTACCTTGTATGAGGTTATTATGAGATTTAGCTTGAAAAGCCTTAATCTTTTACCTGCAGGGGGCAGAATCAATAGTCGGGATGTCTGGATGTATAATTCGCAACTAAACATTTGGATTAGAGTAGCTTCCTTGAACAAGGGGAGATGGCGTCATAAAATGGCAGTCCTACTGGGAAAGGTAACAACAGTACAATGAATGTTTAACTGAGTAGATACTTTGGAGTCTATTATACATTTTTTCACACAAGATTCACATTTTGGGTAATTGGGTTTAGTTAGAAAAGTATGTAAATCCTGAGTGTAAATTGTGTAAATCTAATGTTAATACATTTACAGTGCCTTAAAAATCTCCACATTTTCTCATGTTACAACCAAAAACATAAATGTATTTTATTGGGATTTTATGTGATAGATCAACACAAAGTAGCAGATAATTGTCAAGTGGAAGGAAAATTATAAATTAGTTGATTTTTTTTTTTTTTACAAATAAATATGTGAAAAGTGTAGCGTGCATTTGTATTTAGCCCAATCGATACTTTGTAGAACCAACTTTCGTTGCAATTACAGCTGCAAGTCCTTTTGGTTATGTCGCCAGATTTACACATTCTTCTTTGCAAAATAGCTCAAGCTCTGTCAGATTGGATGAAGACCATCTGTGAACAGCAATTTTTCTAAGTTTTGACACAATTCTCAATCGGATTTAGGTCTGGAGTTTGACTGGGCCATTCTAATAAATGAATATGCTTTGATCGAAAACCATTCCATTGTAGCTCTGGCTGTATGTTTAGGGTCGTTGCCTGCTGGAAGGTGAACTCCTCCCCATCTCAAGTTTTGTGTAGACTCTAATAGGTTTTCTTCAAAGATTGCCCTGTATTTGACTCCATCCATCTTCCCATCAACTCGGACCAGCTTCCCTGTCCCTGCTGCCACCACCATGTTTTACGATGGGCATGGTGTGTTCAGGGTGATGTGCAGTGTTAGTTTTCCGCCACAAATAGCGTTTTGCTTTTAGGCCAAAAAGTTCAATTTTGGTCTCATCTGACCAGAGCACCTATTTCCTCATGTTTGCTGTGTCTCCCATATGGCTTCTCGCAAACAGCAAACAGGACTTTATATGGCTTTCTTTCAACAATGGCTTTCTTCTTACCACAGATTCTCCCACCTGAGCTGTGGATCTCTGCAGCTCCTCCAGAGTTACCATGGCCCTTTTGATTGCTTCTCTGATTAATGCTTTCCTTGCCCAACCTGTCAGTTTAGGTGGACGGCAATGTCTTGGTAGGTTTGCAGTTGTGTCATACTCTTTCCATTTTTGGATGATGAATTGAACAGTGCTCCATAGGATGTTTAAAGCTTGAGATATTTTTTTTATAACCTAACACTGCTTTAAACTTCTCCACAATTGTATCTCTGACCTGTCATGTGTGTTCCTTGGCTTTCATGATGCTGTCTGTTCACTAAGATTCTCTAACAAACCTCTAAGGGCTTCACAGAACAGCTACATGGATACTGAGATTAAATTACACACAGGCGAACTCTATTTACTAATTAGGTGACTTTTGAAGGCAATTGGTTCCACTAGATTTTAGTTAGTGGTTTTAGAGTAAAGGGTGCTGAATACAAATGCATGCCACATTTTTCACATATTGATATGTAAAAAATTTTGAAAACCATTTATCATTTTCCTTACACTTCACAATAATGTGCCACTTTGTGTTGGTCTATCACATAAAATCCCAATAAAATACATTTATGTTTTTAGTTGTAACATGACAAAATGTGGAAAATTTCAAGGGGTATGAATACATTTTCAATATAAGGCACTCTGTCTTCATTTGGTGCCTGCACACCTGTCACATTAGGCCCAGCGGTTGTGCCCGTGCAGCCACTGAGTCCTCATAGGCTGAGAGATGGGACTGCAAAATTGGCCCTTTAACGCTATACGGATATCATCTCAGAATGTTTTTTAGTGTGTTGCATAGACTCCTCAATTTGGTTTTCTTTTCCCTTTTCTCGGTTTATAATGTGCATATATATATCATATAAAAACTATGATAGTCTGCGCCATTAGTCTACCTAATGCTAGCAACTGTATGAATACGACAAACATCCAAAAAACGCTATAGGGCTAAACCCAGGGACACTCTTCCAACACACTTCTTTCCAAAAATGCCCATCAAGAGTGCAGCCCTCCTCCAACCGAGAAATCCTCAGAACCAACTACAAAAAACACACAGGAGGGCGCAAGCACCTCATGCATTACCATAAGTAATTTTTATTATGAACTGAAAATGAATGCAGTGCTGGTATTTAGAGAACAAACATAAAATATGCAGTTAAAATGGGAGATCAATGGGGTCGTACTCCGCTGTGATGGCTCTCAAACACCAGCAGTGTAATCTGTATACAAATCCTGCTCCCTATGAAATCAACACATACCAGACGTTGGTAAGTATAAAGCCTGATTAGGTGATCTTATCTATCCTCCTCTTAAGCAGTAGTTGTCACTGATGGATGCTTTTGTTACATGTAGTTTCAGTTGGATCTTATCTTGAAGATTTTTCAGCAGCTGCCCACAAACTGGTTTTCTATTATATATACAGTAATTGTATATTTGCTCTTTTTTAATTGTGTTAATTTCCACTGTGCCCTCAAACGCTTTGCATGTGGGCCTCGTTATACACATTTTTTTTAGTTTTTATTATACATATCGACAAATTGATACTCACAAAGGCATCAACCAACACAGCTCCAGCTGGAATGCAATATAGTTTGTCCTGGGAACAACTGGTTGGACAGCTGACATGTTTCGGGGGTCATGCAGCTCTGAGGAAGGGGGCATGACCCCCGAAACGCATCAGTTGTCCAACCAGTTGGTCCAAGGATAAACTGCATTGTTTTGCAGCTGGAGTGGTTATGTGTTGCTTGATGTTTTTACTTGCATGTGAGTATCCATTTGTCAATATGTATAATAAAAGTTACTTATGGTAATGCACAAGGTTGTTGCGCCCTCCTCTGTGTTTAAAACAAATCTATCTATCTATCTATCTATCTATCTATCTATCTATCTATCTATCTATCTATCTATCTATCTATCTATCTATCTATATCTATATCTATCTATCTATATATATATATATATATATATATATATATATATATACTGTATATATATCTATATCTATATATATAGATGAAGAGGTCGGATCACACAAAGTTGTCAAACAAATTCTCGCCTCTTGGACCGGCTCTTATGATAGACAGCACACTGGTCCAATGTCAAGCACACTGGTCCACTGGTTCATGATATGATGCCCACCTTGAGGGTCACATTGTTGTGAGATATATGGTCACATCATTATGAGATATACAAATGTTTCTGGTATTATATTGCACATTCATTGACAAATTTTTGTTATTTATTTATACATTGCTTTTAGTATTTGGTATATGTATTATGTCTTCACATTTTGTACCATATAAAGAATTATATCACCTTCTCCTCATGATGAGCCCAATATGTATCCCTAATGTATAGCCTATAGACTAGATGTAGATGTATGATGGTACTTGGTTATCTTATATCTAAGAGAAGATTAAAGGGGTTTTCCACCCATTTTGTAAGTTTATTAAAAGTCAGCAGCTATAAAAAGTGTAGCTGCTGGCTTTTAATAAACCGACACTTACCTGCTCCACGGCTCCAGCGACGCGCCGGACGGGGCTCCGCTCCTCGCCCCCCCTCGCCGGCCGGCGTCTTCATGCTCAGTGTGGGCACCCGGCCGTGACAGCTTTCGGCTTCACGGCCGGGCACCCACTGCGCATGCGAGGCGGCACTGCGCATGCGTGAGCGGCGCGGCCCGGCGCCGTCTGATTGGACAGGCGATCGCCGAGGACCTGTCACGTGTCCTGGGCGATCGCCTACAGCAGCCCCTTCCTGTAGGTGATTAAGCTTAATCGCCTAGGCGATTAGGCTTAATCGTCTGCCCAGGAGGAAGTGGGACAGGAAGTCCCACTCCTCCTGAAGCCCCCACTCCCCCCCCAAAAAAATTACATGCCAAATGTGGCATGTAAGGGGGTGAGGAGTGGGATAAGCGGAAGTTCCAAATTTGGGTGGAACTCCGCTTTAAAGCTACTGTAACTGTTTCATAGTAAATACGATAAAGTGCCAGATGTCAATAATTGCTAGAGCCCCAAAACATGCCAACTGCCAGGGCATGAGAGCAGAAGGGGAGGGAGGAGCCCAACATATATCACCTTTGTTCCCGCTACAGATGTACTTTAATGCTGCGTACACACGGTCGGAATTTCCAACAAGAAATGTTCAATGTGAGCTTTTGGTCGTAAATTCCGACCATGTAGGCTCCATCTGACTTTTTCTATCGGAATTTCCTACAACAAAAATTTGAGAGCTGGTTCTCAATTTTTCCGACGGGAAAAGTTCTTGTCGGAAATTCCGATTGTCTGTATGCAATTCCGACGCTCAAAAAAAGACGCATTCTCGGAATCAAGTCGACGCATGCTCGGAAGCATTGAACTTCTTTTTTCTCGGTTCGTCGTAGTGTTGTACGTCACCGCGTTCTTGACGGTCGGAATTTTGTGTGACCGTGTGTAAGCATCACAAGTTTGAGGCAAAATTCCGTCTGAAAAAAATCCACGGTTTTCTTGTCGGAATTTCCAATCGTGTGTACGCGGCATTAGTGTTTGCTCATATATTTGTGAATACATAGTGGTGACTATATTTAGGTTGTAATTTTTATGTATTCTTAGTCCTACAATAATAAAGTTCTGATCTTTTTTCAGGTATATGTGGTTGGTGGATATGATGGTCAGAACAGGCTGAGCAGTGTTGAATGTTATGACTCATTCTCAAATCGCTGGACAGATGTAGCCCCACTGAAAGAAGCCGTGAGTTCTCCAGCAGTTACAAGCTGTGTTGGGAAACTGTTTGTGATTGGCGGAGGACCTGATGACAACACCTGTTCTGATAAGGTAGATGCAAGTGTGGAATTTGCAATTTGCACCTCTACCAAAATATGTCACAGTCCTTTTGACAATAAGGAATATCTTACTACAACACTCAAGCCTCGTACACACGACCGAGGAACTCGATGGGCGAAACACAGCGTTTTCCTCGTCGAGTTCCTTGTTAGGCTGTCAAGGAACTCGACAAGGCAAGTTTCTCCATTCCCGTCGAGGAAATAGAGAACTTGCTCTCTTTTTGGCTCGTCGAGTTTCTCAACAGTTTCCTCGACGAAAATGTACACACGACTGGTTTCCTCGACAAAAAAATATCTCCCAGCAAGTTTATTGCTGTTTTTTGCCGAGAAACTCGGTCATGTGTACGAGGCTTAACACCTGTATGTGCATGTTTTACACATTAACTATGGTACCATTAGACATAGTAGGCAGCAGGGGCAAAGTTGTATTACATTGTATACTGATCAGATACACATTTTTTCCATATCACCATCATTTAATTTGGGGGGGAAAGAATTAATTTTTATTGTTAAAGATGGTATTTACTTGGCTCAGCACCTGAACTGAGCAGCTTTTTTTTCCTGCACTTCCATCTGGGATTTGTGCGCTGACTCTCACTTCCTGATCACTCAGCTGGCCTCCCTACTGGAGTGCTTCTGTGGATGCACAAGGCCTGTGTACTGTGAGGAGACTGTTCTAAAGCCTCCTGGTATGTGTAACATGTGTCCCAGGAGACTAGGAGCAGGTTGAGGGCGACATCAAGGTTGGAAAAGTGGAATCGAGCACCACTAATAAAGGTAGTAATCCCCCCCCCCAAAAATAAAAAGATCTACCATTGTGTAACAGGCTTGTGGGAGGTAGACAATGATGCCAAGTCTGATTTTTGAGCGAAGGTTTGCTTTGATACAATATCTTAGCTTATAGTAATGTGTACCATTTTTCGCCTACAGTAGCTGTGGATATTTGGCAATATATACCATAATGTGGCTGTTGAAGTTATGTGTTCTTTATTAATTAACGTCACATTCACACTACTGCGCTGCCTTAGTGTGCATACATTATGCTGTGCTTTGCGTTAAGACAGCCCATTCATTTGAATATAGACTGCCTAATGCACCAAAACACACCAAAAAGGTGCATATAGCAATGTGTGAAACACATTGGAAGAAATAAATGGATTGGACTTTGTCTGCCACTAGCTTAAAGTGGAGTTCCACCCAAAAATGGAACTTCTGCTTTAAAGGGGTTGTAAACCCTCAGACCTTGTACACACGACCGAGGAACTCAGCGGGCGAAACACATCGTTTTCCTCGTCAAGTTCTTGTTAGGCTTGTCGAGGAACTCGACAAGCCAATTTTCTCCATTCCCGCCGAGGAAAAGAAGGACATGCTCTCTTTTTGGCTCGTCGAGTTCCTCAACAGTTTCCTTGCTGAAAAATGTACACACGACCGGTTTCCTCAGCAAAAAAAATCTCCCACCAAGTTTCTTGATGGATTCTGCCGAGGAAACCGGTCGTGTGTACGAGGCCTCATGTGTTTTCACCTTAGGTGAAAAAACTTCTGCCACCCCCCCCCCCCCTGTTTTACTTACCTGAGCCCTCGACCTGGCGGAGACGCGCTCTTCCTCTTTCCGGGGGTTCTCTGCTCCTGATTGGATAGATTAATAGCAGCGCAGTCATTAGCTCCCGCTGCTGTCAATCAAACCCAGTCATACATTCGGCGGCTATGGTCCCTGAATGAATGACTAGGGAGCATGCCCACAAGGAAACCCCCCCCCCTCTCCCGGGAGAGGGATTATCCTAGGGCAGGGGTGTTCAACTCAATTTCATCGTGGGCCACATCAACATTATGATTGCCCTCAAAAGGGTCGGTTGTATCTGTAAGATTAGATGTCCAGTGCATCCCCTCCCCTTACATTAGATCTCAAGAGTCACCCCACCATCAGAGTCCCCCACTTTCCCTTACATCACAGTGTACCCCCTTTCCTTATGCTGCTGCTGGGAAGAATCTGGATGCATTGCTTGAAAGCAGAAAGTAGGGGTCTTGAGGAGGACCAGAGGAGGGCTGGAGCTCTCCTGCAGCTGCAGGAGAGGTGAAAGGGCCACATGAACTTGCCTGGAGGGCGGGATTCGGCCCGCGGGCCTTGTGTTTGACACTTGTGTCCTAGGGGGTTATCTGATGAGAGGAGGAGCCATAAGGAGCCGCTGGGAGACCACAGAAGTCGCGGATCAGGGCCACACTGTGCAAAACAAGCTGCTGATAAGCTTTACAACCACTTTGTACTCGTGTAATTTTATTTGGGGGGAGAGCGGGTACCTAGTTTTCACAGGTACCCAGTTCCCACTTCCTCTCCTGGCGCCGCTGCGCTGGAAGGAAGTTCACCTCTCCTCCCTCCCTGCAATCTTCTGGGACACATCACAGAAGATTGACCGGCCATTCATAAGGCGCAGCGCGGCTCGCACATGCACACTGCTTGCCTGGCTGTGAAGCCACAGCCTGACGCCCATACTTGCAATGTCGGAGCCGCAGAGAGGAACGGGAGAGAAGTGAGGCTTCGGGTGGCTTCGCAGGACCCTGGCACATGTGAGTGTCTGTTTATTAAAAGTCAGCAACTACACTTTTTGTAGCTGCTGACTTTTAAATGGGTGGAACACTCCACTTTAATAAAGCTGTTTAAAAACATGGCTGGAACCAGTGTGTGGTCATAATATTTCTGTTATCACTTAAAACATAATAATGATGTATTGCCTATATTGTAGCAAGCCTCTCCCATTTCTACACAAATCCACATAAATAAATAATATTACTTTCTAAACAGGTGCAGTGCTATGATCCTGATACGAATACCTGGCTACTCCGAGCATCAATTCCTATAGCAAAGAGATGCATTACCGCTGTGTCCTTAAACAACCTCATCTATGTAGCTGGAGGGCTTACTAAGGCAATTTACTGCTACGACCCAATGGAAGATTACTGGATTCATGTACAGAATACATTTAGCCGACAGGTAATCAATCTTCATTATAATTTCATGTGATGTGTTTGAGAACTTTCCAGAATTTTAATGCAGAGTTTTGGTGCTCCACCCTTAGCAATAAGGCTCCATGCAGCCCCTCCTTTGACCAAATCAGACATTCCCAAGCTGTAAGGGAACATTTATATATGAACCAAAGTGTGGAAATCTTTTTAATTATAGGTGAAAATGACTTCTTACTGGCAAAATTCCCAGAACATTTGGTTGGTGGGTTTATGCTTTATGTTTGATGGCAGTAATTGAAGTTTTGGGACAAACAAACAGCAACAAATATCAAACTATAGAAATCTAACATGTGGGTTGTTATTTTATATTGCAATCAGGGCCGCCATCAGGGGGGTACAGGCAGTACACCTGTAAGGGGCCCGGAGGTCCCCAGGGGCCCAGATGGCAACCCCCTTTAAAAAAAAAGTGCCACCCCCCCTTTTTATATATATATATATATATATATATATATATATATATATATATATATATATTAGGGCTGTTACTGATCAAAATTTTTCTGTTCGATTAATCGTTTTTTTTTTTTATCGATTAATCGACTAATTTCGATTAATTATAACGCACATACAGATCCAACTACTTTTTAGCTGATCTTCTTGCAGGCTGATTCCCAGTGCAGCTACCAACCACTGGAAAAATGGATAGCAGGATACAAAGGCAGCGCTCAATGGGAATAGCATTGAAACTTTTATAGTCTTCAAGTAGGTAACCAAATAAATATTGCACTGGAGATAAAATCGATGTAGCTACATAAACTGTAAAAATGGTGAGAGTAATACCAAACGGTACCAAAAGCAGTCATAAAAACTTGTAGCTAAGTATGATACTGGTATAAAAATGTGTACAACGATACCACTGCTGAATCCAGATGAGGAGGGGTTAACATTAGTCCGTCGGCATTTAGATGTCCCATGAAGGGAACTATCACAACTCCCAGTGGATGGCTGTAGAATCCCAGGTTAATAGAGGGAAGTGTAACAGCCCTTGCGTGTGGCAGATAGTAAGGTCCCGCCGGCATGCAGATATGAAGGCACAGCAAAGGAGCCCTTCAGATGGACACGGCAAGCCCCGCCGGTGTCCGGGACGTTACTGGATCTCCGACGGAACTCCCTGAAAGCCCAGAAGCCGGCGGAGAGGTGAGTACCAATCAAAAGAATTGTAATCAATCAAAAAGATTTTGATCGATCAAAAAAATTAAAGATTAATCGATTAATTAAAAGTTAATTTGCACAGCCCTAATATATATATAATATTATTGTTAAAGGGCCCAGAGGTCCCCAGGGCCCCAGATGGCAACCGCCCTTTTTTTATAAAAAAAAAAATGTTTTTTATTTTATTTCTTTTTTTATATATATATATATTTTTTTATTAAAGAGCTCAGAGGTCCCCGGGGCCCCATGTGGCAAACCCCCTTTTTTTATTTTTTTATAAATGTTTATTTTTATTTTTTTATATATTTTTTATTAAAGGGCCCAGAGGTTTTTTTTTTTTTTATTATTATTAAAGGGCCCAGAGGTCCCGGATGGCAACCCCCCTTTTTTTGTAATTTAATTTATATATATAAAAAAAAAAAAAGTGTGTGTATATATATATATATATATATATATATATATATATATATATATATATATATATACATTTCTTTTTTTCTTTTTATTAAAGGGCCCAATTTCAGACGGCAGCACCCCCTGGGTTCCCATCCCATGCCTGAAGCTGTGTAAGGGGCCCCATAATTCCTGATGGCGGCCCTGATTGCAATCAGATCATGGGATGACAGAGATCACGGCATGATTGTTTACTTCATTTCCAGCATGCCATGAAACTCTGAAACCTGGGACACTCTGCTTTGCCAGTAACAACCAGACTTTACTTATGCCGCGTACACACGATCGGAAAATCCGACAAGAAATCCGTGGATTTTTTTCAGACGGAATTTTGGATCAAACTTGTGTTGCATACACACAGTCACACAAATGTCTGAAATTCCGACTGTCAAGAACACGGTGTCGTACAACATCACAACGAGCCGATAAAAATGAAGTTCAATGATTCCAAGCATGCGTCAAATTGATTCCGAGCATGCATGTTTTTTTTGAGCGTCGGAATTGCACACAGACAATCAGAATTTCCTCTAAGAACTTTTCCCGTCGGAAAAATTGAGAACCAGATCTCAATTTTTTCTTGGCAGAAATTCCGACAGAAAAATTCCAATGGAGCCTACACACGGTTGGAATTTGCAACCAAAAGCTCACATCGGATTTTTCCTGTCGGAATTTCCGATTGTGTGTACGCGGCATTAGACTTGGTCTCACCATGACCTGCCCTATTTACTTCCTCCTTGGTTGGTGGGGTAATTTATCACACATAGTGGCCTATAGGGGTGTAAGTAGGGTTGGGCTGCAACCTGACCTTGCAGGTTATGGTTCCCTAATTGGTCATCTGGGGTTTTCTATGTCCAGAGCCATATGGAAGAAAAGTAACACACCTGGAGGTGTCTGATGTATAACCCCCATGGTTACAAGCTATAAACTGTCCACAGAACTTCAAAGCACAGTTGGGTTTTTGCTGACTCATGTTGCTAAGCTGAAAATCCTGGCCCGGATTCAGATAGAGATACGACGGCGTATCTCCTGATACGCCGTCGTATCTCTGAGTTCCGTCCGTCGTATCTATGCGCCTGATTCATAGAATCAGGTTCCGCATAGATCTCCCTAAGATCCGACAGGTGTAAGTGACTTACACCGTCGGATCTTAGGCTGCAATTCCAGGCCGGCCGGCCGCTAGGTGGCGTTTGGTTTTTTGTACGTGAGGAATATGCAAATAAGGAGTTCCGCCGATTCAGAAACGAACGCCCGCCCGGTGCTTTTTATTTACGTCGTTTGGGTTCGGCTTTTTCCGGTGGATAGTTACCCCTGCTATATGCGGCGTATCCTATGTTAAGTATGGCCGTCGTTCCCGGGTCGAATTTTGAATTTTTATGTCGTTTGCGTAAGTCGGTCGCGAATACGGATGGACGTAATTTACGTTCACGTCGAAACCAATGACGTCCTAGCGACGTCGTTTGGAGCAATGCACGCTGGGAAATTTAGCCGGCGGCGCATGCGCAGTTCGATCGGCGCGCAGACGCGCCTGATTTAAATAGTAAACTCCCCCTAGCCACAAAATTTGAATTCCGCCGGGGGATTTACGATCCGCCGGCGCAACTTTAGAGGCAAGTGCTTTCTGAATACAGCACTTGCCTCAAAAACTTGCGCCGGCGGATCGTAAATCAGATAGATTACGCGGATCTAAAGATCCACTAATCTATCTGAATCTAGCCCCTAATCTTTAAGTCTATCATATTTGTGCTCAAAATAGGAGAGATCTCCCTACTAAGGTCATGGACATTGTTATGAGAGGCTCATTAGAATTTGTGATCTTGCATCATGAATATTTGGCCATGTATTAACCATGTATTTCCTGCTAAGCTGATAAGCTTTGTTCATATTGGTACAGATAATACAATTGTTGACAAGCTTTTCCTAAACCTGTCATTGGGTTCTTCCAGTCACTAGAAAACAACTGCTGTTGCTAAAACACATATGGCTAGATTCAGCAAGATTGCCGCAACTTTACGGCGGCGTAGCTTAGCGTGTTTAGGCTACGCCGCCGTAAGTTAGCGAGGCAAGTACTTGATTCTCAAAGTACTTGCCTGCTAAGTTACGGCGGCGCAGCCAAAAGCGGGCGGGCGTAAGGGCGCCTAATTCAAATTTGTCTGAGGGGGCGTGTTTTATGATAATGAGGCTTGACCCGACGTGATTGACGTTTTTTTTTAACTGCGAATGCGCCGGGCGCCTACATTTCCCATTGTGCATTGCGGCTAAGTCCCCTGCACTTGCCTATCGATTTCGACGTGGACGTAAACGACGTAAATTCCTATTCGCGGACGACTTACGCAAACAACGTAAAAATTTCGAAGCGGGAACGGCGGCCATACTTTAACATTACTATTCCAACTATTTGATGGAATAACTTTAGGCCTGCTAATGCGTTACAAAAACGGCGTAAATGTACTGCGGCGGCCGGGTGTACGTTCGTGAATAGGCGTATCTACTGATTTACATATTCTACGCCAACCGCAATGGAAGCACCACCTAGCGGCCAGCCTAAATATTGCAACCTAAGATAGGACGGCGCAAGCCGTCGTATCTTAGATATGTTTAAGCGTATCTCTGTTTGAGAATACACTTAAACATAGGTTGGTGCATATTCTGAGTTAGGTCGGCGTATCTACTGATACGCCGACCTAACTCTACCTGAATCTACCTAATAAACTGGTTCACACGGTGCAAAAGGAGTATTGTAGTGCCAAACATAGCTTCAGATTTTCTTCCGATCACAGGATAGTCACAATGGGGCAGTTCATGTGCATGAATGACTATTCACAAATACATATTTAATATATGATATGCTTCATATTAACTTTACTGTTGAGTTGTTTGATTAGTAAGCTCATGTTACAGTTACGTTTTAGGATGCTTAATAACCTATACACTTTGGGGGTTAATTACGAAAGGCAAATCCACTTTGCACTACAAGTGCACTTGTAAGTGCAGTCGCTGTAGATCTGAGGGGAAGCTCTGAAATGAGGGGAAGCTCTGCTGATTTTATCATCCAATCATGTGCAAGCAAAAATTATGTTTTTATTTTCCTTGCATGTCCCCCTCAGATCTACAGCGACTGCACTTTCAAGTGCACTTGTAGTGCAAAGTGGATTTGCCTTTCATAAATAACCCCCTTTATATTATCTCCTAACATCTAGCCAGTTTTAGAAAACATCAGAATTAAGCTCTGGTTCATATTAATGCGATTTGGCATGTGATTTGACATGTCAATTCGCATACCAAATCGCCAGCAATTGCCGGCAATGGCAGAGTCTGAATCAGTGCGACGCCGCATTTGCAAAAGTAGTTTCTGTACTACTTTTGGCGATTTTAGAGTGCGATTTCCATTGACATCTGTGCAGAAACCCACACAGATGTCTCTGAAATTTCCCCCAAAGTCGGGACTTACATGGGGTAATGAAATTGTGTGAGTTCAGCTGAACTAGCAGGATTTCATTCCCGCAGTTAGTGTGAACCAGGGCTAAAGCCTGTACATGACTTTAATTCTGTTCCAGCATCATAGGCGTGCACACAGGGTGTGCCAGGTGTGCCCAGGCACACCCTAATCACCCAGTGCAGAACAGATTCCCCCTACTGACCTGGCTCCCCCTCCTTCCCCCAAAAGCACTGCCGGCTTCCCCCCTCTCCCACCGGTTGTTGCTGTGGATGTTTTAGGGTGAGTGGGGGAAGGGGGCAGTAAATATGCCATTTAACAGCCCCTTCCCTTTCTGAATGAACATCGTGAGTGATTGGTAGAGTGTGTTTGAGCTTTGGGGTGCATACCCTAATGCCAAAGGCTGCACACACCTATGTCCAGCATATAAACACAAAATTATCCATACGGATTGACCATCTTTATTTAAAGCAAACCTGTCAAGAGGAAACCATAGAAAGTAATATCGCTGAATTCTGATTATGAAAATGCTAGTTGCCTGACTGCCGTGAAACTCCCTTGCTGCAAAAGTTGGAGTCACAGACCAAAAGAAATTGTATAGTTTGTGCTTATAAAGACATTGGGCTAGATTCAGAAAGAATTTACGCCGCTGTATCTATTGATACGCCGCGTAAATTCAAATCTGCGCCGGCGTATCTTCTTTCTGTATTCAGAAAGCAAGATACGCCGAAATTAGGCTAAGATCCGACTGGCGTAAGTCTCTTACGCCGTCGTATCTTAGGGTGCATATTTACGCTGGCCGCTGGGTGGCGCTGCCGTCGATTTCAGCGTAGAATATGCAAATGAGCTGGATACGCCGATTCAGAAACGTATGTGCGCCCGGCGGATTTTTTTACGTCGTTTGCGTAAGGCTTTTTCCGGCGTAGCGTTACTCCTGCTATATGAGGCATAGCCAATGTTAAGTATGGACGTCGTTCCCGCGTCAAATTTTTAAAAATTTACGTTGTTTGCGTAAGTCGTTCGCGAATAGGGCTTTGCGTAAATTACGTTCACGTCGAAAGCATTGACTATTTGCAACGTGATTAGGAGCATGCGCACTGGGATACGTTCACGGCCGGCGCATGCGCCTTTCGTGAGAAACGTCATTTACGTGGGGTCATGTTTTATTTGCATAAAACACGCCCACCTCTTGACAATTTGAATTCGGCGCGCTTACGCCAGCAGATTTACGCTACGCCGCCGCAACTTACGGAGAAAGTGCTTTGTGAATACTGCACTTGCCCATCTAAGTTGCGGAGGCGTAGCGTAAATAGGATTTTCCTGGGTTATCAGTTTATATCAATAAATCTATTTACATATTTGATGAGCAAAATGTGTTCTTTTTCCTAAATGAATAATTTTGTAAGTTCCTAAGGACTAACACCTGCCCACTGAAGAGCAACAAAATGTTTATGTAGATGTGTGTCTTATTATCTTGAGGCTTTCTCTTTCTGGTAAGCCTTGTGTTCTTATATATACTGAATATTTAAGTAATTCTTCTGTTTTTTTGCATTATTATAACAACATTTCATTGTTTTTGGTGCTATACAGTATATACTTTAGTCCATGCACGAAGCTGGTATTATTAAAGGAGAAGTCCAGCCAAAGCTCATTAGGCTGGACTTCTCCTATGGATCACAGGGGCGCAGTTGGTTTTGCACTTCTGTGACTCTGCTGACGTCACTGCTGTCAGTCCAGCCACCGCGTCATTGCGAAAATGGAAGTCAGGATCCCCCAGGTGACCGGACTGACACCCGGCTTGAGACTTTACAACCACTTTAAATGCTCAAGTACCCTCTTCTGACATCTTCATTGAACTGCATGTTGCTTCCTGACTTCCATGTGAACTGTCCTTGAATAGAACACAAGAGCAGATGATGCTCCTGTGTAGATGTAAAGCCTGTAGTAGACTACCTCTAGAAGTGAGATATAACATGTTGCACCCTGCAGTTTAGGCAAGGTTGCTCCTCACAAATTTACTTGTCAGGAGTAGTTATCCTGGTTGATTGATAGAGATCTATTGATTCCTTCTTAAAGCGGATGTGCCATGGGGAAAAAATATTAAAAGCCAGCAGCTACAAATACTGCAGCTGCTGACTTTTAATATTAGGACACTTACCTGTCCTGGAGTCCAGCGCTGATCGCAGCAGAGCACGAGCGATCGCTCGTCTCTCTGCTGCTCCCCCCGCCATCCACGCTGAGGGAACCAGGAAGTGAAGCGCTGCGGCTTCACTGCCCGGTTCCCTACGGCGCATGCGCGAGTCGCGCTGCGCCCGTCGATTGGCTCACACGCTGTGTGCTGGGAGCCGAGTGTTCCCAGCACACAACGGGCGACAGACGGGAAGTCAGAAAAACCCGTCTTTTGCCCGTAGCGTGTGGCCGGAAGTGGGTGCAAATACCTGTCTTTAGACAGGTATCTGCACCCCCCTCCCCCCTGAAAGGTGTCAAATGTGACACCGGAGGGGGGGAGGGTTCCGATCAGCGGGACTCCACTTTAGGGTGGAGAACCGCTTTAAGTTTGGCCTTGTTGCACTTTTCTCTTCTACCACTAGGTGGCCGCGTACTTGGTGGTACTAGATATGAGAAGGGCAACGCAAGGTCAGATTATGGGTATATGGGGTATCTCAGCTGCCCTCTTGCTCATCCAGAAGCAAGAGAGCAGCGCAGGGTTGGGACTGTGGCTTGCAGTACAACCAAAGTGACGGTTATGCCGGCCGGAGAACCTGACATGGTCAGAGGTAGAGGGGAAGTTGTCACCAGAGGGACCACCCGCCTTATTACCAGGGACCACAGTGAGTAAATGAAGCATGTACCAGAGCAGCATTTCTCACCAACCGGGGACGGTGGAGAATCGGGAAACTTCAGTGGGTATCAAGCCAGGGACCCAGCCAGCGGAGGTGATGCTTGCAGAGCAGCCTTGTGTGTCAAGCCAGGGACTGAGCAGGCCAGTGGGGTGAAGCTTGAGAGGTATCTAGAGTGCCAAGCTAGGGACCCAGCAGAGAGTCGGGGGTTACGCTTGAGGAAGATACCACCGTGAAGATTGGAGGAGCTCAAGGGATTCAGTGGCAGTGAATCAGTGGGTCTAGTGAGAGACCGGGAGCTCAGTGTGCTGAAGAACTACAAGGAGTGATTGTAGTGGAAGTGAAAAAGAACCGTTAAGCTTTGTGTTAGGAACTGTTAAAGACTGTTGCCATAGGAGACAGAATTCCTGCACATGCAGATGTGGCATCTTGCTGGATGGCTTTCCCTGCATGGCTGTCCTCCTATTGAAGTCTCAGAGTGTGCCAATAAATCTTGCAACTACCTAAGGGTGTCCTGGCCCTTACCCTCTCTCCCCCAAAAAAGTTTGTTAAGAGAAACAAACTTTGGTTTGCATTCAAGAAGTGTCTGGCGCCCAATAACTTTAACTACCCTGCACCCACCATGCCTCACAAGCCACCACATACAGAAAGATGTCAGCTGTCTTTAGCCCTGGAGGTTCTTATTAGACCGAAGCAGGCCAGAGACCTTGCTACAAACATATTCTCAGCTGGGACGTATGGAACACCTGTAGTGCTTGAAAATCACATTCTTTTAATCATGGTGAATGCATCTCAAGAGCAAGCCACTTTCCCTGCATGCACCTGAAAGCATGCTGCATCTGACTCACCTCTGCCCACACCCAATAAACTCCCAGTAATTAATGTGTCACTTCACTTTTGATACACAGAATTACTTTTACTTTTAAAAAACCCTTCCTGCAGATGGATTTTGGAGATCACAAGCTGAAAACCTTATTTTTGTTCCTAACCCTATAATGTCACAGACAACAACAATGCAGGGCAACAGATAAAAGATACCTCTACTAAAAAAAAAGAAAATTGTATTGTTGGCTGAAATCCAGCATGAGAAAACAGTTGCTTGGTTAGTTATGTTGGAGCAATCTATCATCTGAAGGCCCTGGCCTGCAGGAACAGGTACCTCTCTCAGGGTTCAATAAAGTCATCAGTCCTTCTATATTGAACATCATAGATCAGTGGTTCTCAACCCCTCTAGTGCCGTGACCCCTTGATAAAATTTCCCAAGTTGTGGGGACCCCTAACAGTAGAATTTTCATAGCATGGGTTGTCAGCACCTAAGGCCAGACAAGTAATTTGTGCCCCTAGCACACGGACATTTAAGGGCTCCCTAAGTCCCTTACACGTGTACAGTATTAAAACCCCTTTTGGTACATTTTAGGAGTGCTGGCAGTACTACCGGGGAGTTCTAATCAGCCAGCTTAGGTGCTCTTGATCAAGATCATCTGCTGATCTGAGAACTGGAGTTTGGGTCTCCTAGCAGTGACACCTATGCCAAAATCAGGCGAAAGGGTCTCCTCCAGCCCCTCCAACTTCACATTTCTCACCAGTCAGCTGACCTCTAGTCTTTGCCCCACAGCCATGCCGTGAACTGAATGGGCGGGCAAGGGCTCCAGGAGCAGCCCAGCTGGGCAGCCACAGGCTCCAGGGACAGCTGCAAAAAGGCTGAGAGTGCTGCGGGCTTCAGGAACAGCCCAGGATTCGGTGATCCCTGGAAAATTGTCATTTGACCCCCGAGGGGTTCCCGACCCCCAGGTTGAGAATCACTGTCATAGATAATAACTGCAAGGCATTGGAAGACCATGATTATAGGATAGAAAGAGCAACAGAAGAGTCTCTAGCTGAAGATATTGCCCTAGATCAGTGTTCTCCAAACTGCTCCCTAGGAGGACGGATGAAGCCATTTGCTTGCTTTTATCCGGCCCTTGGGACTCTATTTCATTCATTGGCATCGCAGAAGGGTCACAATTCCTACCAATGACACCAACTAAGGGGTAAAATTTCTACCAATAACACCAAAGATGGGGCACAATTTTTCCCAATGATGGGGCACAATTTCTCCCAATAATATCAACAATTGGGCAAAATTCCTCCCATGGACACAAATGATGGGGCACAATTCCTACCAATGACACAAACGATGGAGCACAGTTCATTACAGTGATACCAACAATGGGGCCCAATGATGGGCAAAATTCTTACCAAAGACACCAATGATGGGGCACAATTCCAATTAATGACACAAACGATAGGGAACAATTCCTCCCATTGACACCAAAGATAGGGCATTGTTTACTCCAACTCAGACTCTGATGCTGGGACATTTTATACTCCTGATGACCACAGTCCAGATCCCTTAAAGCCTGAAGGACCGTAGACTGGCCCTTTGTTCAGAAAGTTTGGAGAACCCTGCCTTAGAGGAATATTAAGCATGTGATATATGCTTTAAATCGGTATTAAGCCCAACATTACATTGAAGCTTACCTATCTTTATCCACTTGTCTAATGGGTCAATTTTTTAAAGGTTAGGGTGTAACATGTAATAAGTTCAGTATCTGACCCCTCTTCTCCCTTCCCCCCATGTGACAGCAAGCCAGGAAACATCACCCTGCACTCGCTGTCACAATTCAAAGAGGCTGTGCAGGACTCCGCACACATGGCTGTGTCATTGATTCCCAGATTCCTGTTCATTTAATGAACTACAAGTTGCGGCTGAGGGCTTATAGTTCTCAATGAACTACTAAAGCACTGATGACGCTCCAGGTAGTTCATTGAGTTTCCTGTCATTCAGTAACTGCAATGCTTTTCAGGCTCCTAACAAATAAAAAATAATAAATGCACATTTTTTCACCAAACAAAAAATGTGGATTTATTATTATTTGTAAAGGTGAACTTTTATCCTTTACATTTTTCACACACATGTTGAAATGTCCATTTTTTTGCTAGAAATTACTTTAAACCCTCAAACAATAATATACTGTATCTGCTGAAATCTGTGAACCTGAAGAGTAAAATGGTGGTAGTTATAATCTATTATCTTCCCATCCTTTGGAACTCCGTACCCCAATCTGTCCAATTGTCCCCTAATCTATCCATCTTTAGACGATCCCTGTTTTACTTCCTCCATCAGCTCATCCCCACAGCTATTAGCTTTTGTATCAATTGACCCTTCCTTTTAGATTGTAAGCTCTAATGAGCCTCTGATTCCTCTTGTACCCAATTGTAATGTAACTGTAATGTCTGCCTTCATTTTGTTAAGCGCTGCGCAAACTGTTGGTGCTATATAAATTCTGTATAATACTAAATATAATAATACCACGCGATATTTGCGCAGCTATTTATAAAACTATATTTCCAAGGAAAAAATACACTAAAATGATTTTTAGTGCATACATACACAATATAATACCCAATTTTTTGGTAAAATATAAAAGATAGGGTTGCCTTGAGTAAATAGATACCAAACATGGCAAGCCTTAAAACTGCGCAGGCCTGCAGGTACCCAATATCGTCTATAGGTGACACTTTTAAATCCTTTTTAGTTTAGAGTTCACAAAGAATTGTAGCCTTAGAATTATTGCTCTCACTCAGACATTTGCGGTGACACTTCACATGTGCAGCACAATGAATTTTTACATGTTGTACAGGTGCTCGCCTGTGCTGTACATTTGAATTGGGGTACAGGAGGTGATGGGGGTACTTTCAATTCTAAATTTATTTTATTATTTTTATTTATTTTAGATAATTATTTTTTATATATATATATACACCGTATTTATCGGTGTATAACACGCACAGGCGTATAACACGCACCCTAACTTTAAGATGGAAGTTTCAGGAAAAAAACTTTCCA
The DNA here is from genome assembly GCF_905171775.1 of Rana temporaria. Lineage (NCBI taxonomy): Eukaryota > Metazoa > Chordata > Amphibia > Anura > Ranidae > Rana > Rana temporaria. The sequence continues at coordinate 120,680,480 of NC_053492.1, read as the reverse complement.
CAGCCCCCTGCATATAACACGCAGGCACAGTTTACCTTCTATTTTCAGGGTAAAAAAGTGAGTGTTATACACCAATAAATACAGTATATATATTTTTCCCTTATTTAACTTTATTGGAACAATAACCAAGTGGTCACACCTCAATTTCCAATGCCAACATCCCTCAATCTTTGAATGTACCGGGCATCACTAAATGGCAGACCGCAGTCCAGATCCAGGATGAGTAACGGTCTTATTTGGACTGCAGCCTCGCCAAATAGATGCCCAAGTGTCCTCTCTAGTCCTCCTGCCTGTCGCTGCCGATGTCATCCTCAAGGAAGGGCAAAAGATTGTAGGCGCAGCAGGTGTGAATAGAGGGCCGGACTTTTTAAGTGATTAAGTGATTGGTTGCTAAGCCATGGGGCTGTCCAAGCAACCATTCACCTCCCCTTTACTATGAAAAGTCCCGTCCTCTATTCAGACCTGCCGCGCCTCCAAGCCTGCATGCACGGTAGGACAGTAAAGGGAATCGGGTGTTTCCTGTGATGTGAAGGGGATTTTTTTCTAAAAGAGAAGACTATGAGGAAAGGGACAGGAGTCTGCAATATGAAGGAAGGATTGTAGTGTGGAGGGGGGACTCTAATGGAATGGGGGTCTGGGGTGTATGGGTAGGGGAGTGGTGGTAAATGGTGTGAATGGAGGACTGTGATGTAAGGATGGGAGAGGGATGAATATGATGTGAAGGAGACTGTGGTATAAGGATGGGGGAATTGAGGGCACTGGTGTAAATGGGGGGGGGGGGGGGCTGTGATGTAACACCAGATTCATGTATTTGCTGCGGCTCACGTTTGTGCAGGCACAAAAGCCCATTCAATTAAATGGGCTGTTTTATTTGCGAGAAAAGCAGGAAAAACTGAACTCCACCTATTACTTTTTAAGCAGTTAGAGCATACAGATTTTTACCTTTTGAGATAAAGTTTTTACATTAATGAATAAAAGCTGACCATTGCATATACCCCAGCCAGTGTTAAATGGTAGGTCTCATCCCTCTAACTTCTGCTTTTGCTGGACAGTTTTGCATGTTAAAGGAAGCTGAAAAATTACAGACTTAGGGCCAGATTCTCAAAAGAGATACGACGGCGTATTTCCAGATACGCCATTGTATCTCTGAGTTGCGCTGTCGTATCTATGCGCCTGATTCTTAGAATCAGTTATGCATAGATTTCCCTTAGATCCGACAGGCGTAAGTCTCTTACGCCGTCGGATCGTAACTTTATATTTACGCTGGCCGCTAGGGGCGTGTACACTGATTTACGCGTCAAAATATGTAAATCAGCTAGATACGAAGGTACACCCGGCCGACGCAGTACAGTTACGCCGTTTACATTATGCTTTTCCCGGCGTAAAGTTACCCCTGCTATATGGTGGCGTACGTGTGGCGTACCAATGTTAAGTATGGCCGTCGTTCCTGCGACGAAATTTGAAAATTTAACGTTGTTTGCGTAACTCGTCCGTGAATGGGGCTGGACGTAATTTACGTTCACGTCAAAACCAATACGTCCTTGCGGCGTATTAGGAGCAATGCACACTGGGAGATTTCCACGGACGGCGCATGCGCCGTTCGTGAAAAACGTCAATCACGTCGGGTCACAGAACATTTACATAAAACACGCCCCCCTGTTCCAAATTTGAATTAGGCGGGCTTACGCCGGCCTATTTACGCTACGCCGCCGCAACTTACGGAGCAAGTGCTTTGAGAATACAGCACTTGCCCGTCTAATTTGCGGAGGCATAACGTAAATAGGTTACGTTACGCCCGCATAAAGTTACGCCAAACTACGAGAATCTGAATATTGTTAACCTGAAAAATAAGAAACTTTTGGTTTTGGGTTTAATACCCCTTTCATACACTGACAGTCCCCCAACAATGACATTTCAGGTAGGGCTGACTTGGAACCAACATCTTTTGGTTTTATGTTTCCCATTTGTCATCTTGTATTTACATGTGAACTCATTGTTTTCTCTCTCCTGTGTGCTGCTTTGATGATTATGCAGCCCTTCCTCGAAATATTCTCTAATTTATTCATGTCCTTTAGGTGGTAGGGTCTTCAGAACTGAACACAGTGTTAAAGGTGAGATTTCACCAGTGCTCTTCAGTGATGTTACCTATACTTTCCTTCTGCTGCTTAGCTCTCTCACTATATAACCTAGTCTATCATATCATCTAGCTGCACTGGTGTATGTTACAAATTTCTATTTGTATACTGCCACATAGTGATAACAATGCAGTAACAAATATGGTGGGGTTAACTGTGCTATGGATAAAAGGTACTGCAGATTTCTTCAAATGAAAGATTAGTTTGGTTACTTCTGTGCCACCGCCCAGATGCTAATGTCTATAAACTAACTAAAGTGCACCACAGCTGTAGAACTTAGATCACAAAACGCGCTTATAACACATTCTTTTGCTTGACTAGTAGAGGAATACTCCTGTGCTATCATTGTAAGTGGAAAAAACAATGTATAGCATAACTGCCGCAAACATCAATAGGTGGATCCGTGACCAAAAAGGGTATGTTTATAATAAGTGATGTTATGCTGTTGTTGAACTGAAGTGTTACCAATGTGTCACAAAATACAAAACTTACTTTAAATGAAAAGGCAATGATAAAGGTGTGCACAAGGTGGCAGTGTAAACCAAACATGCAAAAAAACTCTTCAAATAACAAATTCCTTACAATCAGTGACGGATTCCAGACAAGGCACAAAGGCCAGGCCTCGGGGCGGCAGTGGGTGCAGGGGCAGGGCTGGTGCCGCGGCAACAGGGGGCAGGAATGGACTGGCCATCAGGACTACCGAGACTTTCCTGGTGGGCCGATGGGCTCAGTGGGCCGGTTACAGTCTGTCTAATCTGCATTGGAGGTCCGTGGCGATCTTCCGTCAATTGCCGACAGCTGGTGCCTGACAGGTAGATCGAGATTTAGCCAGCATGCAGAGTAGTGCAGAGTAGTGCAGGAAGCGTGTGTAATAAGTTCTCTCTCATGTCACTCTGCTCCCCGGCGGCCCCTCCTCTCTTCTCATCCATCCCCATTTGCTTGCGATATCATCTGGGATGGACGAGAAGAGAGGAGAGGCCGCCGGGGAGCAGAGTGACATGAGAGAGAACTTATTACACACGCTTCCTGCGCTACTCTGCATTCTGGTAAACGATGTGCCATGTGCCCTGATGTGCTATGTGCCCTGGTGTGCCCTGTGTCCTGATGTGCTATGTGCCCTGATGTGCTATGTGCCCTGATGTGCTATGTCCCCCGATGTGATCTGATGTGCCCCGTGCACTGATGTGCCCCGTGCCCTGATGTGCTATGTTCCCTGATATGCCCCGTGTCCTGATGTGCTATGTGCCCCGTGCCCTTATGTGCCCCGTGCCCCAATGTGCTGTGCTTCAATGTGGTTTGCCCTGATGTGCTGTGAGGGGCCATGATGTGCTGTGCCCTGTACCCTGATGTGATGTGCCCTGTATGTGTTGTTCCCTGATGTACCCCATGCCCTGATGTGCTGGGCTCTGTGCCCTGATGTGCTGGGCTCTGTACCCTGATGTGCTGTGCCCTGATGTGATGTGCCCTGATGTGCTGAGCTCTGTACCGTGCCCTGATGTGCACTGTACCCTGATATGTTGTGCCCTGGGCCGGTCTGGATGAAGGACCCGGCCTTGGGGCGGCAAAGGGAGTAAATCCGGGCCTGCTTACAATCAAGCAAATAACAAATGATTTGTACAAAAAACAAAATTACATATATAACAAACGTGGGTGATTAGGCAATCAATGCTTATCAAGCTGATCCACACACACTAAACAGTGAAGTGAAAAATGTGACAAATAACTAGTCTCTAGGGCAGTCTTCTTAGGATAAAGGTGAAAAACAGTGAAGTGTAGTGCTACAGCCTTAACCGTGCAAACTGATAAATAAAAACGGGTGTCTCTTCATCCCATGCAATGACACCTCTGTGTGAAGTGGCCTCTCACCTTACTTCTGTAAGGTAACAGCATAGGAAAACCAGTATTTGCAATATCTTCTGGGGGTCTTTTTATAAATGGCTGGTGGTTTGAGAAAATCTCCATTTCCTCTCAGGGTCATTTAGTTTTTTGTACAAATCATTTGTTATTTGTAAGGAATTTGTTATTTGAAGAGTTGATTTGCACGTTTGGTTTACACGGCCACCTTGTGCACACCTTTATCGCTGTCTTTCATTTCAAGTAGGTTTATTATTTTGTGACACATTGGCTACACTTCAGTTCAACAACAGCGCAACATCACTTATTATACACACATTCTTTTGCTTGTTTGTGCTCAGTAACCACATTTTTCTATTTTTTTTTTCTACAGGAGAATTGTGGCATGTCTGTCTGCAATGGGAAAATCTTTATACTCGGTGGGAGAGGTGAGAATGGAGAAGCAACGGACACCATCCTGTGCTACGATCCAGCGACTAGCATCATTACTGGAGTGGCAGCCATGCCCCGACCTGTCTCTTACCATGGCTGTGTAACAATTCATAGATACAATGAAAAAGCCTTCAAAATGTGAACTTAAAGGAAGAAGGGAGGAAGGGGCTTGTAAATTACCCTGCATTGAGTAAGACTTTGCGATCTGAAAACTGGCCCCATTGTACAGTATAAGGAATCTACCAGTCAAATTGTTTGCAGTCATACTAAGAAATCCAAGCTTGCGGAAAAGGGACCAGTAATATATTTGTTTAAAGCCTCTCTGTTCCATTGTCACACATAAGCCAATGGCCCTGGGTTACAGCTATTTCGAGACTGGCAATTTGAAATTGGCCCAATTTTTCTGAGAATGTGTTAGTTATGGAGGGCTATTAAGCCTCAGTTCACATGGAATTTATAACGGTTTTCTGAGGTGCTGCATACACATTCTGAACTTGGCTTCCAATATTGTGCTAATACATGAAAACTGTGCTTCTCATATACCAATTGTGGAATTCTGTGAGTTGTATAACTGGCTGCCTTTGAATGCTTGTCTAGCACTGGGTGTGATTGTGGTGCAACTGGTATTAGGCAAACATAAGAGGGCGCAGAAGGCAATTTAAATAGCTACATTTTGATCCAGGACTGTTGGCCAATGTGTCACTGTCACCCAACTATAAAAATAAGGGAAGACTTGTTAAGCTACCTATGTGCTTTTAAAGCCTAATTCACACAGATAAATAACGATAACTGCTTCTGAAGAGGAGCAGCTTGATAGTAATGTGTGTGTAGAAAGGCTCCTTGTTACGTCTATACTACGACAAAGGTGTACATATTGTATCTGCCTTAGTGTGCTGCAGTGCAGACCTACACTGCATGTACATGTTACCTCTGTTTATCATATAGGTGAATGATGGCTGCTGTCCATGGGTCAACAGGGACACTGGGTACCAAGTAGCATCGGGTATGGCTATGTGCCTGCAAAGATGAGACCTTCAACACATGGAAAACCTCCAGTTTTACATGATCAGCACAATAAATACGTTGCTTTGAAATAAAGATGCAAACATATTGTGGTAGATTCCCTTTGAACCTCTGTAAATAGTAAACATTTCTGCTTTTTTATATTTCTGGAAATCTCCAAATTACTTTTTTCATAGCCAATGGCTATTATTTATGCCAGCAACAAGGACTGTAATATTTGTAAATTACTTTTCTGAGCATTCTTACATATGTATAACTGTCATTGACTGTCAGGTGTGAATTCTCTTTTTATTTAATATTTTGGAGTGCATGAGAGGAGATTGAGACTTCAGATGATTGGAGATTTAGGAGGGTGTGTATATATATATATTTAATCTTTCCTGCATGCAGAATTTCCTCTGGGATAACGCATATTTTTGCACAAAAATGTTGCAGATGCAGTAATGCACAATTTTCAGGGAGCCTTATCAAAGATCACCCTTGGATATCCCTGAAATTGCAGTTTTTTTTTTTATGTGTGTACATGCTATGTGAGTTGAAGCAAAGCCTAGTTTAAAGAAGGGGTATCTGCTGTTAGCCCATCAGTAAAGAAGACCTACCATCAAGCTTGTTAGTAATGTTCTCAAACAACTCACATCCCGAACGCCTGAGAAACTAGGAAGACAGTTAGTGCCGATTCACACAGGGGCAACCCGACATACAGCGCGACTTTGCAAGGCGCCTTCAGCGCGACTTGGAGCAACTTACAACGCGACTTAAAGTTGCCTCCAGGACAGGCGACTTTGGCTGTGGCCAAACACAGAATAATCGGCTTTGTGGGAGGGAGAGGTTTGCCTGAGTAAACTATTTTCTTTTCCTGTAAAGTTGCTTCAGTTAAGAGAGTGATCTGACTTTGGAGGCATCTTTCATTGAAATCAATGGGTACAAGTTGCCTACAAGTCGCCTTGAAGTAGAACAGGAACCTTTTCTGAAGTCGGAGCCACTTCAGTAGTGTACATTAAGACGGCTCTCATTCACTTTAATGTAATTTCTCATGTCGCACGACTTGGGGTGACACAAGTCGGATCCCAAGTCGCGGTAGTGTGAACCGGCACTGAGCCTCTTTCTTTTTAAAAAATGACTGTTTCTTCTATAATGTTGATGATTCAATTAATGCCTTAGTAAATATTCATTTTACATAGCTTTAACTTTACTACAGACTCCTAAAAAAAAGCTCAATAGTACGTGTACAAGTTAAAAAACAGTATATGACTTCATTAGAAACATGTTTGTAAAATGTTATACATTTTTCTTGTCTCTTTGCTAATATATGGTCATTGGGCTTATAAAGGATGGCCTAAAATGTTATTATTGTCTACCCACCACCTGTCTCCTAAGGCAGCCATAAAGGTATTGTTGTCCCTATCTTCTCTGTATTTTCATATGTGTATTTTTTTTTTATGTGTGGAAAAAACAAACTCTTTACATATACTGTCTGTTGGCAAAGTGATCAAAGCAAGGAAAAACTTACCATGAAACTAAATAATGTTTTGGGAGCTCTATTAGGTTGTTCTCTTGAGTCAAAGTTCATGTTCTTTAGTACTAAACTTAGTATTTGTGCTCTACTGAGCTGGCAAACACCCTCCCAGAACCCTGCCTCCCACGTGCCACCTGGGGTGTGCATCCAGCACGCTCTGTGACACAGCTGATCACAGATCATGGTAAAGGACTAACCACAGCGGCCCTTTAACATCAGCTGATCACATGTAAACAGACTTGACAGTTATCACCAGTCCTTTCTTCCCACAGTGAGGAAAGGAGAGCCATTAACCAGTAAGACTGTCAGTATATTGTTTACACTGATCATCAGTGCCCTGATTATTAGTGCAGCCCCATCAGTGCTGCCTTTTAGCGCCCATCAGTGCTAATCAATGCCACTTATCAGTGCCCATCTGTGCTGCCTATCAGTATTGTCTATCAGTGCCCATTAATGCTGCCTATCAGTGCCACCTATCAGTGCTCAATACCCCCTATCAGTGCTCATCAATGCCCCCTATCAGTGCCACCTATCAGTGCACATAAATGCTACCAATCAATGCCCATCATTGCTGTCTATCAGTGCCACATATCAGTGCTCATCAATGCTACCTATCAGTGCCCATTAGTGCTGCCTATCAGTGCCACTTATCATTGCTCATCAATGCCCCCTATCAGTTCCCATCAGTGCCACTTATCTTTTTTTTAACAAGAAAAGTGCCACTTATTGCTCATCAATGCCCCCTATCAGTTCCCATCAGTGCCACATCATTGCTCATCAATGCCCCCTATCATTTCCCATCAGTGCCGCTTATGGTTGCTCATCAATGCCCCCTATCAGTGCTCATCAATGCCCCTTATCAGTGCCCATTGATGTCGCCTATCAGTACCCATCAGCTGGACTCTAAACAGAGAGCATCTCTCTCATACAGCTCAGAGCCTGTACTGACAGTCCCCTCCCTCGCACGGACAGGACAGGAGAAAGACAATCTTCTCCTTCTCCTCCCGCCCCTCTTCCCCTGTGTGCACTGCAGAAAGTGTTAAGCTAAACAGCTGAATGATCAAACTCAGCTGCTTAGATTCACAGGTGCTCACAGGTGGAGAGGGGCGGAAGGAGAAGGAGCAGATTGTCTCTCCTGTCCTGTTCATGCGAGTGAGGGGGGACTGTAAGTACCGGCTCTGAGCCGTATGAGAGATACGCTCTTAGCTCAGAACCCTGCAGCAAGCAACCCCGCTGGGGCCCCCCTTCAGTAATGGAATGCAAGGGGCGGCTTATCCCCCTTCACAACTCTCGGTGACCCGGATGCCGGCAGCTCAGGGATGTGTCACTCTTGGGAGCAGTGGGTTGCTTGGCATGCTGTGATGTCAAGGTGTGTTCCTGAGCAGCTCAGTGTGGAGATGGAAAAGAGGGGCCAGGGAGCAGCAGAGGGAAGCTGGATTGGAGGGGCGACGGGGCAGTAACCTATTGACAAATCGATTTCTGCCTCCTGCAGCCGCTGAATGCCTGCGGGGGGAAAGGTGGAGAAGTGGGCATTCAGCGGCTGCAGAAGGCAGAGATCGATTCTGCTATAGGCCACCCCTCCTATTCAACTGTACAGGGGGGCCCCTGTAGCATGGGCCTGGGCTGTGCGACCCCTGTTACTACTTTGTCCCTGGGTGTTTATAATATGATTCTCATTAGTTCTTAATAAAAGCAAAGTTAAGACATATTTTCATCTACAGGCATACCCCACTTTTAAGTACACAATGGGACCAGAGCATGTATGTAAAACGAAAATGTACTTAAAGTGAAACAATACCTTTTTTCACCTCTAGGGTGTAGTGGGGGGTCAGGAGCTGTGGTGGGGGTGTCAGGAGCTGTAGTGGGGGTGTCAGGGGCACACTGGAACAGGGTGGGGTATGCTCTCAGAGCTTCAGCTCCTTCTACTGCGGCTGCAAAATGTCTGTAAAGTACTTGTAAGGCACTTTACATACACTCACGGGTATGTCCTTACTCGCGAGTGTATGTAAAGTGAGTGTACTTAAAGCGGGGTATGCCTGTACTATAATCTAGCAAAATGTCATGATAATAAAACTGCTTCAGTCTCTTGCTTGACAATAAGTTTATTGTAGAACAAAATAAAGGTATGCACAGGTAAACAGACATAAACAACCGTTTTGGTCGATTATATAACATTCAGCATCCCTTTCTAACATGCCACAGTTGTCACCATCTTAGCAGAAGATTAAATTATGTGTATCAAGAGTTAAATAAAAAACAGATACAAGTTTTAAATCAAACTGTTAAGGCTTTTATAGATGGGAGGGTTGGGAGCAGTAAAAACCGCTGGTTGAGCTGCCGTTTCACCTCCCCTGGTCACCCGGCCAAGCTTTCACAATACAGCCATACAGGGCTGTACACATGCTGTGGCATTTTTAGCCCAGGATGTAGTGTTTTACAGGAGGTACAGCCTGTCAAACTCCCCTACTGTGCTTAATGGGGCCATACCACAAGCTGAACACTCGACTTGCAGTTGCGGCGTCAGGAGGCGGCAGTACTGCCTCCTGAGCACCTTTCAGCTACTGCTCTACCACTGTCTGAAAAGCAATCCACTCCTGAAAGAAATGACGCACTTCATATCTACAGTTGTACCCCATTGACATTACAAAAAACAAAACAAAATAACAAATTATTGACAAACCTCTTGGATTCCAAGTCCTTGTGCACACTGGGCATAAAAAAAATGCTGCTTAAGCAGGCTTGTGTTAATTTTTTTTCTTCAGCCAGTTAAAGCAGCTCTATGTTAGTCTATATGTCCATGCACATTTGGACAGTTACAGGCATGGTTGCGGAGGAGCGTTTTCATGCTGAAATAAAAACCCATCACAAATGCCATTTTGAGAGGAGCTTTCGGGCAGAAAAGCACTTGACGTGCATAAATGCAACATTTAGGAGCATTCAATGTTTTTAGGTGTTCATTGATTATAGACAAACAATGAGCAGAGGTGACTATTTAGGAAAAAAGCTTATAAAAGAAAATACCCATAAACGTGCATATACAGTATGAGCCACTATGAGCATGTTTATGCTGCTTCTTCTGCCAGAGGTTCTGGTATTTTTTTCAGCCGCCTAATGTGCATGGACCTTAAAAGCACATAGGGGTTATTTACAAAAGACAAATCCACTTATCATTACTAGTGCAAACTACAAGTTCAAAGTGCACTTGGAAGTGCAGTCGCTGTAAATCTGAGGGGTAGAACTGAAATGAGGGGAAGCTCTGCTGATTTTATTATCCAATCATGTGCAAGCTAAAATGCTGTTTTTTATTTTCCTTGCATGTCCCCCTCAGATCTACAGTGACTGCACTTCCAAGTTCACTTTCAGTGCAATTTCAAGTGCACTTTACACTTGTAGGGCCAGATTCACATAGGTTAGCGGATCTTTAGATCCGCGTAACCTATATGATTTAAGATCCGCCGCCGCAAGTTTTTGAGGCAAGTGGGTAATTCACAAAACACTTACCTCAAAACTTGCGGCGGCGTATCGTAATTCCTCTGGCGGAATTCAAATACCGCGGATTGGGGCAGTGTTGTATTTAAATCAGGCGCGTCCCCGAGCCGATTTAACTGCGCATGCGCCGTCCGTGAATTTTCCCGTCATGCATTGCTCCCAATGACGTCGCTAGGACGTCATTGGTTTCGGCGTGAACGTAAATTGCATCCACCGCTTTTGTGAATCGATGTACGCAAAATGACGTAAAATTTAAAAATTCAACGTGAGAACGACTGCCATACTTAACATTGGCTGCGCCTCATAGAACCAGGGGTAACTATACGCCGGGAAAACCCTTTTGTAAATGGCGTAAAGTGACTGCGTCGGGGCCGCGTACGTTCGTGAATTGGCGTATCTCGCTGATTTACATATTCTCGGCGTAAATCAGCGAGAACGCCCCCAGCGGCCATTTTAAAATTGCAGTTAAGATCCGACGGTGTAACACAGTTACACCTGTCGGATCTTAGGCATATTTATGCGTAACTGATTCTATGAAAAGTCGCATAGATACGAATGGCCGAAATCAGAGATACAACGGTGTATCAGGAGATACACCGTCGTATCTCTTTGTGAATCTGGCCCGTAGTTTGCACTTGTAGTGCAAAGTGGAGTTGCCTTTAGTAAATAAACCCCATATAGTGATAAACAGGAAAGTAGCAAGATATTGGTAGATGCATGGAGCCCTCTAGTGGCTGCATTTATTAGCTACATATGATTCATGTTTAACAATGCATCTATTTCCATGTTGTATTACGTGGCTGGTTTAGAAGCACCGGAGTATAATAAAGTAGCAGCAAAGTCTTTGTTTTTTAATATTATTAGCTAGCCTACTTGCCCAGAAGTTGCAGACATTTTAATGTATACCCTTTTGTCACCACATTATTGACAATACAAATTTTGGTTATGATTTTTCTTTCAGTATACATGATATATTTGTTAGTTTGATAAATATTTTTATCCTTTTTTTTTATGGCGTGTCTACATTTAATGCTAAAAGTGACATCTGTAAACCTATAGAAAAATAAGTCCTTTTACATAAGTAAAAAACATTTTAATCTAAAGAATGACTATATGTTTAAAAAAAAAATGCTTTAGCTTTGTTTTGGTTTTTATACCTATATATAGTGTATTACTCAGAAGTACTCATCTAAATTCACCAAGATCTATCTTTTCTATTAGGCCTTATCCAGTGTCATTATATGTTTATATATATCTAATTTCAGCCAACATCACCTGAGTTTTGTGTTTTTACTGTGAACAAGAATGGCATTCCGAAGGCTCAGGCCTCGTACACACGACCGAGTTTCTTCGCAAAAACCAGCAAGAAACTTGCTGGGAGATATTTTTTTGCCGAGGAAACCGGTCGAGTGTACATTTTCGTCGAGGAAACTGTTGAGAAACTCGACGAGCCAAAAAGAGAGCAAGTTCTCTATTTTCTTGACGGGAATGGAGAAAATTGGCTTGTCGAGTTCCTCAACAGCCTAACAAGGAACTCGACGCGGAAAACGATGTGTTTCGCTCGTCGAGTTCCTTGGTCGTGTGTACGAGGCTTCAGATACAAGTCGCATGCAAAGTGTGTCTAGGCCTTTGCCAGCAGCTGATTTCTGTAAGCTGAACTTCAGTCAAAAGCAATATTTTTTTTATTTTTTTACAAAAAAAAGTTACCTCCTCTGAAATGTGCCCTATGTTTGTCTGCTGCTGTATTCTGCATTCTGCCTTGCATTCATTTTAAATAATGCAAAGCTGTTGTTTATTTTTTTTAATTGGGGGAGTGCCAAGTGAGCGACCTCCTCTTAATTCTGGCGGTAGTACAGATATACAAGTCTCAGCGCTGGGCAGTCTATACCACCAGGAAAGTGTGGCCTAAATACACATAAAAGTTTTAACAAATGTGCAGCAGCTACAGATGGGGCACACTTTATTGGAGGAAATGTATTTTAACTGTGCAAATATACAAAAATCTTTTTTGGCCATACTTCAGGTTTAAAACGATGGTGATGTTTTACCTGCAGCATTGATTTTGTGACTTACTCTAGCCAAAAAGAACATTTATTGCACATTCTAATTGTTTTCTGTATTTTACATGTCCATTTTGCACTAGAATTCATCATTTTGCTGCCAGTTCCATTAGGCCCCTTTCAGACTGGGGCGGGAGCTGCGGTGGCGGTATAACGCCGCTAAAAATAGCGGCACTATACCGCCGGAATTGCCGCGGGTATCAGCCGCTAGCGGTGCGGTATTAACCCCCGCTAGCGGCCGATAAAGAATTAATACCGCCCGCAATGCGCCTCTATAGAGGTATTGCCGCGGTTTCCCATTGTTTTCAATGGGAAGGAGCGGTGAAGGAGCGGTATACATGCCGCTCCTCTCACCGCTCCAAAGATGCTGCTGACAGGAGATTTTTTTTGTCTCCCGCCAGCGCATCGCCTCAGTGTGAAAGCCCTCGGGCTTTCACATTGAGTCTGCGGTGAAGGAGTTTTTCAGGCACGATAGCAGCGCTATTTTTAGCGCTGTACCGCCTGAAAAAATCCTCAATGTGAAAGGGGCCTTAAGGTAAAAAACGACTTATAAACCCATATTCTGACAAAACTACAACATTTGAAATAATATTTTGTATAAAGGGGGATGTACACAGTTATATTTTTATAAAATGGTATTACTTTTGCTCATAGAAACTGTAATAGAGTATTCTGTAAAATTAGGTTAAACAATAGCAATTACTGCTATTCATACACAAAAAAATGCATGGGTTTAATACCTATCATTTGAAGTGACTTCCACACTTTTAGATCTGTCGTGGACAGATGCTGCAGATGTTCTCATTTTAGTACATCATTTAAGAGTCTTTTTATTGAGTGTTCAGAAAATGAAAAACAAGAAAAGAAAGAGTTGTTATACGCTTTTGGTTTTAAGGCAATGACACTTTGACCATCATTTTAAAAGGTCATCTTTTAGAGAAAGTCATCTTATTTTTTAAGATAAAGGCCACCACCTTCCAAAGCCTTATATCATACATGTACTAATGTGCTATCTGGTCAATCTTTCATCTACTTGGAATCTGTACCAAAATCCAATTTGTATTTGTTTGGTTTACCTCAGTGTGGTTCATCAGTGTCTACATTTCATGGCATGTCCTGTTTGCTCATCTCCCTTTTTATGTCCCCAACATGCTTACTGATATCATTGACATGTAACTCCCTCTTCTATGCCCAGTGAACAGTTGACAGCCTTGAAGCATCCAATCCCTCCTATGGAATACTACTGGAATTCCATAGTAGTAGATAACGTGGTTCCTCTTATCCATGTGGGTTCCTTTGCAGTCGCACGGGTACATTTTTGTTCTTCTAAAACGCTGTATTAACTAAAAAATTTTTAGTTAATACAGTTGCTTTTTTTTTTCTTTTCTTTTTTTTGCTGCTGTGATCTAACTTTCTGTTAGAGCAGTGGTCTCCAAACTTTCTAAGCAAGGGGTCAGTTTAGTGTCCTTCAGTCTTTAGTAGGGCCGAACTGTGGCTAGTGGGAGTAGAAAATGCCCTAGCATCAGTGCCCCATCATTGATTTTAATAGGAGGAATAGTATCCCATTGATGGTGTCAGTAGGAGGAATGGCGCCCTATAATTGGTGTCAGTTGGTGGAATTGTGCCCCAAGGGCTGAATAAACGCAATAAAAGCAATCAAAGGGACACATCTGGCCCCTGTGCCATGGTTTGAAGACCATTTAGAGTATAACTATGTTCATTCTTCATAATCCTACTGTATATAGGAATGTTGCCATCTCAGGACTATGGACTATAACAATTTGTAGTGTGCATATAACAGTGCACATGACCAACTAATGTGCACTACCTGTTCCAAACAAATTGAAGTGAAAGGCGATTAGACGCTCACTTCACAGTGGGCATTTGGCGCCTAACTAAGCTCAAAAAATCAATCAATCAATCAATCAAAGGGGGAAAACAGTAAAAAAAAAATTTTTTATGAAAAATAGATCACCAGGCTATAATGTAGTGGCTGTGTATGAATTATTTTTAGAAACTAAGTGCATTGTTTAGTGTCACCCTAGTGACACTATTCATTATAATGTGCCTTCGAGCACGTGTCTGTTGAGAACAAAGGAATATCGAGATTTACATTACAGCATTTCTTTGTGTTGAAAAAGACAGGAAAAGTGTCTGGTCTGTATGTACAAGTATAACCCTCATTTGGTGTTTTACCTAATTGGGAAGAAGAATTTCTCATGCCTTTAGAAAAAGCAAAGAGCTGTTTTGTATGCATGGTGTCTATTATGTACACAATATATTCTATACTGTAAAAGATGTCTGGATCATTAAAAGGGAACAGAGTGATAACTGCCGATGTATAAACATCCAAGGATCCAAGGCACATCTGTGTGTCTTTATAATACTGTACAATGACGTGATGCTTAAAAATTGCCTCTTTATTTCTTTGGGTAGATTTGAATGGTTTATATTGTATTTCTGATATTTTACTGCAAATGTATCATGACTGTTTTACCATTGTTATTTGATTATTGGTCTTAATAAAGAGATGTCCACAAGCTGAAGAGATCCACTGTTTTATAAACCAAACCAATTACAAGTAGTCTAAAAGAAAGGAAAATCTAAAATGTTAACAATACTTTAAGTTTTCTTTTTGTCTGCCTATCCATGGCAGCATACAAATAAGGGTAACGATTACCATACACAGTATCTCACAAAAGTGAGTACACCCCTCACATTTTTGTAAATATTTTATTATATCTATTCATGTGACAACCCTGAAGAAATAACACTTTGATACAATGTAAAGTAGTGAGTGTTCAGCTTGTATAACAGTGTACATTTGCTGACCCCTCAAAATAACTCAACACACAGCCATTAATGTCTAAACTCCTGGCAACAAAAGAGAGTACACCTCTAAGTGAAAATGTACAAATTGGGCCCAATTAGCCATTTTCCCTCCCCGATGTCATGTGACTTGTTAGTGTTACAAAGTCTCATGTGTGAATGGGGAGCAGGTGTATTAAATTTGGTGTTTTCACTCTCACTCTCTCATACTGGTCACTGGAAGTTCAACATGGCACCTCATGGCAAAAAACTGTGAGGATCTTAAAAAAAGAATTGTTGCTCTACATAAAGATGGCCTAGGCTATAAGAAGATTGCCAAGACCCTTAAACTGAGCTGTAGCATGGTGGCCAAGCACATACAACGGTTTAACAGGACAGGTTCCACTTAGAACAGGCCTCACCGTGGTCGACCAAAGTAATTGAGTGCACATACTTAGCGTCATATCTAGAGATTGTCTTCAGGGAAATAGACGTATGAGTGCTACCAGCATTGCTGCAGAGCCTGTCAGTGCTCAGACCATACGCTGCACACTGCATCAAATTGGTCTGCATCAATATCATCCCCGAAGAAAGCCTCTTCTAAAGATGATGCACAAGAGAGCCCGCAAACAGTTTGTTGAAGACAAGCAGACTAAGGACATGAATTACTGATATCATGTCCTGTGGTCTGATGAGACCAAGATAAACTTGTTTGGTTCAGATGGTGTCAAACGTGTGTGGCAGCAACCAGGTAAGGAGTACAAAGACAAATGTGTCTTGCCTACAGTCAAGCATGGTGGTGGGAGTGTCATGGTCTGGGGCTGTATGAGTGCTGCCGGCACTGGGGAGTTACAGTTCATTTAGGGAACCATTAACCACTTAACCCCCGGACCATATTGCTGGTCAAAGACCAGAGTACTTTTTGCGATTCGGCACTGAGTCGCTTTAACTGACAATTGCGTGGTCGTGCGACGTGGCTCCCAAACAAAATTGGCGTCTTTTTTTTCCCACAAAAAGAGCTTTCTTTTGGTGGTATTTGATCACCTCTGCGGTTTTTAGGTTTTGCACTATAAACAAAAATAGAGCGACAATTTTGAAAAAAAATAATATTTTTTACTTTTTGCTGTAATAAATATCCCCCAAAAATATTTAAAAAAAACTATTTTTTTCCTCAGTTTAGGCCGATACATATTTTTCCACATTTCTTTCGTAAAAAAAATCGCAATAAGCGTTTATTGATTGGTTTACGCAAAGGTTATAGCGTTTATAAAATAGGGGGTATTTTTATGGCATTTTTATTAATATTTTTTTTTTCTAGTAATGACGGTGATCAGCGATTTTTTTCAGTACTGCGACATTATGGCGGACACTTTGGACACTTTTGACACATTTTTGGGACCATTGGCATTTTTATAGCGAACAGTGCTATAGAAATGCATTGGATTACTATAAAAATGCCACTGGCAGTGAAGGGGTTAACACTAGGGGGCGGGGAAGGGGTTAAGTATGTCCCTGGGTGTGTTCTTACTGTGGGGGGGGGGTGGCCTCACTAGGGGAAATCACTGATCTTCTGTTCATACATCGTATGAACAGAGGATTAGCATTTCCCCCCCTAACAGGACCGGGAGCTGTGTGTTTGCACACACAGCTCCCGGTCCCCGCTCTGTAACGAGCGATCGCGTGTGCCCGGCGGCGATCGCGCCCGCCAGGCGCGCGCCCCTGGTTACCTGCGAGAGAGCCGACGTAGAGCTACGGGCTCTCGCGCAGGAGAGCCAACCTGCCGCTGTAGAATGACGGCGGCAGGTCGGCAAGTAGTTAATGCCAACATGTACTGTGACATACTGAAACAGAGCACGATCCCCTCCCTTCGGAGTCTGGGCCGCAGGGCAGTATTCCAACATGATAATGTCCCCAAACACACCTCCAAGATGACCACTGCCTTGCTAAAGAAGCTGATATTCCCGTGTGCATGCCCCAGGGGTCACGTGGGAGCGTGATTCTGGGAGGACGTCAATGTACGCCCTCCCAGAGTTATCAAGCCGCGCTGTAGCCATCATTCGGCTATGGTGCGGTCGGCAGGCCCGGACTGGCCATAGGGCACACCGGGCGTTTGCCCGGTGGGCCGTGGCTCCTGGGCTGTTTTTTTTGGAAGAGGCTTCTTGATGACTAGGCCGCATGGCGGGAGGTAAGCGGCGACCACGGTCTGGACAGGGTTAACACAGACCGCGGCAGCCGCTCACCTCCCGCTATACGGCATTCCTTAAGCATGGCCGGCGCCAGCACATTTACTAGGCGCAGAAGGAGGCGGGAGAGAAGGCTCCTGTCCTGTGACCTGCAGCAAGTGCCTCGTGGGCCGTACGAGCTGGAGGTATAGCTGCGCCTGCACTGATGGAGACGGCGCCGGCGGCAGCCTCCTCCTTCCCTATCCTAACACCGGTGGCCTCCTCTCTCTTAGCACCGGCGGCCTCTTCTCTCTTAGCACCGGCGGCCTCCTCTCTCCTAGCACCGGCGGCCTCCTCTCTCTTAGCACCGGCGGCCTCCTCTTCCTAGAACCGGCGGCCTCCTCTCTCCTAACTCCGGCCAAGACACTGCTGCACAGGGAGCAAGGTGAGCACACTGAAAAAACAGCATTACATCCCGCTCTGTAGTGTCAGGGAAAGGGAGTGGATGGGGCTATATTTACTGGCATGATAAGGCTGTCTAATATTACTGGCATGATGGGGCTGTCTAATATTACTGGCATGATAAGGCTGTCAAATATTACTGGCATGATAAGGCTGTCTAATATTACTGGCATGATAAGGCTGTCTAATATTACTGGCATGATAAGGCTGTCTAATATTACTGGCATGATGGGACTGTCTAATATTACTGGCATGATGGGGCTGTCTAATATTACTGGCACAATGGGGCTGTCTAATATTACTGGCACGATGGGGCTGTCTAATATTACTGGCATGATGAGGCTGTCTAATATTACTGGCATGGTGGGGCTGTCTAATATTACTGGCATGATAAGGCTGTCTAATATTACTGGCATGATAAGGCTGTCTAATATTACTGACATGATAAGGCTGTCTAATATTACTGGCATGATGGGGCTGTCTAATATTACTGGCATGATGGGGCTGTCTAATATTACTGGCATGATGGAGCTGTCTAATATTACTGGCATGATGGGGCTGTCTAATATTACTGGCATGATGGGGCTGTCTAATATTACTGGCATGATGGGGCTGTCTAATATTACTGGCATGATGGGGCTGTCTAATATTACTGGCATGATGGGGCTGTCTAATATTACTGGCATGATGGGGCTGTCTAATATTACTGGCATGATGGGGCTGTCTAATATTACTGGTATGGAGCTGTCTATTATTACTGGTATGGAGCTGTCTATTATTACTGGTATGGAGCTGTCTATTATTACTGGCATGATGGGGCTGTCTATTATTACTGGCATGATGGGGCTGTCTTTTTGTACTGGCATGATGGGGCTGTCTATTTGTACTTGCATGATGGGGCTGTCTATTTGTATACTGGCATGATGGGGCTGTCTATTTGTACTGGCATGATGGGGCTGTCTATTTCTACTGGCATGGGGCTGTCTATTTCTACTGGCATGGGGCTGTCTATAAATACTGGCATGGGGCTGTCTATTATTACTGGTGTGGGGCTGTCTCTTTGCTGGTCTGGGGGCCGTCTCTTTGCTGTATTGGGATGTCTCTCAGAATGAATATCTGGTCACCAACTATCCCACGAATGCCCGCCCAACATCTCCGCCCTACTTCCCCCAGGGATTGGGCTGCCCAGTATAAAATGCCCGGGCCTATTTTTTGTCCCAGTCCCGGCCTGGCGGTCGGTAAGTGGTTAATGTCATAATTTGCTAACATGCACCATTATGACACTCTTACCTGTGAAACCGATACCCTCTTCACCCGGTCTTTGAAAATACCTCATCAGTGTGCTCATGCACTTTCTTTGTGCAGTCAGTAGACTGGGTTTGTTTTGACCAGGCTGTTCTGCTCCTGTAATGGAGGTCAAGGACCTGGCTTGATTCATTTTCATGATTTCAAAAAACAAAAATGCATATTTGTCATATGGAAAAGTACAATTCTACATTTAATATCACTTCACATACAGGTGAAACTCGAAAAATTAGAATATCGTACAAAAGTTATTTTTTTTCACTAATGCAACTTAAAAGGTGAAACTAATATATGAGATAGACTCATTACATGCAAAGCAAGATAGTTCAAGCCGTGATTTGTCATAATTGTGATGATTATGGCTTACAGCTCATGAAAACCCCAAATCCACAATCTCAGAAAATTTGAATATTGTGAAAAGGTGCAATATTCTTGGCTGAAAGTGTCCCACTCTTATTAGCTAATTAAGCCATAACACCTGCAAATGGTTCCTGAGCCTTTAAAGGTCTCTCAGTCTGGTTCAGTAGGAATCACAATCATGGGAAAGACTGCTGACCTGACAGTTGTGCAGAAAACCATCATTGACACCCTCCATAAGGAGGGAAAGCCTCAAAAGATAATTGCAAAAGAAGTTGGATGTTCCCAAATTGCTGTATCAAAGCACATTAATAGAAAGTTATGTGGAAGGGAAAAGTGTGGAAGAAAAAAGTTCCCAAGCAGCAGGTATGACTGCAGCCTGGAGAGGATTGTCAGGAAAAGGCTATTCAAAAGTGTTGGGGATTTTCACAAGGAGTGGACTGAGGCTGGAGTCAGTGCATCAAGAGCCACCACACACAGAAGCATCCTGGACATGGGCTTCAAATGTTGTATTCCTCTTGTCAAGCCACTCCTGAACAACAAACAACGTCAGAAGTGTCTTACCTGGGCTAAAGAAAAACAGACCTGGTCTGTTGCTCAGTGGTCCAAAGTCCTCTTTTCTGATGAGAGCTAATTTTGCACCTCATTTGGAAACCAAGGACCCAGAGTATGGAGAAAGAATGGAGAGGCACACACTGCAAGATGCTTGAAGTCCATTGTGAAGTTTCCACAGTCTGTGTTGATTTGGAGATCCATGTCATATGCC
Organism: Rana temporaria; assembly: GCF_905171775.1. Classification (NCBI taxonomy): domain Eukaryota; kingdom Metazoa; phylum Chordata; class Amphibia; order Anura; family Ranidae; genus Rana; species Rana temporaria. The sequence continues at coordinate 120,660,111 of NC_053492.1, read as the reverse complement.
GGTGTAGGTCCACTGTTCTTCATAGTCCAGGGTCAACGCAGCCATCTACCAGAAGATTTTCGAGCACTCCATGCTTCCTTCCGCAGACGAGCTCTATGGGGATGCTGACTTAATTTTCCAGCAGGACTTGGCACCAGCCCACACTGCCAAAAGCACCAAAACCTGGTTCAATGACCGTGGGATTACTGTGCTTGATTAGCCAACAAACTCACCTGACCTGAACCCCATAGATAATCTATGGGGCATTGCCAAGAGAAAGATGAGAGACATGAGACCGAAAAATGTAGAAGAGCTGAAGGCTGCTATTGAAGCATCCTGGTCTTCCATAAAAAGACAAAAGGGGTCAGCCCTGGTCTTCCATAACACCTCAGCAGTGCCACAGGCTGATAGCTTCCATGCCACGCCACATTGAGGCAGTAATTGCTGCAAAAGTGGCCCAAACCACGTCCTGAGTACATATGCATGCTTCTACTTTTTTTAGAGGTCCAATATTGTTCTATGTACAATCCTTGTCTTATTGATTGCATGTAATATTCACATTTTCTGAGATTGTGGATTTGCGGTTTTCATGAGCTGTAAGCCATAATCATCACAATTATGACAAATCACGGCTGGAACTATCTTGCTTTGCATGTAATGAGTCTATCTCATATATTAGTTTCACCTTTTAAGTTGCATTAGTGAAATAAACTTTTGCACAATATTCAAATTTTTCGAGTTTCACCTGTACATGACATTATAATCTGGAGTTCAAAATTAGTTGTCAATGATTGGAAACACCTTAGAGAGTATGCATGGGGAATCTGCCTTTTTTTAAACCTCAGACATATAGGGCCAGATTTACTGATACACCAGCGTACTTTCAAATTTGCCGCGTCGTATCTTTATTTTGAATCCTCAAACCAAGATACGACGGCTTCTGGCTTCGATTCGACAGAGGCGTACGGCTTCGTACATCTTCGGATCGTAGGTGCAATACTTTGGCGCCGGCTGGGTTGAGTTCCCGTTGTTTTCCGCATCGGGTATGCTAATTAGCTTTTTCCATCGATCCACGAAGGTACGCGCGGCCGTCGCATTCTCTTACGTCGTCGCTAGTCGGCTTTTCCCGGCGTATAGTTAAAGCTGCTATTTTGTGGCGTATAGATAGTCTTGCCATGTTAAAGTATGGCCGTCGTTCCCGCGTTGAATTTTAATTTATTTTTATTTTTTGCGTAAGTCGTCCGTGAATAGGAAAGGACGTAACTCACGTCTAAGTTCAAAAAATGACGTTGGTGCGACGCAATTTCGCGCAAAGCACGGCGGGAAATTTCAAAACGGAGCATGCGCAGTTCAATCGGCGCGGGGACGCGCTTCATTTAAATGAATCACTCCCCCTACCCGCCCAATTTCAAAAAAGCGAAGAGAAATACACTACGCCGCCGTAACTTACGGCGCAAAATCTTCCTGGATTCGACTTAGAGCCAGGTAAGATACGGCGGCGTAACGTATCTCTGATACGCTGCGCCTGGGCAATTCTATGTGAATCTGGCCCATAGGGGTTGGTGTTCTCTTTGCTATTGATGTGTGTGGTGTCATCATGCCAAGATCAATAGAGCTTCCTAAGGCCCTCAGAAAGAAAGCTGTGCATGCTTGTGAGTATGGCACAGGGTTTAAAAACATTGACAAATTAATTTAAATCAATAATTCCACTGTAAGGAAAATCATCTCCAAGTGGCCTAGATTTCAAACAACTGATAATTTGTCCAGGACTATTTGGCACAGCAAAATAAGTCTGAGAGCTGACCGTTTGATGCTAAAAAAGGATTCCAAGAACCCCAAAATGTAACTTCACTCCGCTCAGATAACTCTTGCAGTAGTTGGGGTCAAGGTGCATGCATCTACATTAAGAGAGAGATTGCACCAACTCAACCTACATGGTAACATACAGTAGTGGTGGGTTTTATCATGGTTATGTGATAGTTAAAGTTTTTGGGGTTTTATTCAAAATGTGCAAAGACAGATCACACAAACACTTGTAGGTATAACATTTAATTACGTAATGACAGATGCAGATAACAAATGTAATAATATTAGAAAATGTAACAAGAAAACCTAGCTATAGAGGCCTTTTTCACCACGGAGTCCCTCCTCTTTATGGCATGGCACAGATGATAAAATCAGAAGTATGTATAATAGCAGCTATAAGACGAGACTCCCTATTCCAAGTTTTGGCTGTAGTATATACAGGACTAGTTGGTATATCTGACCAATTGCAAACTCTCAATAGCAGTATTACCATTTAAAGGGTTTGTAAAGGTTTGTTTTTTATTTTATAAATAGGTTCCTTTAAGCTAGTGCATTGTTGGTTCACTTACCTTTTCCTTCAATTTCCCTTCTAAATGTTTTTTTTTCTTTGTTTTCTTTGTTTGAATTTCTCACTTCCTGTTCCTCCTCAGTAAGCTGTTCTGGCTGACTTTCCACTGCTCGATGATGGTGGAAAGCTTACTGAGGAGAAACAGGAAGTCAGAAATTCAGACAAAGAAAAAAAACATTTAGAAGGGAAATTGAAGGAAAAGGTAAGTGAACCAACAATGCACTAGCTTAAAGGAACCTATTCAGAAAATAAAAAACAAACCTTTACAACCTCTTTTAGAAGATAGCCCATGGCCTCGGCCATCCTAGACAGCTAGTAATGACATTCCTATAGCATTAGGTCAAATACGGTACAGCCATGTCCTTATATGGCCCCTTAACCAGGTTTATAATGAATTCCTAAATATTATGAGCCAATATTAATAAGCACATATGAAATTTCCCCACTATGATGGAAATTTTATGGTTTGGGGTTGCTTCATTGCTTTAGGACTTGGGCAGCTTTCAGTCATCTAGTCAAATATAAAGTACAATCTACAACAGTGTGGTTGATGAGAATATGAGACCTTCTGTTCAAAAGTTGAAGTTAAACAAGAAATTTGTCTTTCAGAACGATAATGATCCAAAACATATTTGCAAATCCACCAAGAAATGTCTCAAAAATTAGAAAGAGAGGAGTATATACTGCTCTAGTTAAAGCCACAATTTGATTTCCATTGGATTTTAGGAGGAGGGGGGGGGGGTTAGAAATTAACAGTTCGCCCGAGGAAACCCATAAAAAACTTTCAACTGAAGGATTTTTGCATGGAGACTGGTGGGCAGTTATACAAAATGCCTTTGGCCCCTTTCACACTAGGCGGACTTCGTCTCAGCGGAGTCCGCTAGCTCAGCGGGAGATCTCTTTGCAGATCTCCGCTGAGCCGGCGGATGACAAGTCCCTCTCTGCTCACTGAGCGGGGAGGGGCTTGTGCAGCGCCGCTGTCTCCTATGGAGAGATCTGATTAAAACGGACAGCATGTCTGTTTTCATCAGATTTCACCCGATCCGATACGGACGGATGGCGACGTATCGACATCCGTCTGATTTTAGCGGATCGGATCGGGTCGGATGTCAGCATGTCTCCGCTGACATCCGACGCTCCAATAGAGATGTATGGAGCGGCCGTTCAGGTCCGCCAAAAAAATATGACAGGCGGATCTGAACGGTCCGACCGCGTGAAAGGAGCCTTCAAGATGTAATTTCTGCTAAAGGGGGCAGAACCAGCTTTTGTACTTAGCTAGTTTGTACTTACTTTTTTTGCATAGTACACCATTACTTCTATAGATAATTTTGTTAAATAGATGATTGAAAAGGCAAAGGTTTCTTGTGTTGTTATCCAAGTATAACATATTTACCTGTAGACACTGTTTGAAAAAAGATCTAATGTTTGGCTGTCCAAATATGCTGAAAAAGTCAACAATTTCCATGAGGTGTGCTTAATTTTTCAAATGGCTGTATGTACTGTATATTTAGCCACTTACCTGGTGTTTTCACCTAAACTGGTTTAACTTGTTTCTACTAAAGCCTCGTTCACATTGACTTGAATGCAGAAGATCATCCAATTTAATGTGTATTTATTTAGCAGTTTGGTCTCCACAGAAAACAATAGGCAGTCAGGGTCCAAATGCTGAAGATAACATTTGCCTTGACACAACATCACGCCCTAACCTCAACTGCTCAGTAACATGCCTCACAAACACCTAAAACAACATAAACTGCAGTGAAACCCTTTAGAGAGTTTAAAAAAAAAAACACCAGAGAAATCTGTGTTAACAAAGCAGATATCTCTCCCCAGGCACCACTCTCCTCTTCAATACACAGTCAAAGCTACACACTTCTCTAGACAAGAAGTGTATGGTTATTTAACAGATTCCCTGGATAGGAGGGCTGAAGCTACAAACAAGGTATCAGTGTTTCCAGCCAACGATTCTGAAGACAGTAAAAGCAATCCAAGCAGCTACAGAGCCGCTGGATTATTTTTTGGGCGGTTGAAAAGGGTCCCAACCATTTCCATCGCCACCTTTACCTGGCTCTCCCGAGCGACCAGCGACATCGGGCTCTGGGCACACAGTGAGAGGAACTGATGTTGTTCCGCCCAGTGTGTCACGTCAGAAACAGGAAGCAATGACGATTTATTTCATCAATTCCAGTTTCAGCGCTTTGTTTAAATGGCTATTACTGGACATGGAAGTAGCTGATCAGAATGATATGTGTCCAATTGGCTGCATTAGAGAACAGAGGAGAGGTCTGAGGTCTAAAAGGCCTCAGATCTTTCTATAAAGAGGACCGGTCACGGCCCATGCTGTCACAAGATGTGTTGTTTATCCCTTCTGCTAGTAATAAAGATACAAAAAAATCACTGGCGCTCAATGGGAAATAACTAATATCCCATGAAATACTTGAAACCCTCGTATGGGCTGAGAACAGTCCGTGCTGCAGAGATCCGGATACCCTGAAGTACCACAAATACACAAATACACCAAAAAGGAAAACTCTGCGCTCCTGAAAGTTCACCAATTATAAATCCACTTAATGTTTGTGAAGAAAAAAACATACATTAACACTTTAATTTTCGGAAGATCCAGTCCTTTATATGGTTAAAAAAGGGAAAGTTTCCACAATGTACACAATATAATAAAAAAAGTATAAAAAAAAAACTTTCCAAATGTCTGCATCAGACCAGCACCCTCTTCAGACTTCAAATGGTTAAAGCTTGCGGTTTTAGTTTGTGGGCTGTCTAGCAAGACATCATTAGTGCAAATGGTGAGCACAGTACATTACCCTGCCAGATGTAAACATCGATCGAATGTCCTTCTCCTGGCTGATGTAACAATGTCCGGGATCCTAGGCTCTCTCCTATGCGGGTCTGGAAGCTTCACAGACCCGATAAATGTGACTGCTGGAGACACAGGGTGGATCAGCCTATCAGAAAGGACGCTCTCCCTGGGTGAACATGCAAGCGTCCCACGTCTGAGACGCTGTCTCAGTAAACCAGCTGTACTGCAGGGAGAAGTTTAGGCGCCCTCCAGTGGGCAAAATGCAGTATGCGCTTGTTGAAAAATCAACAGCGTTGCATGGCGATTAAAATAAACAGATATAAAAGTTCTTCTGCATGAATAGGATCTTCCATCATAGGGGGATATTAAGAGGGGTCCTAGACTTAATAATTAGTAATAAAGTTAATTAAAAAAATGAAAGAGACAGTGTAAAATTAGTATTTATTTTTTTAAATAAAATAAAATTCAAAGTGCCCTCATCCGCCCGTGCTCGTGCACAACTGTGAACTCATGCGCAATCCCTGCATTTTAGGGATAACAACAACTAATTATCCTTTAAGTGTAGAGTAGGGCTAATCAGACCACCGGTGTTAAGCCCAGACATAGGAGCTCCCCTCTATGCAGTCTATGTGCAGTGCTGATTGAGAGGAAGGTCACTTGCTTCATAGGTCAGCAGTTCAATGGTGGCAGTGGAGTGCATTGTGGTAGGGATCTGATGAAAGGTAACCTGGAGTGAGCCCTTGTTGGCAACAGGAGTCCATAGAAAGGAAAAAGATATCAGCAAACCTTTTTTTAAAGCGCTCTCGTCTGCCCCTGCTCACGCACATCTGCAAATTAATGCGCCGATCCTGCGCGAAGTGCACGTATATGCAAGTGCCAATTTCACCACACATGTGAGGTATTGTTGAAAATGTCAGAGTGATAGCAATAATAGCTTCAGACTGCCTGTGTAACCTTAACCACTTCCATACAGAGCACGTATACACCTTCCCGCCCAAGCCAATTTTCAGCTTTCAGCACTGTCGCACTTTGAATGGCAATTGCGCGGTCATGCTACACTGTACCCAAACAAAATTGGCGTCATTTTTTTCCCACAAATAGAGCTTTCTTTTGGTGGTATTTGATCACCTCTGCGATTTTTTTTTTTTTGCGCAACAACCAAAAAAAGACTGAAAATTCTGAAAAAAAAATACCTTTTTATTTTTTTCTGTTAATTTTTTTGTAAATAAGTAAGTTTTCTCTTTCAATTACGGGCACTGATATGGCGGCACTGATGGGCACCGATGAGATGGCACTGATGGACATCGATGAGGTAGTACTGATGGGCACAGATGAGGTGGCACTGATTGGCGGCGCTTGTATGCGGCACTGATGAGCAACCATTGGCGGCACTGATGGGCACACATAGGCGGCACTGATGGGCACACATAGGCGGCACTGATGGGCACACATAGGCGGCACTGATGGGCACTCATGGGCGGCACTGATGGGCACTCATGGGCGGCACTGATGGGCACTCATAGGCGGCACAGATGGGCACTCATGGGCGGCACTGATGGCTACTTATGGGTGGCACAGATGGGCACTGATAGGTGGGCACTGGGCATGGATGGGCACTGTGGGGTGGCACTGATGGACACTGTAGAGTGTCACTGATGGACAATGTGGGGTGGCACTGATGGACACTGGGGCGACACTGATTTACCTATGTTGCCAATCAGTGCCCATTTGTGGGCACTGATTGGCATCTTTTTTTTTAAATGCTTTTTTTTTTTTTTTTTACAGCCTTTTTTTTTCAGCTTTTTTTTTTTTTATCTGCCCTTCCCTGGTGGTCCAGGGTGGGCATCCCTGGTGGTCCATGTGGCGATCCGAGGGGGGGCTGCGCTGATAAACAATCAGCGCAAACCCCCCCTGTCAGGAGAGCCGCCGATCGGCTCTCCTCTACTCGCGTCTGTCAGATGCGAGTGAGGAAGAGCCATCAACGGCTCTTCCTGTTTACATCGTGATCAGCCGTGATTCGACACGGCTGATCACGTGGTAAAGAGTCTCCGTGAGAGACTCTTTACAGAGATCGGTGTTGCAGGGTGTCAGACTGACACCCCGCAACAACGATCGCCGCAGCGGCATAGAATCCTGAGGACGTCATATGATTCTACAACCACTTTGCCGACGTCAATCTGTCATTGGCGGGCGGCAAGTGGTTAAACTGGTAACCTGTAAAGACTTTAAAAGTGTCCCCTAGTGAGATTTTGGTAACATCATCTTTTATATTTTACCAAAAAATGGGTATTATAATGTGTTTTTGTGCATTAAAATTCACCAATGTGCATTTTCTAAAAACAATGTGTGTTTGAAAAACCACTGCACAAATACTGCATAAAAATATGCAACACCCAATGTTTTATTCTCTATTACCTCTTATATTCATATTCAAATCGATTTGAATTTTCAAATTCAAATAATTTTTGAATAGTTTTCGAATTCGAAAAGTTTTACAATTTCCAAAGAGAATAGAATAAAATAGAAAAAATAAAATAGAAAATAAAGGAATAGAATGGAAAAAATATAATAGAATAGAAAAGAATATAACAGGAAAAAAAAGTATATATAATATAGTAAAATAGAATAGAAAATAAAGAACAGAATGGAATACAATAGAAATAAATAGAATAGAATAAAAAAGGAATAGAATTAAATAAAAAGATTATAACCATCTTCTGAAATTCGAATAGAAAAGAATAAAGATCTGATAATCTATAGCTGTGTGTTTGTATACATACATCGGCCCAGGCAGGACCAAATGTAACTATGAGAAAATATCCATACCTAGAACTTTAACCCCCTTAGCGGTAAACCCGAGCGTGACTCGGGGTTGGTTTTCAATGTTAGGATCGGTATCCCCGAGTCACGCTCGGGGTGGACGTGCAGAGTGTGCAGCGGCGCGGCTTACCTTCTCGCTGGATCCACAGGCAAGTTACTCACCTTGTCCCTGGATCCAGCGATGCCACCCCGCTGTGTGAGCGAGCGGGTCCTCCTCGCTTGATTCACAGTCTCCCCGTGTGCCGCCGATCTCCGTTCCCTGCGACGTTACGACGCACGGGGGCGGAGAACGGCGCCAAATTCAAAAAAGTAAACAAACACAATACATACAGTATACTGTAATCTTATAGATTACAGTACTGTATGTAAAAAATACACACCCCCCTTTTCCCTAGTGGTCTGCCCAGTGCCCTGCATGTACTTTTATATAATAAAAAATATTCTTTCTGCCTGCAAACTGTAGATTGTCCAAAAGTGTCCCTTTATGTCAAAAATGGTTTTAGATCAGCTAGAAAACAGCGATAATAAATTATAATCACTTGCAGAAATGTGCGATAGCGATTTGTGGGGAAATTCGTCATGAAAAGAAAAAATAATGACAGCGACAATTCTGCAACTGAGCAAATTTCAGTGATTTTGAGTTGATTACATTATTGAATAATTTTTATTATAATTATATTATTATTTGTTATAATTATTTATAATTATTTATTATATTATAATTTATAATTTTGTTTTTTTTTAAAATGTCATACCCGGGATGCCTACAAGATTCTTGTTTGGGCAGATTTAAGTGAGTTATTCCTAAAAATTACAGGCCTACAGTACAAATAACCAAATTTCCTTGCAAAATAATTGTACCGCTTTTGGTACGTAATTCCAGACAGAATCATACCGCCAGGGAGGTTAAATGCCCTCCCCCAACAGGTTTTCTACTTACTTATCCACAATACATGGAATCCTTTGCTGTGGGGCCTTTGAATGCTACACAGCTTATTCATAGAAAATCCCCCAGCTACCCCACCCACATGCAGGAGATTTCCAATTTATTCCTATGGGAATTTCATTGATCAGTGAGGTAATAATTGATAGGCTTCCGATAGGAAAAGGCTGTGTGCACCCAGCATCCCACAGTGAAGACCTCCAAGGTTCAGCAGCATGTTGACATGGACACCTGTACATGTGTCTGTAGATATCCACTGTGCTCTTGGAATTCTGTGCCTTTTTTATAATAAAAAGATAAAACATATTTTTTTTAAATATGTAAACTTAAAGTGATTATAAATGCAATTTATTCTTTATTAAACCAAAAAGAGGGTTATACTTTGTAACGGAATGACCCGTGACACCCAGAGACTTTTGAAGGATGGGGGGTACTCCTGTGCCAGCGTCACTAATGACTCTTGGGTCTAGGGTCACCCTGTGCCCCTTTTGGGCATAGGGTGACTGATAACTGATAATTCATGTATTGCAGGAGATCTGGACATATTACAGGTGCAGGGGCGGACTGACCATTGAGTCACTCGGGCACTGCCCGAGGGCCCCATGCCACTAGGGGCCCCCATCAGGGTTGCCAGGCTCAGTAAAACCAGGGACAGTATGTAAAAATCTGTGTTTTTTTTAGATCTGTCCCTGATATGTCCGAAACTGACATGCTTTTAATGTGAATATCCCAAGATTTTAGCTGCCCTGCCTCTGCACTGCCTCCTGGCGTGGTGGCCATCTGTAAGCCAGAGGGGCCCCATAATCTTCTATTGCCCGGGGGCCCCATGAGTTGTCAGTCCGCCCCTGTACAGGTGATTTCATGCTGACCCACAACAGGTCTATAGGCTCCTGAAAGACATCTTATTGTCCATTGTGTGATCTATGGATTATAAATTAAAGTGCACTTAGCACTTTTTGCTGACTTTGCCTGACCTAACAGCTCTATGTGCTGTCTGCTAAGGAGACTACAAAATATTGTATATATACCCAGAGGGCCCCTGGAATTCTATGTCATGGAAGCACACACATACAAACAAGAAAAAAAAGGTAGAATATCATTTTAAAACCCATCAACTTAAAAGGAAAATTGTGCTTTAAAACAAAGTGCACTTATCTATTTTCATAGCTTACAAATTTCCGTCATTTGGAGGGACTCTCCCTCTTTTTAGACCAAATTCATCTGACCCTCGTGCAGCCTCTGTTGTCCCTCTTTTTGGTCTGATGGGTACATCTCTATACAAAATGTATAGAGATGTTCTTTAATTGGTGGTCCGTGGCAGCTATATTACCCCTCCCCCGTCCATGTCATTGGTGGTCTATGGCAGCAATATTACCCCTCCCCATCCATTTCATTGGATGGCCAGTGGGGGTTAAATTACCCCTTCCCCATCCATTTCATTGGTGGTCAGTGGGGGTTAAATGACCCCTTCCACAACCATTTCATTGGTGGTCAGTGGTGGTGATATTAACCCTTCCCTATCCATTTCATTGTGGTCAGTGGTGGTGATATTACCCCTTCCTCATCCATTTTGTTGGTGCTCAGTGGTGGTGATATTACCCCTTCCCCATCCATTTCATTGGTGGTCAGTGGTGGTGATATTACCCCTTCCCCATCCATTTCATTGGTGGTCAGTGGTGGTGATATTACCCCTTCCTCATCCATTTCATTGGTGGTCATATAACCCCACCCCCACCTATTTCATTGGTGGTCAGTGGCGGTGATATTACCCATTCCTCAACCATTTTATTGGTGGTCAGTGGGGGGTGACCCCTTCCTCATCCATTTCATTGCTGGTCAGCGACGATAATATTACCCCTTCCTCGTCTATTTCATTGGTGGTGATATTACACCTTCCCCATCCATGTCAGTGGTGGTCAGTGGTGGTGATATTACCCCTTCCTCATCCATTTCATTGGTGGTCATATAACCCCACCCCCCACCCATTTCATTAGTGGTCAGTGGCGGTGATATTACCGATTCCCCAACCATTTCATTGGTGGTCAGTGGCAGTGATATTACCACTTCTTCATCCATTTCATTGGTGGTGATATTACCCTGCCTCATCAATTTCAGTGGTGGTGCTATTCCACCTTCCTCACCCATTTCATGGGTGGTCACTGGCGGCACTAAACATGACTCTTTTCATTAGTGGTCTTCTTCACTCCCATATTGCTGCCTCTCTCATCTATGCTTCAGCAGGAACTACTGATAGGTGGAGATGACTGCTAGTGTTGCTCACGAATATTCGCATTGCGAATATTCTACTCGAATATAGCATATTCGAGAAATCGCGCTATATTTCGAATTTCGCGGTGAATATTCGCAATTCCGAATATTCGATTTTTTAATTTTTTTTTTTTAAAACAGATCACATCCTAGATATCTCCATCGACGTCTAAAAGCATTGCTGGTATCATTAGAGACCCTGGGCCGAGTAGCTGAAGCGTTCATTGAATTTTCCCGAAAAATCGCAATGCGATTATTCGGCAAACGCAATATCGCGCAATTATTTTCCTCGCCCCCTATCTTCCGCATCAGAGCGATTTTTACAGTTTCATTTTTAAAACAGATCACATCCTAGTGATCTCCATAGACGTCTAAAAGCATTGCTGGTATGATTAGAGACCTTGGGCCGAGTAGCTGAAGCGATCATTTTATATTGCCGAATATTCGCAATGCGAATATTCGGCAATAGGAATATTGCGCGATTATTTTCTCCGCCCTTTTGCATCAGAGCCAATCAGAGTTCTCCTTCCACACTCGTCAGAGGTTAGCAACCAATAGGTTTCTAAAAGCTAAGTTTTGTGTTCAGTTTAGTTAAATTTTGTGTAGTAAGTGTACACACTGTTAGTGTACATTTATTTCATCTAGCTTAGCTTAGTGTGTGTTTAGTGTCTGTGTTTTGTGTTTAAAAAAAAAAAAAAAAAAAAAAAAAAGTTAGTGTTTGTTTAGTGCTTTTTTTTTTTTTCTTTAATTTTGTAGTCCTTGTCTTTGGTGTACTACTTTTCTTATAGTTTAGTAGCTGTCTGTGTACGTCTTTGTCTGCGTGCCTGTCTTGTAAAAAAAACACAAAAACACATTTTGTTCACATTTCCCCCCCCCAATAAAGTTTACCCCCCCCACACACATATCAGCAATAATGAGCGGCATCCGTGGCCGTGGCAGCAGGGGTAGGGGAGTTACTCCCAGTGCTGGATCGCTGCCAGCACGGGGTACCTCTCGTGCCCCTACTAGTGGTAGAGGATTGGGTGCAAGGGGAGTACGCCTGATCCGGGAGTTCTTCCCATCGGGCAGCCGCCCGATATTGCCATCTCAGGCTGAAGTAGTGGTGGACTACATGGGGCACAGCAGTGCCACTGAGTCGTCGGTCCCGACTCACAGTAGTACCACCATTACACCGGTGCCTGTAGTACCCCCCCCAGCCCCCAAGAGTCCAGCATCTTACTGTTCGACAGCGACAGTGATAGGGATATCTTGGGGGAGGCCATGCATCAGGCAGACCTTCAGCTCTGTCCTGATGGTCAGGACCTTTTTGAAGGGATGGATGAGGAGGATGGGATACCTGCTGGCAGTATCCCAGAGACATCCCTTCAAACTGGTGCTGCTGTTTTGGTGCAGGAAACAGCAGCACCTAGTCAGACCCAGGCGTGGGTGAGGGGACAGCGGAGCCAGGCTAGAGGCTCCATGTCAGTTGGTTCCCTCAGACCAACACATTTCAGCCCTTGGTCTGACATCTCTGGGGGCGAAGAGGGTGACCCATCATGGTTGCCATCTGACGCGTCGGCTCACTACGTCAGTGACGACGGGGAAGGTAGGCACCCTGGTGAAACGGTGCGCCAGGTCACCACCAGGGAGACCATCGTCAGGGTCTCCACTGGTGATGGCAGCAGGAGGTGTCAGGAGGAGGAGCAGCAGCAGCAGCAGCAGCAGCAGGCAGCTCCACCTGTGCGCACCGAGTCCCAGCAGGTGCAAGTAAGCGTCACCCCATCTGACAGGAGGGCGGTGCTGAAGTCACCTGTCTGGAATTACTTTACCCTGGTGGCAGACAACCCTACCGTGGCCATCTGCCGGATTTGTAAAGTGAGGGTGAAGAGAGGGAAGTGTTTGGCTCGGGTGGGTACCACAGCCCTGAACCAGCACCTGAGGATAAACCACTGGGCGGTGTTTGACAAGATGAAGCGTGGTGGTGGTAGCAGCGCCACCACCACAAGTGAGCAGGGTACAGCAGCCCCTGCCACATCTTCATCTCTTTCCAGCAGGTCATGCCCCCCGCTCCCTCGAGTAGAGGTACTGGTACCGGCAGCCAGACCTCTACTTCCACAGCACCCTCCACGTCTGTGTCCCGCACTGCCGTCCGGCGCCAGGCGTCGATTTCAGACGCCTTTGACCGCACCACTCCCTTCCCCCCTGGAGACCGACGTGTGCGTTCCCTCAATGGGCTCCTGGCAAGGGTTATTGCCCAACATCTGCTGCCCTTCAACATAGTTGACAGCAACCCCTTCAGGCAGATGTTGGAGCAGGCCCAACCCCAATGGCGTGTCCCCAGCCGCCATTTCTTTGCCAGGACTGGTGTCCCTGCCCTACACCAGCACATTGTGCAGAATGTAACCCTGTCGCTGGATCACGCTGTCAGCGACAGGGTTCATCTGACAATGGATGGCTGGACCAGCAGGCATGGGCAGGGGCGCTACATCAGCTTCACGGCCCATTGGGTTTCCCTCCGAGGCGTCGGTGAGGGATCGGCGGCAACCGATCTTGTGGTGCCGCCCCGGGGTGTCCAGGGGAGAACTGCTGGTCTCCCTCAAGCCACTGTCTCCGCAGCTGCTGAGCCTCCCAGCAAGCGCCCCCGTAGCTACTCAAGTGTGGGGCACGTGCGCTGTCAGGCCGTGCTCCAGCTTGTTAGTTTAGGGGACCGGAGACACACTGGAGAAGAAGTGCTGAAAGCACTTCAGGCTCAGGTCCAGAAGTGGCTGACACCCCGAAGGCTCCAGGCAGGTATGGTTGTCTGCGATAACGGCAGCAACCTACTCGCCGCCCTTAGTGCTGGCAGTCTGACCCACGTGCCCTGTCTGGCACATGTCCTCAACCTGGTGGTGCAGAAGTTCCTGCGCACTTATCCAGGGTTGAGTGACATTGTGGCAAAGGCGCGTAGGATTGCCAGCCACTTCAGGCGCTCCCCAACCGCTACCGCGTCCCTGTCCAAGTTGCAGCGGAAGTACAGTCTGCCCCTTCACAGGCTGATTGTGGACAGTGTGACGCGGTGGAACTCCACCCTCCACATGCTGAAGAGGTTGTGGGAGCAGCAAAGGGCGGTGAGGGAGTACCTGATGGAACTAGGCACTGAGAGGGCTTCACCACAACTCCCTTTCATCGCCTGTGCGGAGTGGGGGCAGATAAAGCAGGTCTGCCAAGTGGTGTCCTTCTTCGAGCAGGCGACTAAGATTGTCAGCAGTGAGCACATCGGCCTCAATAGCGTGCTGCCAATAGTGTTCATGCTGGAGAGGACACTAGATCGCCTGCTCGAAGCTGGGGAGAGTGCCTTGGTGGAGCAGGAGGAGTCAGCAATGCTCCACCGAGACCAGGGCCAGGACGAGGAGGAGGATGATGATGATGAGGAGGAGGTGGTTGCTGGTGTCGTCCCGGAGTCAGGGCCTGGTCAGGAGGGAGAGCCGGTGTTGGGGGCACCGATAGTCCGGGGGTTGGGCATCTCTGAGCGTGACCAGCAGCGCCTCAGGGATGAAGAGTCGGACCTCATTCACCTGGCCAGCAGTGAGGAGTCACAGCGGGCTGTGCTCTTCCCCATGGCTGCCCACATGCTGAGATGCCTCAGGAGGGACCCCCGGGTTAAGACCATCAAGGCGAGGGATGATTTCTGGATGGCCACCCTTTTGGATCCCAGGTGCAAGGGGAAACTGGAGCAGTTCATCCCAGCCAGCCGGAGGCAGCACCGGATGGAGGAACTGCAGGCAGGCATTGTCAGCCGGTTGGAGCAGGCAACTCCCCGGCCTCCAGTTGTCCCCCCTCATCTCACCCAGCAGGTGGCTGCACCCAGCAGCAGCCGAGCAGGGGACCTAATGGATGAGATGAGGATGTTCTTCCAAACCGAGCGACCCAGTACCAGCACCAGCAGCAGCAGCAGCAGTCACCACCAGCGGCTGGCCCACATGGTGGCAGACTACATGGCGTCCGTCGGTGCTTCTGACAGTATGAGCACCGACGACCCCATGGAGTACTGGGTTGCCAGATTGGACACCTGCCGCGAGCTCGCTCAGTATGCGCTGGAGTTATTGTCTTGCCCCCCCTCCAGCGTACTATCTGAGCGGACATTCAGCGCGGCAGGTGGGGTGGTCACGGACAAGAGGACCCGTCTGTCCACAGACTCCGTGGACAGACTCACATTCATAAAGATGAATGAGTCCTGGATCGGCGGTGACTTTCTGGCACCCGTCGTCGGTTCAGGGCGCTGAAGGGTCCCTTGTCATGCATTCCCTGATGGAGCCCCGGACCTGATGTATTTACAGTGCTGAATATAACTATTTTAACATCTGAGAAAATCAATGTTAATATTTGGTACAGTAGGCTTTCTTTGCAATTACAGCGGTCAAACCTTTCTTGTAGTTTTACACCAGCTTTGCACACACTGGAGGAGGGATTTTGGCCCACTCCTCCACACAGATCTTCTCTACATCAGTCAGGTTTCTGGGCTCTCGCTGAGAAACACGGAGTTTGAGCTCCCTCCAAAGATTCTCTATTGGGTTTAGGTCTGGAGACTGGCTAGGCCACGCCAGAACCTTGATATGCTCCTTACAGAGCCAATCCTTGGTTATCCTGGCTGTGTGCTTTGGGTCATTGTCATGTTGGAAGACCCAGCCTCGACCCATCTTCAAAGCTCTAACTCAGGGAAGGAGGTTGTTGCCCAAAATCTCGCAATACATGGCCACGGTCATCCTCTCCTTAATACAGTGCAGTCACCCTGTCCCATGTGCAGAAAAACACCACCAAAGCATGATGCTACCACCCCCATGCTTCACATTAGGGATGGCGTTCTTGGCATGGTACTCATCATTATTCTTCCTCCGAACACGGTTAGTGAAATTATGATCAAAAAGTTATATTATGGTCTCATCTGACCACATGATTTTCTCCCATGACTCCTCTGGATCAGTCAATACACCTATGTCAGCAGTTATTTCACACTCTATATACTCCTATTCCTACTGCTGTTCATCATGGCACCTCCTGCCCATGTGATATGACTCTGTATCAACTACTACTGTTAATACTACTACTGCTGCTTCTGCTGCTGCTGCCGCCCAGTCAATACACCTATGTCAGCAGTTATTTCACACTCTATATACTCCTATTCCTACTGCTGTTCATCATGGCACCTCCTGCCCAAGTGATATGACTCTGTGTCAACTACTACTGTTAATACTACTACTGCTGCTTCTGCTGCTGCTGCCGCCCAGTCAATACACCTATGTCAGCAGTTATTTCACACTCTATATACTCCTATTCCTACTGCTGTTCATCATGGCACCTCCTGCCCATGTGATATGACTCTGTATCAACTACTACTGGTAATACTACTACTGCTGTTTCTGCTGCCCAGTCAAGACACCTATGTCAGCAGTTATTTCACACCCTATATACTCTTATTAACACTGCTGTTCATCATGGCACCTCCTGCCCAAGTGATATGACTCTGTGTCAACTACTACTGTTAATACTACTACTGCTGCTTCTGCTGCTGCTGCCGCCCAGTCAATACACCTATGTCAGCAGTTATTTCACACTCTATATACTCCTATTCCTACTGCTGTTCATCATGGCACCTCCTGCCCATGTGATATGACTCTGTATCAACTACTACTGCTAATACTACTACTGCTGCTTCTGCTGCCCAGTCAAGACACCTATGTCAGCAGTTATTTCACACCCTATATACTCTTATTAAGACTGCTGTTCATCATGGCACCTCCTGCCCAAGTGATATGACTCTGTATCAACTACTACTGCTAATACTACTACTGCTGCTTCTGCTGCTCAGTCAATACACCTATGTCAGCAGTTAATTCACACTCTATATACTCCTATTACCACTGCTGTTCATCATGGCACCTCCTGCCCAAGTGATATGACTCTGTATTGTCAATGTCTACTACTACTACTACTGATCAATCAAGACACCTATGTCACTAGTTATTTGCCACTCTATACTACTATTACCACTACTGATGCTGCTGCTGCTGTTCATCATGGCACCTCTTGCCCGAGTGATTTGACACTACTACTACTATTACAGCTCAGTCAAGACACCTGTGTCCCAATTTTTTGGTACACTATTGACTACTATGACCACTACTGATGCTGTAAAGTATTCCCCAAGTGTTTTTATGCTATCTATTACTATTACCACTACTGCTTGTAAATCATGCCTGTGTGATACTTAGTGGGAATGCTTTAATAAGCATTCCCAGTATGGATACCCGTAAATGTATTAATCTTAATTAGTGTGAATGCTTTAATAAACATTTCCAGTATTGATATACGTAAATTTAGTAATCTTATTATTCCTTACGTTTTTTGGTTCTGCGTAACTTCGGCATACTTTCAGCTATTGAGACCATTCAACTGTAAAAATGTTCGTCTCGTTCAGCTAATGATGGGACTTCTTCAAGTTTTTTTCTACTTTTTACACTTTTATAAATTTTAAGCTTTTAGACCCTTTTTTTTAACATTGAAGTCAATGAGAACATCCTTTTCCCCTTTGAATTCACATGCCCTGCCAAAAGTTTCAGCTACTTCATACTTTCACTTACAGACACTGAAAAAACTTTAAAGCGGTCACAAAATATTTAGCTATCCGGCTATGACTTTTCAGATCGTTATCGTTTACAATTTTTTGGTGAAAACGCAATTTACGTTTTGCGAATTTTTCACAAAAATGCAATCGGTTATAATGTAATCCTATGGAGGGGATTTAGAGTCTGTCATGTGACCTTAACATTGGAGATCTTTGTAATTAAAAATATTTTTAGAAAAAGGGGAAACAAATTGGTCTCACGCCCACAAGATCTACTTTTCATACACAATTTTTATATCAAAACGTAGCTATGCTTGTCTGGTTTATGGCAATGTGATCAATTCTGCGATACGTATTTTAGTTTTAGTTATTGGAGCAACAGCCAGAAATTATGTCTCATAGACTCTCATGTTAAATTATCTAAAAAATGTTGCTGCAGAACTCACAAAGACGCTCTTTTCTAAATCGCAGATATGGCCACATTTTTAAGTTTATCAACATAAATTTCATATCGATGCGTTTACAAGGGCCGTGTATTTCAAACGGTGTAGTCGTTGTATCAATCGCATGTACGGTTGAGGATTTATTAAGCTTTGTTTGGAGGCTTAAATCATGTATTAGATCTGTGAATTAAAAGCGTTTGTAATGTTATTTCTTTCCATAAATAACTTTCCTGACCTCAGTGTAATATTCCTCCTCACTGACCTGGGGGGGAGGGGAAACCTATTGGGGGGGGAGGGGCGACCAGGAAGTCAGCATACTCTATACTTTGCAGATAGAGAAAGAAGCTGTGTGTCCTAAAGATAGTGTAGTGGTTATGGTGAATGTCTTTGGCAAGGGGCTCACCAATTAAGCTATTCAGCATTCCCACTCGCATTTTCCTCAGGAAATGCATTGTCTAGTTATATTATATTTTAATACTCCTGCTGCTGCCTCCATGCTGAGTAAAGCTTCATGACCTCTCTGGCACAGCAGATCCACCAACAGCCTCCGCTACAAGCTACCAGACCGGATCTAAACAGCAAGTGTAACTATAACAATGAACCTTATGTTAAACCCTGTTTTGCGGCATTTATACTGCAACCATTGGGCTGTCTGCAAGAGCTCATCTGCATTCTCTCTCTTTCTTGTTCTCCCTCTCTCTCTCTTTGTATATATATATATATTGTTGCTTTTGTTATGTTCATTTTTCAACAGTTTATTTTGTGTTCGTCGTGTCTGTGTCGTGTGCTTTAGTTTGTCCTAGGTTACTGTTAAATAAAATAATAGTATAAAATGTTTTTGCTTATTATGAAGTTAAATGTGTTGATGTTGATTTGTTTGATGTGAAGTTAGATGTGTTGAAAAACCTACAACTCTATCTCAAAAAGAAATGAAACATTTCCAAAAAATAAGATTTTTTAATACAAAAATAAATTCAAATATAACTATCAATGCGTTTCTGAATGCGTTCCAGTTCCGCAATATGATCCGATAGCTGCTGCTCTAGCCGAGCATTTTGTTGTGTTAGGTAGCTCATCTTCCGCTGGTTTTGCAGGATCCTCTGGTGGGTCTTTTTGATGAGTCTGTTCTGCCTTCTCAGATCTCTTGATGCTGTTAGGATATAATAAAAAAAATTTGGATTTCAAAGAACGTTACCAAATAAATAAAATATTTTTTTTGCTTATTAATCAATCATTATCATGTGTATACACTTGTTATGTGTCTAACACATCCCGGGAGTGCAGAATTATTAGGCAAATGAGTATTTGGACCACATCATCCTCTTTATGCATGTTGTCTTACTCCAAGCTGTATAGGCTCGAAAGCCTACTACCGATTAGGCATATTAGGTAATGTACATCTCTGTAATGAGAAGGTGTGTGGTCTAATGACATCAACACTCTACAGTTGTGTTCAAAATTATTCAACCCCCCAATGCTGTAAAGGGTTTTAGGGAATTTAGTGTACATTTATAATTGTATTCAGAATGAAATCCTACAAGGACTTCTTAAAGAACCATATGCAACTAAAATGACATCAATTGGTTTTGTAATACAGTAGTAAATGTTTCTTTTGTGAATTCTTCATTTACACAATTATTCAACCCCTTAAAGACTACCACTCTGAAGAACAGAGGTTCATTGAAGTGTATTAAATCAGGTATTGAAAACACCTGTGGATGTCAGGGAGCAGCAATAAAGCCTAATAAGCATTAATTAGGCAGCTTTAAAATGACTGTGATACTCAGCTCCTTCTAGACATTTACTGGTGTGGTTACAAACATGGTGAAGTCAAGAGAATGGTCCAGGAACACAAGAGAAGAGGTGATTACTCTTCACAGGAAGGGCAATGGCTATAAGAAGATTGCAAAGATGTTAAACATACCAAAAGACACCATAGGAAGCATCATTCGCAAATTCAAGGCAAAGGGCACCGTTGAAACGCTACCTGGTCGTGGCAGAAAGAAGATGCTGACTTCGACTTCTGTGCGCTACCTGAAGCGTAGAGTGGAGAAAAGTCCCCGTGTGACTGCTGAGGAACTGAGAAAAGATTTGTCAGATGTGGGTACTGAAGTTTCTGCTAAGACAATACGGCGCACACTGCGTAATGAAGTCCTTCATGCCAGAACTCCCAGGCGACACCCACTTGCTGTCTCCAAAGAATAAGAAGAGTCGACTGCAGTATGCCAAAAGTCATGTGGGCAAACCACAGAAGTTTTGGGATTGTGTTCTGTGGACTGATGAAACTGTTTGGGCCCATGGATCAACGCTATGTTTGGAGGAGGAAGAACAAGGCCTATGATGAAAAGAACACCTTGCCCACTGTAAAGCATGGCAGGGGTTCAATCATGCTTTGGGGCTGTTTTGCTTCTGCAGGTACAGGGAAGCTTCAGCGTGTGCAAGGTACCATGAATTCTCTTCAGTACCAGGAGATATTGGATGACAATGTGAAGCAGTCCGTTACAAACCTGAGGCTTGGGAGACGTTGGACCTTTTAACAGGACAATGATCCCAAGCATACCTCCAAGTCCACTAGAGCATGGTTGCAGATTAAAGGCTGGAACATTTTGGAGTGGCCATCGCAGTCACCAGACTTAAATCCGATTGAGAACCTCTGGTGGGACTTAAAGAAAGCAGTTGCAGTGCGCAAGCCTAAGAATGTGACTGAACTGGAGGCTTTTGCACATGACGAATGGGCGAAGATACCCGTAGATCGCTGCAAGACACTTGTGTCAAGCTATGCTTCACGTTTAAAAGCTGTTATAACTGTAAAAGGATGTTGTACTAAGTACTAAGATTGAATGTCACTTGGGGGTTTAATAAAACTGATAATGATGTGAGCACAGAAAAGACATTTGTGGTTATTTCATTATAAATGTTATATTATATTTGTCTGACCTACACGTGCCTCTTTGATTTAATTGTAAGCAGGATGACTGAATGATCAAAATCAATGTCAAACTGGCCAAAACAATCAATTTCAGTGGGGGTTGAATAATTTTGAATACAACTGTATATCAGGTGTGCATAATTATTAGTCAATTTCCTTTTCTTTGGCAAAATGGGCCAAAAGAAGGACTTGACAGACTCTGAAAAGTCCAAAATAGAGAGATATCTAGCAGAGGGATGCAGCACTCTTAAAATTGCAAAGCTTCTGAAGCGTGATCATCAAACAAAAGAAGCGTGTGGAAAAACAAAGGTGCAAAATAACTGCCCATGAACTGAGAAAAGTTAAGCGTGCAGCTGCCAAGATGCCACTTGCCACCAGATTGGCCATATTTCAGAGCTGCAACATCACTGGGGTGCCCAAAAGCACAAGGTGTACAATACCCAGAGACATGGCCAAGGTAAGAAAGGCTGAAAGACGACGACCACTGAACAAGACACACAAGCTGCAACGTCAAGACTGTGCCAATAAATATCTCAAGAAAGATTTTTCTAAGGTTTTATGGACTGCTGAAATGAGAGTGAGTCTTGATGGGCCAGATGGAAGAGCCCGTGGCTGGATTGGTAAAGGGCAGGGAGCTCCAGTCCGACTCAGACGCCAGCAAGGTGGTGGTGGAGTACTGGTTTGGGCTGGTATCATCAAAGATGAGCTTGTGGGGCCTTTTCGGATTGAGGATGGAGTCAAGCTCAACTCCCAGTCCTACTGCCAGATTATGGAAGAGACCTTCTTCAAGCAGTGGTACAGGAAGAAGTCACCATCCTTCAAGAAAAACATGATTTTCATGCAGGACAATGCTCCATCACACGTGTCAAAGTACTCCACAGCGTGGCTGGCAAGAAAGGGTATTAAATAAAAAAAAGTAATGACATGGCCTCCTTGTTCACCTGATCTGAACCCCATTGAGAACCTGTGGTCCATCATCAAATGTGGGATTTACAAGGAGGGAAAACAGTACACCTCTCTGAACAGTGTCTGGGAGGCTGTGGTTGCTGCTGCACGCAATGTTGATGGTGAACAGATCAAAACACTGACAGAATCCATGGATGTCAGGCTTTTGAGTGTCCTTGCAAAGAAAGGTGGCTATATTGGTCACTGATTTGTTTTTGTTTTGTTTTTAAATGTCAGAAATGTGTATTTGTGAATGTTGAGATGTTATATTGGTTTCACTGTTAAAAATAAATCATTGAAATGGGTATCTATTTATTTTTTGGTTAAGTTGCCTAATAATTCTGCACAGTAATAGTAGTCACCTGCACACACAGATATCCCCCGAAAATAACTAACACTAAAAACAAACTAAAAACTACTTCCAAAAAAATTCAGCTTTGATATTAATGAGTTTTTGGGGTTCATTGAGAACATGGTTGTTGTTCAATAATAAAATGAATCCTCAAAAATACAACTTGCCTAATAATTATGCACTACCTGTATACTTCTAGCATCAATACCATATTATGGTTCTACAATCTGACAGGTGCGCTTTATATGTTGTCCATTTTTATATCTACATTTTATTGTTGAAATGTTATTAATCATTGTGCACATATTTACCTTCCTGAACGAGGCTCACAGGACCGCTGTCTTCCTCCTGCTCTTCTGCTTGAGAAGTTGGGGTGGTGGGGGGGGGAAGCTCCTCAGCTTGCTCCTCAACAGGAGCTGGGGTTGGGGAGTGGGAGGGCCCTGGCTGCTCCTCCTCATCCATCTCCTCCTCTGCCGCATCCTCCTCCTCCTCCTCATCGGCCTGGCGCCTTCTGCGCTTGGCGCGCACAGCTGGTATTGGAGCACCTATAATAACACAATGTTCATATATTATAAAAATGTTTTCTAATGACGTATGCAAATTCTGTGTACTCTGCTGTATTGTATATGAATACAAATTGATTTATATAGACAGTTAACCAATGGGACAATGTTATATTAAAGGGTCTTGTGGGCACTACAGGGGACTGAGCGTGAGCTGGGATGCCACCATGTTAAAATGAGCTGTTTTTGTCTCCTTTGTTTTGTTCAGACGATCTCATGTTAAAAAAAGGGCCTGATGGAGCACACGGGATTACTATAACAACCCCACGCCTAACACAGGAATTTAGTGGGAATCTATATATATAAAACTCAACGTGTGTGTGTGCATGTATGTATGTATGTATGTTCCAGCATCACGTACAAACGGCTAAAGATATTTATATGAAACTTGGCACACAGGTTACTTATATGTCAGCCACAAACATAGGATAGTTGGTTTAAACCTTACCCACCCCCATTTGCCATGGTCGGGGTTTTTCTTTAAAGTCCCATGCAAAGCAATGGGAAAAGTATGTTCCCACATAACTTCTGTGTTCCTGTCTGCTGTCCCATGTCTTTTTTCAACAGTACTATGAATACCTTGGCTGGTGGTGATATATGTTAGCACAACATGGCATCTTGGTTAACAACATCTGACCTTACATGAATTACATATGTGCTCTAAGAAGAAAAATGTTACTGCGCTGATCTAATTATCCAGAGGTATTTGATCTCTGGGAATATGGACATAAGTGAAATATCAGGGCCACAATGTACCCAATCTTAAGTGTGAATAACCTGAATACAAACAAAAAAAAAAATATAAGAAATATATGAGACATACAAATGTGACACAGTGATTTCAAACTTAAATCATATATCTAGATCAGTGTGTCAGCATACAATCCATATGCCACAGTGCTTCTATGAGAAAAATGGCTGTTGCTGCTACTGACCAACCAAATAGTGAAAACAATACGAAAGATATTACAAAAAAATATATTATATATATATATATGTGTGTGTAAAAACCCAATATGCGGTACGCCAACTGCACCGTGAGTTGTCCAATAACCAATATTGGAACAAAATAAAATAAATATCAATAAAAGTGAAATAATTATCAAACAACCATACAAATGTGCAATGTGCTGGCTGCACTTAAAAATAGTCCAAATGACAGGCAATCTTGCTCTTATACAATAGGTTCCAGCAAACACAAGGTTCAATGTTGGTAATGCTGTATACAGGAAAGTGCCGCTATCTCTTCCACCCGACAAAGATGTGCCACCATCACCAATGGTTAAAATCAACACTCACCAGACCCCAGATATTATTAGGCTCCAAAGTGGTGTCTTTTCTTTGTCCGTCAGTGGGTGTTGCCTCCTTTTCCCTTTTACAAGGTGTCATCAATTCCTCAAAAACAAGGGGCTCATCATGGTGTAGTATATTAAAATATGTATTTATTTAAAAAAGGTAAAAAAATATAACACTTACAATATAAAGTGCCTCTGACCGGCACTGAGTGTCTTTGGCAGTGTCAACCGTTAAAAGCCGCTGACCAGCATTTAAGTGGCGTCCTAAGAGGTGTGCTTGCCCCGCTGTGCTCCGCATGTATTGCTACAAGGGGTCCGTGCGCGCTGGTGTGCTGCACCCTCAATGTGTGTGTCCAAACAGCCTCTACGCGTTTCGCTAGTTGCGTCGTCAGGAGAGCTGTGGACACTACTGTTTAGGCTGTATTTATACCCCTGTGGATTCCCTGAAATGCTGCAAGGTAGTCACAGGAAACAGGAAGTCTTCCGGCCACCATCTTAGCTGGTGGTGCAGGAAGTTCCTGTTCCACCATTTTGGTTCCTGGATACCTGGCTTTTTGCCAGTCCTGGCCATTCACAGGAAACAGGAAGTCTTCCGGCCGCCATCTTAGCTGATGGTGCCGGAAGTTCCTGTTCCACCATTTTGGTTACTGGATACCTGGCTATTTGCCAGTCCTGGCTGTTGTTACTGGGTGTCAGCAATAAAAATATAAATATAAATATGCCCAGCAGCCAGGGTGGCTGTATGTGTGGGGCGCTATGTGCGCTGCTACCTCCGTTCGTTTGTGCACCTCCCCCCACCCCCGTGTGTGGGCGCTTGTCGCCCTGTGTGTTATTCCCTGTATTATCGCCGCAACCGGAAGTGCTTGTGCGGCCACCTTGCCTCCGTTACCGGAAGTGTCCGTTCCGCCATTTTGGTTACTGGCATCCTGTGTTAGTCTATGCCTATTTTAGGTAATGGCTAATTCCCCACACAGGATGTAATATTGGTTATTTTAGCTACTGGCAATAGTCCCTGTGTAGCAGTCACCGTCTCTGGTTGACGCTGCCAGGGACACTTTACAAAAAACAACATTTTATCACCTATATTACTGTAAGTGGTCAAAAACTATGTTTACTAAAAGTTTTATTTACTAAAAATTAATCAAACACCATGAGGCCATAAAAAGCAGGAAACAAATACAGTTTTCATTTTTCTGCTGCTATATTTTAACTTTTCTATATAAACCCTTCTCAGTGTATATCATTACTGATATTTTAACCCTATATAATTAATACGCATACTCGTTGGTTTCTGATACTTGATGGTAGGTGATCCATCATCAAGTGATCTAGTGCTGTTTCTTAGATGCTGTTTCTTAAAGGGGAACTGCTCTAATTGCATACATACTAGAAATATTGGTGTTATCAACTTATTAATGGAATGCTTAGGGGGAATGAAATGCGGAATACTTAAAACATCAAAAATCTTCCAAAAAACAATTTATATCTAATTCCACATTCATTCCCCTAGGCTTTAATGTGTCCAATCTAAAAATCCACTCAGTTTCGTTCCTCGATACTTCCCTTCTTAAATTTATGTTCCTCCAATTCTGTTCAATTTTATCTATGGCATAAAACTTCATTTTACTGGGGTCTCTGTTATGTTTATTTCTGAAGTGTAATGACACACTATGATGTATATACCCTTTTTTGATATTTCTGATGTGTTCTCCCATTCGCACCGAGAGTTTCCTTGTGGTTCTGCCCACGTATTGCAGCCCACACTCGCACTCTATTACGTACGTTACGTGTGTGCTGCTGCACGTGATCAGTTTACCCACTTTAAATTGTTCATTATTGGCGTGAGATTGAAACTGGTCAACCTTTCTTGATCCTTTTGTGGTGCGACAAGGTTTGCATCTTCCGCACCTATAAAAACCCTTCTGGTCAAGGAAGGATATCATCTTTTTGGGTGGGTCCGGTACATTTTTAACCAAGGAATCTCGTATTCTCTTTGCTCTTCTGTACACAAATTTTGGTCTAGCTGGTAAAATTGTACTGAGTTGTGGGTCTCCCAAAATAATGGGCCAGTGTTTTCTAATGATGTCTTCAAACACTCTGTAGTCTGCATTGAAACCCGTTATGAAGGTGACATCATTCTCTTTAGGGGGTGCAATTACTCTCTTTTTTAGCATATCATCCCGGTTCAGAGATCCAACCTCCAATCTAGTTTGCTCCAACCTTCCTCTATCATAACCTTTATTAGCAAACCTATCAATTAAGATGTTTGTCTGTGTCTGATAGTCGGCCATAGAGTTACAATTTCGTTTTATTCTGATGAACTGGCCTTTGGGTATAGCCCGCTTCCACTGCGGATGGTGGCAGCTTCCGAATGGTATATAACCGTTACGGTCGGTTTCTTTAAAGTGTGTTTTCGTGTGCAGTTCACCTTCGACCTTGAATATTTCCAGGTCTAAGAACTGGGTCACATCGGGTTGTACGTTTACCGTGAATTTAATTTCATAGTGGTTGGCGTTGATATGCTCTATGAAATTACTTAATTGCTCGCGATTCCCTTTCCAAACGATTAGGATATCGTCGATGAATCTTTTGTATATTTGTATGTGTGGCCAGCATTTTCCGAATATTTCCTCGTTTTCCCACTTATTCAGGAAAATGTTGGCGACACTTGGGGCGTACTTATTCCCCATGCCAACCCCCTTTATTTGGCTATAGTACTTATGGTTGTGCCAGAAGAAATTGTTCTTCATGGCCATTACATATGACCTTACATAACTGTCACCAAAGGAGCTGCGGTGGCTCCACGCGATTGCCACTGTGCTGACAAGTGATTCACCTCTGCAGCTAGGGGTTCGGATCTAGCTCTCGGCTACATGTGAATTGAGTTTGGTGGTCTCAGCCCCGCCCCCGGTGGGTGTGCTATGCGAGGTTGGGTTGGGAGGACCCCCTCACACCCGCCATTGCCAACCGGGGCATGGAGAACGGTGGCAGATTGCCTCTGGGGGAGGCCTCCCAACTCCTGCAGGCCGGCTCCTCTCTCTTTCGAGTTCACGCACAAAATACACCTTTGAAAATAAAAACATAACTGTCAACAATAACTTACCTGGATGATATCTAGCCCGAAGACGTCTGACCTGATCCATTTGGCGCCTCTTCAGGTCAGACCACTTCTTCACAATCGCCTTGTGGTCGTGTTGGCCGCCAAAGTCAGTGATTAGGGCGCTGACCACAGCCCTTTTCTCTGGCTGCCTGCGGAGCAGGTCGTATCCTGTTTCCAGGAACTTCTGCAAGATGAAGAACAAAGTATATTGTAATACTTCTGTTGACAGCCTTATGGATATATGACGTAAATGTATGCTATTCAACAATTGGAAGGGGTAACATGACAGATTTTATATCCTGCCATTTCGGTCGCCACCTTTTTTGCATAAATATAGCAGCCATTATCATTTGCATAATTATGAATATATTATTAACAACACAGGATACACGTATAGGGGAGATATGCGTTGCTAACTCTTTTCCCTGTCAGGAGCCTAACGCCCCGGGGGGTCAGAGACGGGACCTTTTCGGAGGACCACTGACGTATGTACCCGTCGCAGTTTTTTGTGATGTCACTCTTTAGGTGTGTGCACATTTTTCACTGCATCCGGGTGGAGTTTTTGGGTTGTGTTTTGCACGCTACAGGCTTTTCAACAGAAAAAAACCAGCTGGAGGCAGAATGGTTGCAAAACACTACGGGTTTGTTACCTAACTCTGGGTTTCAAGACCAGTCCACCTCCAGCTGTTGCAAAACTACTACTCCCATCAGCCACGGTCTGTCAGTGCATGTTAAGAATTTTACTTTTGCTGCATCTAGGGTGCCACAGTTTAGAGACCCGTGCATAAAGGCCTGAAAAATGGGGGCCTGCAGAACTTACAATACTAGAAGTGCCAGCATTCCCAGGCATGCTGGAAGTTGTAGTTCTGCAACATCTAAAGGGCAATATGTATTCGAACGTCCTTGGGCCTTGAGGACACTGAAGTCAGGACGTTCGCATACGTCCTATGTCCAAAAAAATGTTAAATTCATTATGCTAAATAACAAGGAAAAGTGCCTAAATACACATTTGCCAACCAGGGTGTCTGCAGCTGTCCAGGCATGCTGGGACTTGTAGTTTTGTAAAAGCAGGAGACACATTTTTTGTGAAATACTAATATCTGATCATATATACTAACTTTTAAACTAGACTAAAATGCAGTTGAAGATAATGAAATAACAGTGGTCAAAATACTTACACAAATCAGCAACTTTTCGTCAGATACAGTGAAATTACTTCCAACCATCTTGCTCTGCGATTGCGTTGCGATCATAAAGTTGGAAATTGGCAAGGGTCCAGGAAATGGTCGCGTGTTGTTCGCGTGTTGATTGCGCTGCTTGGACCGAGATGGGTCCATATGGCTTCGGCTGTATGGACCACAGTAACTCTTTTCCCTGTCAGGAGCCTAACGCCCCGGGGGGTCAGAGACGGGACCTTTTCGGAGGACCACTGACGTATGCAACCGTCGCAGTTTTTTGTGATGTCACTCTTTAGGTGTGTGCAAATTTTTCGTTCCACCGGGTGGAGTTTTTGGGTTGTGTTTTGCACGCCACAGGCTTTTCAACAGAAAAAAAACAGCTGGAGGCAGAATGGTTGCAAAACACTACGGGTTTGTTACCTAACTCTGGGTTTCAAGACCAGTCCACCTCCAGCTGTTGCAAAACTACTACTCCCATCAGCCACGGTCTGTCAGTGCATGCTAAGAATTTTACTTTTGCTGCATCTAGGGTGCCACAGTTTAGAGACCCGTGCATAAAGGCCTGAAAAATGGGGGCCTGCAGAACTTACAATACTAGAAGTGCCAGCATTCCCAGGCATGCTGGAAGTTGTAGTTCTGCAACATCTAAAGGGCAATATGTATTCGAACGTCCTTGGGCCTTGAGGACACTGAAGTCAGGACGTTCGCATACGTCCTATGTCCAAAAAAATGTTAAATTCATTATGCTAAATAACAAGGAAAAGTGCCTAAATACACATTTGCCAACCAGGGTGTCTGCAGCTGTCCAGGCATGCTGGGACTTGTAGTTTTGTAAAAGCAGGAGACACATTTTTTGTGAAATACTAATATCTGATCATATATACTAACTTTTAAACTAGACTAAAATGCAGCTGAAGATGATGAAATTACAGTGGTCAAAATACTTACACAAATCAGCATCTTTTCCTCAGACTTAGTGAAATTGCTTCCAACCATGTTGCTGTGTGATTGCGCTGCGATCATAAGTTGGAAACTGGCAAGGCTCCAGGAAATGGTCGCGTGTTGTTCGCGCAATTGCGCATGCGCGATCGAAAAATCGCATTTTTTGGTTAAAATATCATAAATATTCGATTTCAGAGTGCTGCTACAGCAGTTTTCGAAATATCTGCAATCAATTTCGCATTCGCATTTTGTGAAATTGCGTTAAAATATCTCGAATATTCGATTTCAGAGTGAGCCAATCAGAGCGCTCCTCCAGCATATCTCGAAATTGCGCAATAAATATCGCATTCGCATGTTGCGATATTTCGATAAAATATCACGAATATTCTGAGCCAATCAGAGCGCTCCTCCAGCATATCTCGAAATTGCGCAATAAATATCGCATTCGCATGTTGCGATATTTCGATAAAATATCACGAATATTCTGAGCCAATCAGAGCGCTCCTCCAGCATATCTCGAAATTGCGCAATAAATATCGCATTCGCATGTTGCGATATTTCGATAAAATATCACGAATATTCTGAGCCAATCAGAGCGCTCCTACCGCAGTTATAAAAAAAATCGCAATTATTTTCGCATTCGCAATAGCGAAAAATCGCAATCAATTAATTTCGATAAAATATCACGAATATTCGAATTTAGCGAATATATCTCGAATATTCGAATATATATTCGAGATATATCGCGAAATCGAATATGGCATATTCTGCTCAACACTAATGACTGCACAGTGCTGGGATGCAGAGAGAACATCCTAGAACCTGCCTAACACTCTGCACTGAGTGTACAACTGCAGAAATCATAGTTGTGAAATGTGTCCTGGATTTAGAGAAAAAAATCTAGCAGAATCGGCAACTATGATTTCTACAATAGTCAGCGGTTCGCCTTGTTCTGGTGACAACTAAGAAGGAATTTCCATTCACATTGGGTAACTTCCTCTCACTTCCTGTTTTTCTGTGACAGAAAGATGGGAAATCTCAATGGGACACAGACAGAATAACATTCAAAACAAAACCAGCGCTGGCTGGAGTGTGGTGTACATCCAAAACCACAGAGAGCCCCCCAGTGTAGTGTGCATCCAGAACCACAGAGAGGCCCCCAGTGTAGTGTGCATCCAAAACCACAGAGAGCCCCCCAGTGTAGTGTGCATCCAAAACCACAGAGAGACCCCCAGTGTAGTGTGCATCCAGAACCACAGAGAGCCCCCAGTGTGGTGTGCATCCAGAACCACAGAGAGCCCCCAGTGTGGTGTACATCCAGAACCACAGAGAGCCCAGAGTGTGGTGTACATCCAGAACTACAGAGGGCCCCCCCAGTGTGACGTACTTCCAGAACCACAGAGAGCCCCCAGTGTGGTGTGCATCCAGAACCACAGAAAGCCCCAGTGTGGTGTACATCCAGAACCACAGAAAGCCCCCAGTGTGGTGTGCATTCAGAACCACAGAGAGCCCCCAGTGTGGTGTACATCCAGAACCACAGAGCCCCCCCCCCCCCAGTGTGGTGTGCATCCAGAACCACAGAGAGCCCCCTGGAGTGGTGTGCACCCAGAACCACAGAAAGCCCCCAGTGTAATGTGCATTCAGAACCACAGAGAGCTCCCGGTGTGGTGTGCATCCAGAACCACAGAGAGCCCCCTGGAGTGGTGTGCACCCAGAACCACAGAAAGCCCCCAATGTAATGTGCATTCAGAACCACAGAGAGCTCCCGGTGTGGTGTGCATCCAGAACCACAGAGAGCCCCCGGTGTGGTGTACATCCAGAACCACAGAAAGCCCCCAGTGTGGTGTGCATCCAGGACCACAGAGAGCCCCCCAGAGTGGTGTGCATCCAGAACAACAGAGAGCTCCCCAGAGTGGTGTGCATCCAGAACCACAGAGAGCCCCCCCAGTGTAGTGTGCATCCAGAACCACAGAGAGCCCCCAGTGTGGTGTGCATCCAGAACCACAGAGAGCCCCCTGGAGTGGTGTGCACCCAGAACCACAGAAAGCCCCCAGTGTAATGTGCATTCAGAACCACAGAGAGCTCCCGGTGTGGTGTGCATCCAGAACCACAGAGAGCCCCCGGTGTGGTGTACATCCAGAACCACAGAAAGCCCCCAGTGTGGTGTGCATCCAGGACCACAGAGAGCCCCCCAGAGTGGTGTGCATCCAGAACAACAGAGAGCTCCCCAGAGTGGTGTGCATCCAGAACCACAGAGAGCCCCCCCCAGAGTGGTGTGCATCCAGAACCACAGAAAGCCCTAGTGTGGTGTGCATTCAGAACCACAGAGAGCCCCCAGTGTGGTGTACATCCAGAACCACAGAGAGCCCCCCAGTGTGGTGTACATCCAGAACCACAGAAAGCCCCCTGTGTGGTGTACATCCAGAACCACAGAGAGCCCCCAGAGTGGTGTGCATCCAGAACCACAGAGAGCCCCCCCCCCAGAGTGGTGTGCATCCAGAACCACAGAAAGCCCTGGTGTGGTGTGCATTCAGAACCACAGAGAGCCCCCAGTGTGGTGTATATCCAGAACCACAGAGAGCCCCCCAGTGTGGTGTACATCCAGAACCACAGAAAGCCCCCTGTGTGGTGTACATCCAGAACCACAGAGAGCCCCCCAGAGTGGTGTGCATCCAGAACCACATAGAGCCCCCCAGTGTGGTGTGCATCCAGGACCACAGAGAGCCCCCCAGAGTGGTGTGCATCCAGAACAACAGAGAGCTCCCCAGAGTGGTGTGCATCCAGAACCACAGAGAGCCCCCCCAGTGTAGTGTGCATCCAGAACCACAGAGAGCCCCCAGTGTGGTGTGCATCCAGAACCACAGAGAGCCCCCAGTGTGGTGTACATCCAGAACCACAGAGAGCCCTGAGTGTGGTGTACATCCAGAACTACAGAGGGCCCCCCAGTGTGGCGTACATCCAGAACCACAGAGAGCCCCCAGTGTGGTGTACATCCAGAACCACAAAAAGCCCCCAGTGTGGTGTGCATCCAGAACCACAGAAAGCCCCAGTGTGGTGTACATCCAGAACCACAGAAAGCCCCCAGTGTGGTGTGCATTCAGAACCACAGAGAGCCCCCAGTGTGGTGTACATCCAGAACCACAGAGCCCCCCCCCCCCAGTGTGGTGTGCATCCAGAACCACAGAGAGCCCCCTGGAGTGGTGTGCACCCAGAACCACAGAAAGCCCCCAGTGTAATGTGCATTCAGAACCACAGAGAGCTCCCGGTGTGGTGTGCATCCAGAACCACAGAGAGCCCCCAGTGTGGTGTGCATCCAGAACCACAGAGAGCCCCCGGTGTGGTGTACATCCAGAACCATAGAAAGCCCCCAGTGTGGTGTGCATCCAGGACCACAGAGAGCCCCCCAGAGTGGTGTGCATCCAGAACCACAGAGAGCCCCCCCCCCAGAGTGGTGTGCATCCAGAACCACAGAAAGCCCTGGTGTGGTGTGCATTCGGAACCACAGAGAGCCCCCAGTGTGGTGTATATCCAGAACCACAGAGAGCCCCCCAGTGTGGTGTACATCCAGAACCACAGAAAGCCCCCTGTGTGGTGTACATCCAGAACCACAGAGAGCCCCCCAGAGTGGTGTGCATCCAGAACCACAGAAAGCCCTGGTGTGGTGTGCATTCAGAACCACAGAGAGCCCCCAGTGTGGTGTATATCCAGAACCACAGAGAGCCCCCCAGTGTGGTGTACATCCAGAACCACAGAAAGCCCCCTGTGTGGTGTACATCCAGAACCACAGAGAGCCCCCCAGAGTGGTGTGCATCCAGAACCACATAGAGCCCCCCAGTGTGGTGTGCATCCAGGACCACAGAGAGCCCCCCAGAGTGTCGTGCATCCAGAACCACAGAGAGTCCCCCCAGTGTAGTGTGCATCCAGAACCACAGAGAGCCCCCAGTGTGGTGTGCATCCAGAACCACAGAGAGCCCCCAGTGTGGTGTACATCCAGAACCACAGAGAGCCCTGAGTGTGGTGTACATCCAGAACTACAGAGGGCCCCCCAGTGTGGCGTACATCCAGAACCACAGAGAGCCCCCAGTGTGGTGTACATCCAGAACCACAAAAAGCCCCCAGTGTGGTGTGCATCCAGAACCACAGAAAGCCCCAGTGTGGTGTACATCCAGAACCACAGAAAGCCCCCAGTGTGGTGTGCATTCAGAACCACAGAGAGCCCCCAGTGTGGTGTACATCCAGAACCACAGAGCCCCCCCCCCCCCCAGTGTGGTGTGCATCCAGAACCACAGAGAGCCCCCTGGAGTGGTGTGCACCCAGAACCACAGAAAGCCCCCAGTGTAATGTGCATTCAGAACCACAGAGAGCTCCCGGTGTGGTGTGCATCCAGAACCACAGAGAGCCCCCGGTGTGGTGTACATCCAGAACCACAGAAAGCCCCCAGTGTGGTGTGCATCCAGGACCACAGAGAGCCCCCCAGAGTGGTGTGCATCCATAACAACAGAGAGCTCCCCAGAGTGGTGTGCATCCAGAACCACAGAGAGCCCCCCCCAGAGTGGTGTGCATTCAGAACCACAGAAAGCCCTAGTGTGGTGTGCATTCAGAACCACAGAGAGCCCCCAGTGTGGTGTACATCCAGAACCACAGAGAGCCCCCCAGTGTGGTGTACATCCAGAACCACAGAAAGCCCCCTGTGTGGTGTACATCCAGAACCACAGAGAGCCCCCCAGAGTGGTGTGCATCCAGAACCACAGAGAGCCCCCCCCCCCAGAGTGGTGTGCATCCAGAACCACAGAAAGCCCTGGTGTGGTGTGCATTCAGAACCACAGAGAGCCCCCAGTGTGGTGTATATCCAGAACCACAGAGAGCCCCCCAGTGTGGTGTACATCCAGAACCACAGAAAGCCCCCTGTGTGGTGTACATCCAGAACCACAGAGAGCCCCACAGAGTGGTGTGCATCCAGAACCACATAGAGCCCCCCAGAGTGGTGTGCATCCAGAACCACAGAGGGCCCCCAGTGTGGTGTACATCCAGAACCACTTAGAGTCCCCAGTGTGGTATACATCCAGAACCACAGAGAGCCCCCAGTGTGGTGTACATCCAGAACCACAGAGCCCCCAGTGTGGTGTACATCCAGAACCACAGAGAGCCCCCAGTGTGGTGTACATCCAGAACCACAGAGAGCCCCCAGTGTGGTGTACATCCAGAACCACAGAGAGCCCCCAGTGTGGTGTACATTCATAACCACAGAGAGCCCCCAGTGTGGTGTACATCCAGAACCACAGAAAGCCCCCTGTGTGGTGTACATCCAGAACCACAGAGAGCCCCCCAGTGTGGTGTACATCCAGAACCACAGAGAGTCCCCAGTGTGGTGTACATCCAGAACCACAGAAAGCCCCGTGTGGTGTACATCCAGAACCACAGAGAGCCCCCCAGAGTGGTGTGCATCCAGGACCACAGAGAGCCCCCCAGAGTGATGTGCATCCAGAACCACAGAGGGCCCCCAGTGTGGTGTGCATTCAGAACCACAGAGAGTCCCCAGTGTGGGGTACATCCAGAACCACAGAAAGCCCCCTGTGTGGTGTACATCCAGAACCACAGAGAGCCCCCCAGAGTGGTGTACATCCAGAACCACAGAGAGACCCCCAGAGTGGTGTACATCCAGAACCACAGAGAGCCCCCCAGAGTGGTGTGCATCCAGAACCACAGAGGGCCCCCAGTGTGGTGTACATCCAGAACCACAGAGGGCCCCCAGTGTGGTGTACATCCAGAACCACAGAGAGTCCCCAGTGTGGTGTACATTTGTAACCACAGAGAGCCCCCAGTATGGTGTACATCCAGAACCACAGAGCCTCCAGTGTGGTGTACATCCAGAACCACAGAGAGTCCCCAGTGTGGTGTACATTTGTAACCACAGAGAGCCCCCAGTATGGTGTACATCCAGAACCACAGAGCCTCCAGTGTGGTGTACATCCAGAACCACAGAGAGCCCCCAGTATGGTGTACATCCAGAACCACAGAGAGCCCCCAGTATGGTGTACATCCAGAACCACAGAGAGTCCCCAGTGTGGTGTACATTTGTAACCACAGAGAGCCCCCAGTATGGTGTGCATCCAGAACCACAGAGCCCCCAGTGTGGTGTACATTGGGTGACCACATGTCCCGGATTGCCCGGGACAGTCCCGTATTTTGCGAGTCTGTCCCGGGCACATTCATTCCAGGACAATACAGTGTCCTGGAATGAAACTGACAAAGCCACCGCCACCAGGCCAATCATATGCCCCCAAAAAAGGCTGCCATGTCACTGCTTTACTCACTGACAGTACTTGTCCTGGCCGGGAATGCCTGGAGGAGCACAATCCTGCCCTCTGCTTGTGATTGGAGAAATCATAAATCCCGCCTCTTGTGTCCAATCACTGTGCTGTGATTCGTTACAGCACAAGCTCATTTTTGGGAAGGGAGGGTGTCCCTGAATGGTAGTTTGGAAATGTGGTCACCCTAGGTGGACATCCAGATTCACAGAGAGCCCCCAGTGTTGCTCCACACACTGACTTATTGATAGGGTTGCCACCTGTCTGGGATTCACCTGGACAGTTTGGGTTTTGAATCACGTGTCCGGGTTTCAGGCAGACTAAAACCAGGACACATTATTCAGACCAGGCTGTGGCTCCTAGAGTAACCAAGCTAGTCACACACAAATCTGTTGCCACCAGCAGCTGTCTGGGGATAGGTTCAGCATCAGGGGGGGCAGGGTGATAATG
The DNA here is from genome assembly GCF_905171775.1 of Rana temporaria. Classification (NCBI taxonomy): domain Eukaryota; kingdom Metazoa; phylum Chordata; class Amphibia; order Anura; family Ranidae; genus Rana; species Rana temporaria. The sequence continues at coordinate 120,623,827 of NC_053492.1, read as the reverse complement.
TCAGCAAGAACAATTTGGCCACACCCATTGTTAACTGCGACACACTATGCGCACTGCATTACTGCTCTCCTTGGGGCATTCAAAGGTGTCCCAGGCCGCTATAGTGTTCGGGTGTGGCTTAAAGCAGGGGTTCACCCTATAAACAAAAAAATAATTTTTTTTTCTTCTAGCATAAAATTAGGCATAGTAGCGTGAGCTACAGTATGCCTGTCTTGATTTTTTTCGCCCGGTACTCACAGTGCAATCCTCTATAGAAGATTCCGACTCCCAGCGGGGAATGGGCGTTCCTATCCAGACGAAGGATGATTGACGGCCGGCTCTGGCACGTCACGCTTCTCCGGAAATAGCCGAAATAGGCTTTGCTCTTCACGGTGCCTAAGCATAGTCTGTGCACAGGCGCCGTATAGCGCAGTGAAGAGCCGAGACCTACTCCGGCTGTCTTCGGGGAGCGTGACGTGCCAGAGCCGGCCGTCAATCATCCTCCGTCTGGATAGGAAAGCCCATTGCCCGCGGGGAGTCGGAATCTTCTATAGAGGATTGCACTGTGAGTACCAGGCGAAAAAAATCAAGACAGGCATACTGTAGCTTGCGCTACTATGCCTAATTTTATGCTAAAATGTTGCTATGGAGGGTGAACCACCGCTTTAAAGAAAAGGTGGCAACCCTACTTCATGAACACAGTAGGAAATAAACTTAGGGCTCTGGAATGTTAGGCTGCATGTGTCCTGCAAACCTATGAATGCACTCTGGGCAAGATTTGGTGCATTACTTTGAAAAAAGTGATCATAGAAGAAAATCACCACAATAAATTTACAAAACACAACACATTTGCTGTACTGTATCCACGTTCTTGATTTGTGCCAGATTCCAACATGGCTTCCAGCGTGATTGCGGCAGGACGTAGACGTAAGCCGGGGGAACGATGGGATAGGTAATCCTTCGCAGAGACTGCACACCGAGCTCCCGGCTGAGTGCCTTGTTCCAAACCCAAAGCTGCATAGGTCCGATGTTTTTTTTACAACACCGGATGTAAGGCTGCTGTGTGATCACGTGATCTCGCCACGCGTGGACCTTTCCCTGTGTTATGCCGGGAGAGGAATTGAGTGCGGCGTGTTAACCCTTCCGGGGCCAGGCTGACCGTGCTCTGAGTATGTGTGTGAGGGAGGAGGGGGGGCGTCTTCGTCATTAACCAATTCACCTCCAGCATGTACCATTGTGTGTTCCAAGAGCAGTGCTTTTATATCTCGGGGCTAATATAACAGAAGAACCATGTGCTGAGTGCAGGAATGTGTACTAACCAATCTGTAGCCATGTTTTACTGTAGTGCTGGAAAGTGAAGTGGCTTTGTGCTGCACTGTGCATGTTGTTACCTTCCCCTGGTAGCCCACTTGTTTGTAGTGATTGGTATGGAGTGAGAGCCCTTCACCTGTATATAAAGTCTGCATTTTATCATCACTGTGGATGCTCATTTGTTTTGTATTTTTTCCCAGCAGTTAAATATTCCTGAAAGAAAATGTCTGGAATAAAAAGAACCATTGAAGGCAAGGACCCGGATTATGAAGATATATCGGTTGTCCATCAGAACAAGCGGCATAAGGCCAGTGAAATATCAGGTAGATGAAGAAAATGTTTTCATTCCCAAAGCAGCGGGTATTCAGGGCACACATTGCAAAGAGTGGCACAGGCTTTATTCCTGCTAAGCTGAGCAGTAGAGATGGGCTCAGGCGTGTTTGCATCGTAGTCCCAACCCATAGCTCCCAACTGTCCCTGATTTGGAGACATGTCCCTCTGTCCCCTTCATTTGTCCCTCATTTTGGTCTGATCTACACAGTTGTATATAACATGCACTTTATCTTTCAAAAAGTGTTTCCCAGTGCTAAACCTTTCGTCCAGATTCTAAATTGGTGCATTTGTAAATTTTAAAAGCCAATATAAAAGGAATGGTAGTGGTAAAAAAAATCCCTTGTGGATTAAATTAACCTTGTTTTTGGGTTAATTCTCCTTTAAGGGGGTGTGGCAGGGGGCGTGTCCTATGCCTACATACATTTGCTAGCAGGTGTCCCTCATTCCCATCTCAAAATGTTGGGAGGTATGCCAACCCACCTGAGCAATCCCGCCAGGAAGCCACCACTGCACACTGCCAATCATAGCCAATCAGCAGTGAGACATTTCCTGGCCCGCAGCGGCACATGCACACGCTGACTATGATTGTTGTAGTGCAGTGGTAGGATTGCTAAGGTGGGTTGGGACTATTATCCAAATCATGCCTGAGCCTATTCCTGGTGAGCAGATCCAGCTTACAATTAAAGTAAAGCTAAATTCACCTTTCCTTCAATGGTCCTTGTCCTTTGCCTGTACCAGCATCTTCTGGATGGCAGCCTTTGGCCATCTTCATTGACCAGCACAGGGTGATGTCACTCCTATACGTGTACAGGAATTAGTAATCTCTGCACACAGGGACCATGCTGCCGATGGAAGGTGTATTTTTTTTTTTTTTGTATAATCTTTATTTGTGGACGGCATAGTAATACATCACAACTCCTGTTGTCAGAAGCGTCTTACATCAAACAATAAGCCATCCATTTTTGTTTTTTTCCAACATAACAGAGAAAAGAAACAGAGGGAGCACGCAATCACATTGAGACCTAGTACCTATGATAATATCACAGGGGATCTGAGGGCCAGGTAACGGGCCAAAAATGGGGGTCACCCCCCCGCACAATATACATATATTGAGGCTTAAGATCTAGGGGTGGCACCCCTCCAACATCTCATCAGGTAATGAAAGGGGTTTTCCGGTACTCTAAGGAGGGGCCGGAGGCCAGCCCAACCAAGTGTTTTTTTTTTTTTTAAGTAAAAATTAACAAACATGTTATACTTCCCTCCTCTGTGCAGTGGTTTTGCACAGAGCAGCCCAGATCCTCCTCTTCTCAGGTCCCTCCCTCAGCAAGCAGCTTACTATTCAGACACAGAGCTGCTGCCTGGCCCTGCCCCACCCCCTTTCTCTCCTCATTGGCAGACTGAATTTGATTGACAGCAGAGGGATTCAGTGGCACCATGCTGCTGTCTCAGCCAATGAGGAGGGGAGTCCCAGGCAGCCAAAACACTCCTGCAACATCGCTGGCTTTAGAGGGACCTTAGGTAAGTATTAGGAGGGCTGCTACACACATAAGGCTTTTTATCTTAATGCATTCTGACTTTACAATCACTTTAATTTGTATTTTTTATTGCAATAAACAGCCTGCCTGCTTGCTGTTTGCGACAAAGGAACTTTAGTTCCGCCATAATAGTAATAGCCTGTATTCCCATCACACACATTCCTGGAATAGGCTCTTAAAAGTATTGAGTGCTGCAGCAACCGAAGCATGCACGACACAGTGTAAATATTTGCCAGCACACCACAGATCATCAGAATAAGTCTAAATTATTTTTTTATTGAAGAAAGATCACATCACAAACAGAAGTAAAAAGTTTCAGAGCCACACTGGACCCCTTCGTCAGGCATGTCTGATGAAGGGGTCCTGTGTGGCTCTGAAACGTTAATGCAATAAAACAGTGCAGCGCAATAGTCCCTGGATGAAATGAATCAGTGCAGCACAGTAATTTATGTCCATGTAATAAATGGGATCAGAAAGGAGTCCATTAGTGTATGTGAGAAAGCACAAATCGTATAGTGCAGTGTAGACGTTTTGACAGGTGTCAAGGGATTATTATGAATTTACCTTAAGTGCTGGCTTGCAATTTCAGTTTGTTTATTATCATTGTGTGAGCGCTGAATACCTTTTTTCATTTATGGATCTGAAATGTTACACTTATCAGTTTGTGATTTGTTTTTGTTTTTTCGATTACAAAGACATTCAGACTTGTTCTGAAGAACTGTGGTCTGCAGGCAAATGTTTATGCTTTAACAAAAGGGGCGAAAGCCCCCCTGTTAATTAGGACCTATCTACCCCCCCTGTTCTATGCTGTGTTTGCTATGTTGTTTATAGAAATAAAACAATCTCCTTGTTCTGTGCATGCTCCAATCCCCCTGGCCATTCCTGCTCAACCTAGATTGGGAGGGAGGAGGAAGGCTGTGCAGAATCTGCTCATGCAGTGAAATGGATGTGAGCCACCTGCAGGCAGTTCACATCCTGTACACCAGGTCCGACCTGGTGGGATCTGTGACAATTTTCTATGCTGAAAACCACTATAATCTCTTTGTTAATTAGGTGTAGAACCCACACTAGTTTCTGTTTTACTCCAAAGCGGAACTAGAAACTGGCAAAGATAGACCTGAAACAGGTTTTCCTGCTCTTTTATTGTGGTACAAGCCACTTGCGCTAGCTGCCCGTGCCAATATAATGGTGCAGGAAGCCTAGTTTGCTTTATTTTTATTTTTTTTGTGCATATGCTGTGACCTTTGAGAATGAATTTCTCCACAGTACTTGCCGCTCCAGTTCTGTGAGGACGTCCATGGACATCCTCCCAGAACTGCGCATTTCACGCTCCTTCTGGGGCGCGCATTGTGCAAGCGCTGTATCTGCTTTGTCCTTGACACTGCTGATCACAAATCGCGGAAAAGGGCCAATCACTGACAATCACTGCTGGTCACATGTAAACAGACTTGCCCGGTTATCAACATTCCTTTCCTCACACACTGTATCTGAGACAATAACAGTCTAGGTTGACAGGGCACAGTGAGTATATTGTCTACACTAATCGTCAGTGCTGACATATCAGTACAGCCTTATCGCGCACATCAGTGAAAAATAAAAATTAGTTATTTGGAAAATTGTATAACACAAACTAAGGACACTAAAATCTTATTTTTTTTTTTACAGTTCAGAAAAATTACTATTGATTCTGCTAGATTTCCAGTGCCCTTATAACTTCTTGTACACTAAATGTGATTGTAATGTCTTGTAAAAATAAATAAATGTTATGTCATACTTTGTGCTATGGTTTTGCACAAAGCAACCCTTGCCCTACTTATCTGGGGTCCTCCACCATTGCTCCTGCCTTCTTCACCCTGCTAAGTGCACCCATACCATTGTTAAGGGGGCACTCAAGGGGGTCTCGATCTTGAACAGCACTGTATGGATACTGTCACTGGATCTGACTCACAGCAGCAGGAGCCAATGGCTCCCACTGCTCTTACTATGTCCAGGATGGGGAGAGAGAGAGAAATGTCACTGGATCAATATCGGGCTCAGGTAAGTATTTGGGGGAGGGGGTAAGCTGCACCAAAAAAAAAAACTTTTTTTTTTTTTCTCCCTTAATGCAGAAAATGAATTAATGTAAAAAATCTTTAGCCTTTACAACCACTTTGTCTGACATCTCAAACAATGTTATCAGCTTTTCCAAGTATATTTTGTGACCTACAGTATACCTTCTCCCTATGTATTGGCGATAAGGACAGTTATTTGTATTTCAGATCAGGTGAGCAGCCTAGATTAACAACACTGCTTTTTCATAAATACAGTGCAGTCAGTGAGTGTTGTCTTCCTAGGACAGGAAGTGTATTACTGACAGAATCACCAAGTTAAAATACCATGGGAAAAAAAAGCATAAAAAAAAAACTACTGCTGCCACCCCACCACAACTAAGAACCGATTAGTTGCAATATATTAATAGGTTTAGAGAAGCACAAGGGCTTTGTCAGAGTTTTGTGAAGATCAGTGTTTTTCTATATGCCCTGTTAACGTTGTAATGCAGGCGAATTACTGTGTGGAAAAATTCAACTTGTTTGCATTTTTTTTTGCACTACTCCCAGGTAAAAAAAAAAAATTTAACGATATTGCATTGTAATAAAGCAAGGCACTGCCCCATGAATCCAGTCCAGCATTTCCTTTTTTTTTTTTTTTTTTTTTTTTTTTTTTTTTTTTTTTTTTTTTTTTTTTTTTCCGTCCACTTCAGACTTCGCCAACAAAAGACTACCCTGACATAGGACAGGGAGACCTGCTCACGGTATAACCGCCCATAGCGTCTCATTTGTGGCTTTGCATCATATGTGGTTATTTCTTATTATATAGATTTTTTGTCCTGCCTTGTTTGCTATGTCATGTGTGTATATTAAGCCAGCATGGGCACAGTATTGCCATACGGCAGTATGGCAAAGTACAAAAAGAAAAAAATTACATCATAAGACCAAAGTGCCCCTACCCAAGTCAACTAACCCAACCCCCCCCCCCCCATACCCTGACCCACCCCTTTCTCTCCGAACCTCAGTCTCTTAGTTTGTCAACTTTTACTTCACAACCTGTCCTATACCATCCGGACTAGATAACTCTGTGATGACTTATAGTCAACCCAGTCCTGCCATTTAAGTTTGAATCCCCTTTCACCTTCCTCCCCCATAAACTTAAGCTGTTCAATATAAAAAATATCATTTATTTTATCAAGACAATTCTTCATTGTTGGGCTCTCGGGATCTTTCCACTGTTTAGGGATCAGGCTCTTTGCTGCATTCAGGATATGGGGGAGCAAGGTTCTCATATACTGTTTACTAGTCAAATTTGTCCCGTGGAACAAACACACCCACGGGTCTACTGCTATTTTATTTCCAGTGATTTCCTTGATTACTGATACCACGTTATGCCAATATTTGTTGATTTTGGGGCACGTCCACCAAAGGTGTGACATGGTTCCGGGTTCCATACAACCCCTCCAACAGAATCCGGAAGTCTCCCCTTGGAATCGATGTGCAATATCTGGGGTGATATACCATCTTGATAAACATTTAAAATTCATTTCTATCAACCCGCAGTCAGTCCAGCATTTCCTAAGCTAGTGTGAATCTGTCCTTAACTCGTTTACTGACACTGACTTATGTCCTATGTCGGGCGGCACAGTGGTGTAGTGGTTAGCACTTTTACCTAGCAGTAATAAGGTTCACTGGTTCGAATCCCAACCATGACACCACCTCCCTGTGCCTGTGCAGGTTTCCTCTGCGTACTTGGATTTCCTCCTATACTACAAAGGCATGCTGGTAGGTTAATTGGATCCTGTCTAAATTGGCCCAAGTATGTATGAATGTGAGTTAGGGACCTTAGATTGTAAGCTCCTTGAGGGCAGGGACTGATGTAAATATATGTAAAGCGCTGCATAAAATGGACAGTGCTATATAAGTACCTCTAATAATAATAATAATAATATGTCAGCAGCAGTGGGGGTTACACACACACACTGCCAGGAGCACATCTGAACTTGACAAGCCAACTGTCGGCTGTACAGCTGCCTGATCGCTTTCACAGACCCCAGAAAAGTTGTTTCCCGGGCTCTGTAGAGGGGTGGCTGGTTAGAGTTGTGGCACAAAAAAAAGTGAATGGAGCTTGATCTGCGCTTCATTAGCTTTGGTAGAAGGTAGGTGAGACATCCGGGGTCTGTTCAAAGAACCGGTCATTGCTATCACATATGGGACTTTTGGTCCCTTACATAAAAGTAAAGTTAAAGGAGTTGTAAAGGAAAACATTTTTTTGCCTAAAATTAATGTCTGCAAGGTAGACAGACAGAATAGTGTAATGATTCTGTTAAAAAACGAGTAAATACCTATTAAATTCCTTCATCTATATCACCTCTGGCGTTCTAGTTTCTGTTCTCTCATTCACTTCCTGGTTTGCGGCGCTCGTTCATACAAGAACTACATTTCCCAGTATGAATTGCGGCACGCCCAGTAATTCACACCTCCTTGAAGTCTCTAACACGTAGAGAGCATCCTGCCGCACAGATATAGTTCCCAGGAGGGGGCGAGCACATCACTGACCACCGCAGTAAAGCCTCCCGTCACGGTGGTCAGTAAAATCAGACAAGCAGGAAGTAAACAGAACAGAGAAGAAATAGAGCAACTTCTGAGCAAAAACGAACAATGAGGAAGTGAAAAGAGGAATGTCTGCATGTAAAGGATGCTTAATATGAAAACATTTTTTTTCCTTTACAACCCCTTTAAGTGCACATATGAATGTGTAAACACGAAAAATGTTGATTGCACAATGCATTATACATTATACGCCAGAGTGAGAGCAATAATTCTAGTGCCATTATTCACGGTAAACTCTAAACGAATGACCTGTATGGGCTTTTAAACCGCTGCCTATGTAAAATTCCACAGGAGCTCTTAGGTTTAAGCCTGGACATGTTTGTTCTCTTACACGGTGCAACCTCATCTTTTATATTTTACAAACAAATGGGTAATTTGTTGCTTTTGTGTGCCCTAAAATGAACAATAATGTATTTTTTGCTAAAAATATTACCCCCGTTTTATTCCCTAGGGTCTCTGTTTTCTGGGTGTTTAGCTAATCTTTAGACCTAAAATTATTTTTTAAACATGCAAACAAAATGCAAAAATGGCTCTGGTTAAAGAGGGTTAAACGAAAGGGTTAAAGAGGAACTTCACCTGAATCATTAAAGTAAATAAAGGCACCTTTAAAACTGTTGTATGAAGAAAGAGAAAATTACCCCTAGGGGCTTTGTGCTGCAGCAAAAAATGAAAAATATACCAGTTGATAAAGTATAATTTTTTTTATTTAATATAATGTTCAAAAAGAGCCCCAAATGAGGGACTCATTAAAACTGTTGTATATTTATTGTTAATTGCATTCATTTCTGTGATTTAGTGTTTTGTGTGTACTGTTCATATCCCGGTGGCCATTTTCTCTCTCCTTACTTGTTGGAATTCTGGAGGATCCCACACATGTACATTCAGTGCTCTAGCTGAGAATCTTTTTGTTTACAAAAAATAGATAAAAACTGGTGAGGTAGTCTTCCTAGGGGCAGCTGGGAGGCATTGGCGATATCAGCATGGCCTAAAAAAAGGGAGGAAATACAATTCCTACTACTGTAAGTTGACACAACTTTTTATTTTACGATGCATGTAACGCGATTACAGATCAGCATGCAGAGCTGCATGCATCCATGCTTAATTTGTGTGTGGGGGGGCTTAGTTTAGTTTTAAGAATATGTAAATACTGTATTGGCCATACTGTTCATTTTAAGTGATTACTGCCTTGTTTCCCAAAGTGATCGCCTCTTTACAGGAACAAATGACTACTGCCTAATAGGGATAAGCTCAGGTGTGTTCAGATCCTAGTCCAAGCCCACCTGAGTGAGCCAGCTAGGAATCTATATCTTGTATTGGTCCAATCATGAGTGGCCAAACCATTCCCTGACCCTCATGAACACAAAGGACGTGTATACGTGTAGCTGGGAATCCCTTGGCATCTTCTGACTGGCTTTGTGCAATGACGGCTACCTAGCAGGAAAGCTTGGGTGGATTCAGACTATGGTCCGTACATGCACAAGCTCATCCCTGTTTCCCAGATAGAAAGGGCCAACTCAAGTGTCTGCATGAAGTAATGGCTACATGTTGGATTGACTAGCTTCATACATCCGTTACAGCTGGTTCATATTTTAGAGAAATGGCAATTTTGTTCCCAAACTTATATATTGTATTATCATCTATGTACTTTTACTACTTTATCATTTTATCATCGCTTGTTGACTTCATATGTCTTTTCTTTTTCTGCTGATATAGCTCGAGATGCTGCCATCTTGAAGATAGAATCCGTTGTTAAGGATCAGTTTGCTGTTGAACTGAAGAATAAAGAACATGAGATTGAAGTTATTGATCAGGTAAGAATAACATAGTGGTATCTGAAAGGCATATCTACTTGTTGTTTTAAAAACAAACCAACCAGTGATCTTATGCACAAAATCTACTGGAAAAAACATACAGAATGATTTGTCCTGTTCTTGTAAGACTGGCTTTAAGGCTGCTTTTATTTAGTTTTAAGAATATGTAAATACTGTATTGGCCATACTATTAATTTTAAGTGATTACTGCCTTGTTTCCCAAAGTAATCGCCTCTTTACAGGAACAAATTACTACTGCCTAATAGGGATAAGCTCAGGTGTGTTCAGATCCTAGTCCAAGCTTACCTGAGTGAGCCAGCTAGGAATCTATATCTTGTATTGGTCCAATCATGAGTGGCCAAACCATTCCCTGCCCCTCCTGAACACAAAGGACGTGTATACGTATAGCTGGTGATCAAAATATACTGGAAAATATATACAGAATGATTTGTCCTGTTCTTGTAAGACTGGCTTTAAGGCTGCTTTTATTCATATCCCACTTCCCATCTCTGCATCCTCTTGCTGTTGTCTTTTAGGAGGAGATTTATTAAAACTGGAGAGTGCAAAATCTGGTGCAGCTGAGCTGTGTATAGTAAACCATCTTCTAGCTTTTATTATCAAAGCTTAATTGAACAATCTGAAGTTAGCTACCATGCACAGCTGCACCAGATTCTGAGTGCTCCAGTTTTAGTAAATCTCCACCTTAGTGTTGCTAAGGCCTACAGCAGAGATTGTAATTAATTCCAGTTATTTTAACAAAATCAGAGTATACTTAAAAGTGAAATGAGTTGCATATTAAGGGGACTTGTAGGATTAACATGACATTCAGTAATAAATACACCTGAACAATCGCCACTTGCTTGTTTGATTGAATGTACTACCTGACGGCTAGAGACACATATATTGAGTTCCTATATTTCCTGAAAGCTTATAACATAAGGACTTATGAGTATGTTTTAACCACAGTCGCTGCAAATGAAGTCCCTAAAATGTATGTCACTAAAAAGAAATAAACCATTCTCTGCAATACATGCGGATTTCACCATGTTTTCTCTTTCTGCAAGTACAGAAAAATACCTGCTGACCTGCCAGATATCCAGTCGGCTCCAAATTTCCTGTTTTGAGCTGACAACACAGGGCCTTTGATAACTGAAATGCCAACTAGGCTTTAACAGCCATGATGTAAAGAAAGATCCGGATGGCCACACTTCTTCCATAAAATCACCTTTATTGATTCATAATTCACAATGTACAAATGGGGAATATAGCCACCAGCTAACGCGTTTCACACCAACCTAGGTGCTTAATCAGGGTTACCAGCCTGACTACAAAACTCCTATTCCCCAACCCTCTGTGACCCACCCACGTATACACACGTAGGTAGATTTACTAAAACAGTAAAGTACAAAATCTGATTCAGCTTTGCATGGTAGCCAATCGGCTTCGAACTTCAGCTAGTTCAATTAAGCTTTGTCAATAAAACCGGGCAGCTGATTGGTTTCTATGCAGAGCTGCACCAGATTTTAATCTCCAGTTCTAGTGGATCATCCCCATTGACTTCTTTCCCAGCAAAACAATGCAACTGCCTTTACTCACAAGAGCATGCCCACACAATGTAGGGAAACAGCTCTTTGAAGATGTAATTTAGGGGAAAGCCTGCATCAGTGGCAACTGAGTTCCCGTTGCAAAAGTTTTATAAGTGTAATGATGTTACAGGGAATGATAAAAGCTGTTTCTCACCACAGAAACAGGATAAAACAGAAAAATTGCAGGCACAAGCTTAATAAGGTGAGAGGGAGGTTTAAGAAAATAATTTGGATACTGTTTGGACCTACATATTAAAATACACAGTATTCCTAGAGTTAAGGTAAAACTGACACAACAAAAATAGTCCAACTAGGTAAGCTGAACTTTTCTCAGTTCCTTAATAGCAAAAGAATCCAGGATGAGGATGACAGCCCTTGAACCTACAACGTTGGCAGTCTGTGGCTCCTATAGTGTATCATCACTGGTTCCCTAAACATTTTCTGAACCTGTGGAGTGCACAGCCCATGATGTACTGTGTACTTTATTCTCATGCTCTCTTCTGCCCAGAGGCAGGCTGTAAAATCATGGCTTGCACTGTGCAGATGGGGCTGATTTACTTCTTGTAGGGAAGTGATGTCTCTGCCAATGGACGTATGTGCATTCAGCTTCGTAGACCTGTACCCAGAACTAGGGTGACTTTCTGGGATACATGAAGGTATCTTCTGATGTGATGTCAGTTGATGTCATGAAGATGAGTTGGCACTGGAGGTGTGGTGAAAATTAGAGCTAAACTTCTAGCTGCTGCTGTAAGAAGAGCTGTTACTTTATTCATTCAACAGTGGAATGGTAAGAGAAACTAATGTGATGTCAGTTGTTAAACTACAATAATATATACCCAGGCATGGCCTCATTTAAAGTCCTAATTGTCCCCCCCCCCCCCCCTATATATCATGATTACAATAATATATAATCGTATAATAATCTTTCTAAAGCCTTATCTGTCCTCAACCTTCTATAGCAGCAAGATTTTTGTCAAGGTTCTTTGTCCATACTGTATAGGATTTATTGTAAGTGACAAAATGTATTGTCTGACAAAAATGTTTTGCTATTTTGGCACACTCTTATTTAGTGTTTTTTGATATTTCTCATTTAGAGACTGAATGAGGCTAGACGTATGATGGATAAACTCAGAGCATACATTGTGGCTAATTATTACGCTTCTGCAGGGTTTGGTAAAGGACATGAGGTAAGCAATGTATTCCATTTGATTCCAATATTCTATTTATGGATTTTCAACAATTTAATAAACCCTTTTTTTTTATTATAGTAGATATGTTCTTGTTTTCCCTAGGGCACCTCAGCATGTGATCCCACAATTCTAAATCATCCATCTATCAAAAAATTCTTGGAATCCCCTTCACGAGCTTCATCTCCTGCAAACCACCGTTCAGACACCCCTTCTGTCAGTAATTCGGAAACTGAGTCTATATGTACCCACAGTGAGCTTCTGGATAAAGATAGTCATGTAGCTACCAAAACTGTGCACAAAGGGACCTCTGCTGCAGATGGAAAACTGGTGAAGGTATGAATTTTGAGGTTTTAGTAGCCTGCATAAAAAGTAAAAAGAGGCATAGATGTAAATATTTGAGCGTTTTACACATAAAACACATTGTGGTGGAGAATGTAAATCTTTCATTCTCCTCCATTGAACAACACCTTATTTTTCGCTTTTGGGTTATACTGCCACCTACACTTCTGTGTGCCCCCAGCTGACACTCTTACTCATGGCTGCTTTCATTGTTCTATCTGATGGTGAAGCACTTGTCTGCAGCCTGGAATGTGTTGCTCTTTACTCCTAGAGTCTATTCTGCTATCAGAGTGTGCTTATAGAATGCATGGAGAAGATGGCTATGAACTTCAGTTGTGAGTGCTTGCACGGGTTTCCTGTCTGTACATATGCATAACATACTGTGGTTAAGGGGCTGAATTGCGGAACCCATCTTCAGGAAGCAGCCGATCCCCATTGCTTTTAAGGGAGGTCTGAATAAGCCCACGGAACATACTGCAAAGTATTCTCCCTTTTATCGGTTCCTCTTAAACGTTCCTTTTCTCTGCTCCATTGCCCGCCACGCGAGGACTTCGGAGGCTTGACTTCCAGTCCATCCAAAAAGTCTGAAGCTCAAAGCTTGCCTAACCCTCAGACAACCCTTCCTCCTCATGAAGGCACACCCCTTAATGATGTTTGTTATCCATTGCGGACACTTGGACACCTTGCATCCCAGATGCTTAGATGGAAGAGGTGGTAACCAAAGGATACAAACTAGAATTTTGTTTATTACCACATCCAACTTTCCTTTGACTTCACACAGATTAGCAGATCTCCATCAAGCCCTTTCAAGTCTTTTGAACCAAGGTGTCATACCCACAGTTCCTGTGACAGGTTTCAAGGCTTTTTCTCCAACCTATTCAAAGTCCCAATCCCAAAGAGGAAATCCATCCCATCTTGGATCTTAAAGCGGTGGTTCACCCACAATAACAACATTTTAGCATTAAATTAAGCATAGTAGCGCGAGCTACAGTATGCCTGTATTTATTTTTTTTGCCCGTACTCACTGCAATCCTATAGTGAAGATTCCGACTCCCCGGGGGGAATGGGCGTTCCTATCCAGAGGGAAGATGATTGGCGGCCGGCTATGGCACGTCACGCTCCCCGAAGATAGCCGGAGTAGGTCTCGGCTCTTCACGGCGCTATACGGCGCCTGCGCACAGACTATGCGCAGGCGCCGTGAAGAGCCAAGTCCTATTTCGGCTAATTCCGGAGAATCGTGAAGCGCCAGAGCCGGCCGTCAATCATCTTCCCTCTGGATAGGAATGCCCATTCCCCGCGGGGAGTCGGAATCTTCACTATAGGATTGCACAGTGAGTACGGGGCAAAAAAAATAAATACAGGCATACTGTAGCTCGCGCTACTATGCTTAATTTAATGCTAGAAAAAAAAAAAAAAATTATAGGGTGAACCCCCTCTTTAAGGCTCTGAATGTTATAATTTGAGCTTGAGAACCCTGCATGGAATCCTCCAGGTCTGTCCTTGCCTCCCTTCACCAGAAAGACATTCTGGCTTCTTTGAACATCAAGAATATTTAACTACACAAGCCTATGCTTTACTGTGGGGCTCTGACACTAACAGTTTGTTCTCCCTTTAGTCTCTCATTTGCACAGGTGTTCAGCAAGGTGCTGCCCCCAGTATTAGCCCTACTGTGCTCTCATGTCATCCTCATTGTGGGACGCTTAGATGACCTTCTGTTGAGGAACAGTCACACCGAGCTCCATCCTTTAATGTGACTTTGACTGTCCAGACAGTACAGCAGTTTGGATCCTGAACATTAAGGCTGGCCCTACACGGTTCAAATCTTGGCCGGTTCAGCAGGATCCAGCCGAGATTCGAACCGTTAATGGGCAGGCTGAATGTACCAAGTGGATTGACCAGATTCACTTACGATTATTGCTGGTGGCTGCTATAGCTGCTTTCAATAATCACTGTCCTCTACTTGCAGGGAGAAGAGAATTGCTGACTCCCCTGTCAGCACTGTCTATGTTGATGTAAGGATCATGCAAATTTCTTTCCTGCAACCCGTGATTGCAGGAGAAAAATTTGCACAGTGTATGGCCGGCCGCCTATGAAATCTTCACTGGAACTGACCCATTGTTTGGAGTACTTGGATTTAGTCCTGGATATTGTTCAAAGTATTTTACCTTTTTTATATCTCCAGATTCAAGCTCTCTGGCTTAGCACTCATGGCTGTTAAACCCAGGTTTTGAGAGATGGGGGCATCTGATTCTTTGATTCCTACAGCGCCTAAAGCTAAGAGATGGATTTTTTTGAAGCCCTGGGCTTCCTTCTTGCCTAAGGTAATTTCTGCCTTTCACTTCAACTGGGACATCTTTCTTCTATCCACATCCAGTTAACCAAAAGGAAACGTCTTTCCATTTTCGAGATTGTTCTTTCAGAAAGACTGATTTCTTTTGTCATTCTGAATGGTCCCAGTAAGAGTACTTGGGCTTCACCTGCTACCATCTCTAGGTGGCTCAAAACATCATTCAAGCTTATGGCCTCCAGGATCTGGTCCCTCTTTTCCTGACAAGGCACACTTTACTAGATCTGTGAGTGCTTCCAAAAATTTACAAGGCTGCCACCTCTGGTTTTCTGTCCACAGTTCTGCCAGGTGGACTTTTATGGTCTCATCTGATACCAGCTTTGTGACACAGGTTCCACTTCTCTGTGTTTTTTTTTTTTTATCATGCTCTCTGTACTGCTTTGCTATAAAACGGAGGCCTGCTGTTTAGTATGGGGGGTTAGCCTGGGCTGACCTACAGTTTTTAGTTTGCCAGTGCCCAATCAACCTGTTGGCACCAGTATAACCTGAAGGTCAGAGATTTCCTGTGACCCTCAGTGGACAACATGAAAAAGATTTCAAGCAGTTGTAAGGAAAGGATAAGAGCTGATATTCAGGCAAGTGAATGAATAGTAACTAATAGTAGCAAATTAGCTGTATGATTTTTATTAATATTTATGTTGGCCTACTGAAATCTGGATGCTGTTGGCAACTAACCATCCATAATGCTGCAAGTATTTCATACAATACTATAACAAAATCTCTGAATCTAACAATCTGCCCCACTTGTATAGAAAAATTCAGCCATTTGCTCCGGTGTGTAGATACCTTTTCTCAGTAGCATGTCATAGCTGACCCAGGAACAAAAAAACAGTAAAGCTCTCAGCACTTTTTGTCTCGGTGGATGCAGGGCTGAATGTGGCTACACTACTAAAGTGATGATGTGAGCACATTTAATCACACCGAATAATGTATGAAAATAACGGTTGCACTCATACAAATCATGTGGAGGTAGTCCTGTTTATACAATTCAAATGTGACTTGGACAAGAATTTGTCAAATGTATGCAGTCGGCCTGCTTGAAGAAGAGTGGGGCTCCAATTCCATGAAAAAGATAGACAAAGAGCAAAGCAGGGTAGAAGTCCCAATAGTGTAATAACTCATTTTTGATTTTAATAATGAAAAATTACTCAACATCAGAGGGATAACAGTATATCAGCAGAACTCTGGGCAATCCCGTGTCCAGATTTATTAAAATCCTTATTGATTTACTAACCTATTGGCCCTTCTGCGCTGCATGTCATAGCTGAACCTTTCTAAAAAAAACTCCACTAAAGAGGTAAAGGTGTTTTAGTATGTTTTGCCTAAGCTGTGCTGTCAGTAAGAATGATTCTGTGGAGGTGGCTGACATGATGGCTTCTTACTAATTGCAAGAAAAGCAGATTATCGTGGTAATTGGTTGTGTTTTGGTGACCTTAATAGCTCCTTCTAAAGCTGTTGTGTTTACAAAACCTTTATGCTTGAAATGTATTTTAAGGATTCCGTGCCAACAGAAAATGACAACCAAACTGCTGGGTTTACAAGATCTGTGGACACTTCTAGGCGTTTTGTGAAGAAAACTTTGGTTGTTGGAAATGTCTCCAGGTATGTTTACTGTCATCTGAAGATGGCTTTGTTTTTGTTTTTTTAAGATGGGGATGTGTACTTTATAACCTTGCTATCTAAAAAGCAATGTATATATTGTGTGGTGTTTATTATATTTTTTTGCTGAGATTGGTTTGTAGATTGTTTGGCAGCCTGGGCATAGAAAGGCAGTGGTCGCCCCAAAAGTAAGCTGCAAAATCTCTGAGCAATAACAAATGCTATTTAGTTGGAGATGTTTGTCCTCCCCTTTTTTCGACATTCCTCATTACAAGTATATTATTGGGATTGAATTCTTATCAAGCACGCTGTTTACATGCGATTGTCCTATGTTTAGTCTCCACATTACAAGCTTGTGGCATTAGGGCTCTGTTCCAGATTACTATGGGACTTTGTCTTGGACCTGGGCTTTACCATGGCATATTATAAAGTAGCGCTGTTACTGATCAAAATTTTTGAGTTTGATTAATCGATTTATTTTTTTAATCGACTCATTTCGATTAATTATAACGCACATACAGATCCAACTAGTTTTAGCTGATCTCCTCCTTGCAGGCCGATTCCCAGTGCAACTACCAACCACTGGAAAAATGGATAGCAGGATACAAAAAACACACAAAGGCAGCGCTCGATGGGAATAGCATTAAAACTTTTATAGTCTTCAAGTAGGTAACAAAATAAATATTGCACTGGAGATAAAATCGATGTAGCTACATAAACTGTAAAAATGGTGAGAGTAATACCAAACGGTAGCAAAAGCAGTCATAAAAACATGTAGCTAAGTATGATACTGGTATAAAAATGTGTACAATGCCACTGCTGAATCCAGATGAGGAGAGGTTAACATCAGTCCGTTGGCATGTAGATGTCCCGTGAAGGGAACTATCGCAACTCCCAGTGGATGGCTGCAGAATCCCAGGTTGATAGAGGGAAGTGTAACAGCCCTTGCGTGTGGCAGATAGTAAGGTCCTGCCGGCATGCAGATATGAAGGCACAGCAAAGGAGCCCTTCAGATGGACACGGCAAGCCCCGCCAGTGTCCGTGACGTCACCGGATCTCCGACGGAACTCCCTGAAGGCCCGGAAGCCGGCGGAGAGGTGAGTACCAATCAAAAGAATTTTAATCGATCAAAAGAATTAAAGATTAATCGATGAATTAATAGTTAATTTCCACAGCCCTATTATAAAGCAATCATGGCATCTCAAGGCAGTAAATGTTTAGGAAGTGTCTAATGCACTAATTATTGCTATATAATATACCCAGTTATCTTGTTAATATACAGACACGTGCTAGGGTGTATGTGTACTGAAATTGGTTTACATGTAAAGAAGATTAAAATGCATACTAGCACTGAACTGAGCACCTGCTCATCCTCAGGTAGTAGACACACATTAGCTCAACAGGTATCCAGCTAATTTTTCCTACTTATATATCAGGCCATGATTTTATACACAAAATGTCCATGACCCATTTTTTTTTTCTTTTTGTCAGCTAAAATCGACACACTGGGGTTGATTTACTAAAACTGGAGAGTGCAAAATCTAGTTCAGCTCTACATAGAAACCAATGAGCTTTCTGGTTTTATTGTCAGTTTAATTCAACAAGCTGACTTTAATAATTGGGATACAATCTTAGGAACAAAGAACACGGAGGAAATTAAGAGCATAATAAATAAGAGCATTAGCCAGTGCATCCCAAAGGGAAATAAAGTCCTGGATGGCTTAACTCCAATGTAAAAATGCATATAAAAGCAAAGGAGAAGGCCTTCAAAAAATACAAGGCTGAGGGATCATCATAAGCATTTCAACTGTATAAAGAATGCAACAAGAAATGTAAGGGTGCAATCAGGGCAGCTAAGATAGAACATGAAAGGCATGTAGCAGAGGATGGTAAAACAAATCCCAAGAAATTATTTAAGTACATACAGTGAAACCTCAGATTGCGAGTAACGTGGTTAACGAGTGTTTCGCAAAACAATCACTTTTTTAGAAAATCCTGACTCGGTTTGCGAGTGTTGTCTCCCAAAACAAGCAGGATTCAAGCCACTGCAGTTTTCAGAATCGCATTGGGCCTGAGGTGCTGAGCTAATCGGAGCCGTTTGGAAATACTCTGAAATATGCTGTTTCCGAGTTCAGTCGAGCTGTCCCCGAGCCTTTCCGAGTATTTCCAAGGCTCTCCGGCACCCCCCACCTCTGGCCACATGCATGCCATAGAAGTCAATGCGGAACAATCTTTTTTTTTTTTTTTTTTTAGTTTCCATTGACTTCTATGGGGAAACTCGCTTTGATATGCGAGCGCTTTGACTTACGAGCATTCTCCTGGAACGGATTATGCTCCTAATCCAAGGTTCCACTGCAAATGGTAAGAAAGGGAGGTCAGATCATATTGGTCCCATAAAGAATGATGAAGGGTATCTGGTTACTAAGGATGGAGAGATGGCGAAGGTATTGAATTTATTCTTCTCCTCCTCAGTCTTCACAAGGGAATCGAAGGGGCAAGTAACCAAAACTGCAATGTTTATCCTCATGACATGTCACAGGAAGCACACTTATGGCTAACAGAGGACATAATTAGAATTAAACTTGAAAAACTTAACATTATTAAGTCACCAGGACCAGATGGCTTGCACCCGAGGGTCCTTAAGGAACTTGGTCAAGTAATTGCCAGACCATTGTTCCTAATTTTTACAGTCTACTGACTGGAATGGTACCACCTGATTGAAGAAAAGCCAATGTAGCACCAATATTTTAAAAAGGGCCAAGTTGCCTCCCTGGGAATTACAGACCAGTTAGCCCAACATCAATTGTATGCAAGCTCTTGGAGGGCATGGTAAGGGACTATATACAAGATTTTAGTAATGACAACTGTATCATTGGCAGTAATCGGCATGTATTTGTGAAGAATCCTTCCTGCCGTCTAGATAAAGGAAGGCCCGTATTCGTGATATATCTGGATTTTGCAAAAGCATTTGATACAGTTCCCCATAAATGTTTACTGTACAAAGTTTGGTCCATAGGGTGAGTACAAGGATTGAAAACTGGCTACAGGGGCGAGTTCAGAGGGTAGTGATAAATGGGGAGTACTCGGAATGGTCCGGGGTGAAACGTTTTTAATGTATTCATAGATGACCTGGAGGATGGGATAAATGGCTCAATCTCTGTATTTGCGGACGATATTAAGCTAAGCAGGGCAATAACGTCTCCGCAGGATGTGAAAACCTTGCAAGAAGATCTGAATAAATGAATGGGGTGGGGTGTAGAAACATTTAAAATCATGCATTTGGGTTGAAAAAATATGAATGCAATTTACTCACTGGGGGGGGGGGGGACCTCTGGGGGAATCTAGGATGGAAAAGGACCTGGGGGTCCTAGTAGATGACAGGCTTGGCAATGGCATGCAATCCAAGCTGCTGCAAGCAAAGCAAACAGAATATTGCCATGCATTAAAAAGGGGATTAACTCAAGAGATAAAACAATAATTCTCCCACTCTAGAAGACTCTGGTCCGGCCGCACCTGGAGTATAATGAGTATGCGGTCCAGTTCTGGGCACCAGTCCTCGAAGGATGTGCTGGAACTGAAGAGAGTCCAGAGAAGGGCAATAAAACTAATAAAGGGACTGGAGGACCATGAGGATAGGTTACAAGCACTGAACTTGTTCTCTCTGGAGAGGAGGCAGTTGAGAGGGGATACGTTTTTAATGTACAAATATTCTGGTGACCCCACAATAGGGATAAAACTTTTTTGTGAAAGGGAATTTAATAAGGCACGTGGCCACTCACTAATACTAGAAGAAAAGAGGTTTAACCTTAAACGGAGTAGAGGGTCCTTTACTGTAAGGCCCTGTGACGGTATCGGTATGATATCCCCGTCAAGCATTCCCTCCTCTCCATACAAGACCATCACAGGATCCCCCACACATGAGTCAAGACTGGATGCTGGAACCAAGACTGAGTTTAATGTTATATCACACAGCTTATATGTCATTTCCAAAACTGTTACAATGACAAATCTCCGCCCCCCTCACACTGGGGCTTCCATACAGATGAGTAGGCAGACACGACGGAGCCGAGTCTGAAAACACATTTTCTTTAGATAATGACATCAGTGGAGTTGAGTACTAGTTGTACTAAATACATTAACTAGACAACTCGACCCCGCATATAGAGAGATAATTACCACAATGAAGCAATCAGCATAATTAACACAAGCCACATAAACACAGATCTCCTTCACACAACACAATAGATCAATTAACCTTTAGAAATAGTGAGGGGACATTAGCACTTCAATAACCGGATGGTAATCACAATGGCAAGCAGGGAGCATTAAACTGAGACATATAGGCAAATGTATCACAATGGCCCCCCTTTTTCTCCCTGCTCCGGAAAACCCGGTTGGACCTTCCCTGGTCCAGTAGGGTTGACGGGTTCAGAGCTTTTAGTCCGAGGTTAACTCCGTTTGGCATGACTGACCTCCCTTGGCAACTGCTTCAGACTCAGGTATGCCACCGGGTCGTCAGATCACACGCCGGTCAGTCCCCAAATCTTTGTGCGATCTGCAAAGTCACCAGAAGTCAGTGTGAAGACGGCGAATGGGTCTGTGCGTCGCCATCTAGGTGTCCCGCTATGGGAGGGGCAGGTTATGGCTCTGAAGTGACAGTCACAGGAGATTCATAAAAAGAAAAAGTTATATTTTTTGAAATGCTGTAGCACTGGTGCTCAGAGTCCGGGGGGGGGGGGAGGGGACTCAGAGCCCCATAAGGTCAGCCACCCCCTGCTCCCTCCGCAGCCGCCGGTTCTCCTCTTTGAGCTTCTCCAGCTCCATCTCCAGTTCATGGAGCCTGGGGGGGTCAGCCCGCTGTGACCTCGGGTGGTTGTTCTCCTCCTCCATGCGGCTTATGCACTCCTCCAGCTCTATGTACTCACGGATCAGATCCTGCTTGCTCATGTCCTGCAGGCTCTCCACGTGATCCTTCATCATCAGGAACTGGGTGGTGGTGTAAGGGGCCACCGGTGGGCCCTTGGCGAACATCTCGGCCCGCATCTGGGGCGCCCGCTGCGATTCCATCTCCTCCAGTCGCTTCTTCTCCTCCCAGGTCCGCTGGTTATATGACTTCCAGGACCTCTTCTTCTTGGAGGGTAGCTGGCGGTGCCTCTTTCTGCCCAGCTCCCTCCAAGGCCCCTCCGGCTCATGGCTGTCGCCCATGACCAGCTGACAATGGTGTTCCCTGTTGTCCGTAATAACAGATTGTACCATGAGGGCTTCGTAAGGGGTGCCCAATGGTTCTTCCTGACCCAGCTCCTGGGGATCCCAAGCCGAGTCTACACAATGGGCTGCTGCTGGTGGGCGGTACCCAGGTTGAGACCAATTTGACCTGGTGTTGTCATTCATGGGGCAATTCTGCTTAAAGTGACCCAACTGTTTGCACCGGAAGCAGCGTTGTTCGTTGTCCTCCTGGCGTGGGTAGCGAGGGCTAGATGTCATCGGTCTGTTAGGCGGTTGGTATCTAGCAGCTGGTGGGTGTGAGGGCGCCGTTGGTCGTGGAGGTTGTACCTGTGGTGTGACCTGGTTTGTCTTGCGAGTATCCGCATATTCATCCGCCAACTTCGCGGCCTCTGGTAGAGTCATGGGCCTGCGATCTCTCACCCAATCTTTGACGTCCGTCTGGATGTGATTGTAAAATTGCTCCAGGAGCATTAGTTGCAAAATGTCCTCTGCGGTGGTGGCCTGGCTGCTGTTAACCCAGTTAGAGGCCGACAGGGACAACTGGCATGCCCATTCCGCGTAAGAGTCTTTCGTGGTTTTGCGTGAGTCCCTGAACTTCTGTCGGTGGGACTCTGGGGTTACTGCATAACGAGCCAGGAGCACTTCTTTAACCCGGGCGTAGCTATGGATATCCTGATCTGGCACGGTCCGGAAAGCATCAGAAGCTTTGCCTGACAGTTTGCCTGACAATATTGCAACCCACTCTCTTCTAGCTATTCGGTGCAGGTTACATTGTCGCTCAAAATCCGCCAGGTAGTTATCAATCTCACAGTCCTTTTCATTAAAAGCGCTAAACGGAATCTTCCTTGTGTCTGCTGTGCTGTACTCACTGTTCGGAGAAGGTGCGGCTGCTTGTTGGACTGCTGCCAGTTTTAACTGTAGTTCTGCGTTTACTAACAGGTCCATCACTTTCAGCACCACATCCGGCGTTGGGTTCGGGCCGAACCATGCTAGCTTCTCTCTCATTAGCTTGTTGGCTGGCGATTCCTCCTCCTGAATCACTGGTGTCTCCATCTCTTGTACCGCTGGCGTTGCTGCAATCCCGTTCTCCTGGTCTACCTCTATTGATTCTGCTATGATGACCCGTTCGGTTTTGTTTGGAATCCCGGGTGTAAAGGAGAGTAGAAGGGAAAATCCCACTGCTACCAACCAATTGTGACGGTATCGGTATGATATCCCCGTCAAGCATTCCCTCCTCTCCATACAAGACCATCACAGGATCCCCCACACATGAGTCAAGACTGGATGCTGGAACCAAGACTGAGTTTAATGTTATATCACACAGCTTATATGTCATTTCCAAAACTGTTACAATGACAAATCTCCGCCCCCCTCACACTGGGGCTTCCATACAGATGAGTAGGCAGACACGACGGAGCCGAGTCTGAAAACACATTTTCTTTAGATAATGACATCAGTGGAGTTGAGTACTAGTTGTACTAAATACATTAACTAGACAACTCGACCCCGCATATAGAGAGATAATTACCACAATGAAGCAATCAGCATAATTAACACAAGCCACATAAACACAGATCTTCTTCACACAACACAATAGATCAATTAACCTTTAGAAATAGTGAGGAGACATTAGCACTTCAATAACCGGATGGTAATCACAATGGCAAGCAGGGAGCATTAAACTGAGACATATAGGCAAATGTATCACAGGCCCCTTTCACATTGAGGTGTTTTTCATGCGGTACAGCGCTAAAAATAGCGCTGCTATACCGCATGAAAAAACCTGCCCTGTAGTGTTCAATGTGAAAGCCCAAAGGGCTAGCGCTAGCTGGAGCGCTCCAAAAGTCCTGCTAGCCGCATCTTTACCGCGGTATAGGAGCGGTGTGTTCACCGCTCCTATACCGCGCCTTTCCATTGAAATCAATGGGAAAGCGCGGTAAGGGTGGTGTTAACCCTTTTTCAGCCGCTAGCGGGGGTTAAAACCTCACCGCTAGCGCCCGAATATCGCGGTAAATACGACGGTATAGCCGCACTACAAATAGCGCGGCTATACCGTCACCGCGGCTCCACGCCTCAATGTGAAAGAGGTCTAAGAGCGGTTAGGCAGTGGTTTCAGCGGGGAGCATCGATCGTTTCAAAAAACTATCAATAAGCACCTGAACGACCACAACATACTGTAGAGGGATATACAATGTGATACTGACATAAAATCGCACACATAGGTTGGACTTTTGATGGACTTGTTTTTTTTCAACCTCGCCTACTGTGTAACTGTGTTAGAGGCTGATTGGCTACCACACACAGCTGCATTCCATTTTTGCACTCTCCAGTTTTAGTAAATCAACCCCATTGACTATGTAATAGTTTTAATGTGTTATTCTGTGAAAGGTTTCCTAAGTAGTTTTATAAGTGGAAATGCTTAACCACTTAAGACCTGTACCATTAGGCAGGTAAAGGACCTGGCCAGTTTTTGCGATTCGGCACTGCGTCGCTTTAACTGACAATTGCGCGATCATACGATGTGGCTCCCAAACAAAATTGGCGTCCTTTCCCCCCCCCCCCACAAATAGAGCTTTCTTTTGGTGGTATTTGATCACTGATTTGTCTGTTTCCTGATATATTGCGCTATAAACAAAAAAAGAATGACAATTTTGAAAAAAAATCAATATTTTTTACTTTTTGCTATAATAAATACCCCCAAAAAAGATATAATTTTTTTTTTCTCAGTTTAAGCCGATACGTATTCTACATATTTTTGGTAAAAAAAATCGCAATAAGCGTTTAATGATTGGTTTGCGCAAAATTTATAGCGTTTACAAAATAGGGGATAGTTTAATTTTTGGGACCATTGTCATTTTCACAACAAAAAAATGCTATAAAAATGCATTGTTTACTGTGAAAATGACAATTGCAGTTTAGGAGTTAACCACTAGGGGGCGCTGTAGGGGTTATGTGTGGCCTCATATGTTTTTCCCACTCTGGGGGGGGGGGCTAGACGTGTGAGGTCACTGAACGCCTTTCCCTATATCAGGGAACAGACGATCAGTGACATTGCCACTGTGAAGAACGGCGAAGGTGTGTTTACACTCTCCCCGTTCTTCAGCTCCTGTGACCGATCGCGGGACACCGGTGGCGATCGCGTCCCGCGGCTGCCGTCACGGAGCTTCGGACCGGGTCGTGGGCGCGTGCCCGTGATCCACGGCTGGGCACTTAAAGGGGACATACAGGTACGTGCCTGTGCCCAGCCATGCCATTCTGCTGATGTAAATGTGCAGGAGGCGGTCCTTAAGTGGTTAACCACCTGTAAAGGCAAAAGGTTTTGCATTAACCCCCTTGGCGGTATTCCCGAGTCTGAGTCGGGGTAAGATTTCAATACCAAAAGCGGTATCCCCGAGCCAGACTCTGGGGCCGCCTCGCAGCTTCCACAGGCACAAGTTACTTACCTTGTCCCTGGATCCTGCGATGCATCCCC
Source organism: Rana temporaria (assembly GCF_905171775.1). Classification (NCBI taxonomy): domain Eukaryota; kingdom Metazoa; phylum Chordata; class Amphibia; order Anura; family Ranidae; genus Rana; species Rana temporaria. Next base: position 120,598,459 of record NC_053492.1, on the reverse strand, counting down.
GCTGTGTGAGCGAGCATCGTCCTCGCTCGATTCGCATAGTGCCTGTGTGCCGCCGATCTCCGTTCCCTGCGACGTTACGACGCACAGGGGCGGAGAACGGCGCCAAATTCAAAAAAGTTAATAAACACAATACATACAGTATACTGTAATCTTACAGATTACAGTACTGTATGTAAAAAAATACACACACCCCTTGTCCCTAGTGGTCTGCCCAGTGTCCTACATGTACTTTTGTGTCACGTTCTGTGTCTGCATGTACTTTTAGAAAATAAATACTGTTCTTTCTGCCTGGAAACTGTAGATTGTCCATAGCAACCAAAAGTGTCCCTTTATGTCAAAAAACAGCAATAATAAATTATAATCACTTGCAGAATTGAGCGATAGCGATTTGTGGGGAAATTTGTCATAAAAAAATAAAAGTAATGACAGCGACAATTCTGCAACTGAGCAAATTTCAGTGATTTTGATTTGATTACATTATTGAATAATTGTTATTATAATTACATTATTATTTGTTATAATTATTTATAGTTATTTATTATATTATAATTTATGATTTTGTGTTTCAAACTTTATCATACCCGGGATGTCTACTAGACTCTTGTTTGGACAGATTTAAGTGAGTTATTCCTAAGAATTACAGGCCTACAAAACACCAAATTTCCATGCAAAATAATTGTACCGCTTTTGGTACAAAATTTCAGACATAATCATACCGCCTGGGAGGTCAAGATAAAAAGCCTTCTGTGTGTAGCAGGCCCCCCAACACTTACCGCGAGCCCCCTCTCTGTCCAGCAATGTCCATGATTCCCTCGGCCATCCGGTACTCTCCTCCTGATTGGTTCCAGCGGCTGTCAATCTAAATGAGTTCTCCAATCAGGGGAGAGAGAGGGGGATGGTGCCGAATGGCAGCTGCATGTCTGAATGTACACAGGGCTTCAGCTTGGCTCGTGTGCCCCCATAGCAAGCTGCTGGTCTATGGTGGCACTCGTCAGGAGGGAGGGACCTGTGAAAAAGAAGGATCCAGGCTGCTCTGTGCAAAACCAACTACACAGAGGAGGCAAGTATAACATGTTTGTGAAGTCTCACTTTAAAAATAAAAATAACAATCACTTTAATGTATGTAAATTTTATTTATTTTTCTTTCTGATTTAAGGTACATTCCTCCTGACAAACGAGAAGAGAATGATCAGTCTACACATAAATGGATGGTCTATGTACGTGGCTCTAGAAAGGAGCCAAGCATTCATCACTTTGTGAAAAAGGTTTGGTTCTTCCTGCACCCAAGTTACAAGCCTAATGATCTTGTAGAAGTCAGGTAAGCTCCAGCATGACTGTTATCCAATTGTTCGCTGTATGCATACAAGGGAAGTTTGCCTTGGAACTAGTGTTGCCCCAATACTGTTTTTTTTTTTTTTTTTACTGAAGAGTACTGATAATTTCGGTCAAATACTTGCTGATACAGAGTACTGATACCTTTTGCAGTGCTTGATTTGAGACCATACAAAATTAATGGGCTCAAATTTCACTACATAGAAGTGCAGGCAATTTGAACAGGAATGCGGGGTGTTTCATGTCCGAATCGCATGCGGTTTATGCACCACTCATGTGTGAACCCAGGCTGAAGTCACTAGGACAAGCTTGGGTTCACACAGGAGCGATGGGGGATCCGCATGTGATTCGGACAGGAATCGCACCTCTTTTCTGTTCAAATTGCATGTGATTCTTTGCAGTGCAAAAGCTTAGTAGTGGTATTGGTGTAACCCTGCTTGGAGCAAGTGGTAGATTTGGCCAAATTTTCTTTTTATTATTATTATTATTATTATTATTATTATTATTATTATTATTATTATTATATTTTCTTTTTTTTAAGATGTTTCTAAAATCATTATGGTAACATTCTGAGAGGTTTTATTTTATTTTTATTTTTTTACTAGTAAACATTAAAAAGAAAAAAAAAATGCGATGGACACCATAGCTTGAGATTGCAATAATTCCTTTTTATTTGTTAGTATTTTTCTATTTTATTTTTGAGCAGAGTGACTGATAGAGTTGGTTTGTTTCTAGAGAGCCTCCCTTCCATTTAACACGCAGAGGATGGGGTGAATTTCCTGTGAGAGTGCAGATCCACTTTAAGGACAGTCAGAACAAGCGGATAGATATCATACATAACTTGAAGGTACAGATATGGAACAAGTATGTTGGCTATTGAAATGCACCTGCAGTACTCATCCTTATCATGATTAAATTTACTGAGAAACGGGGTCATGTGGTACTATGGACCAGATTCTCGAATGTGCCCATTTGTTTTTGATGCAGTAAAAAGACAGAATGTGAGTGAACAAAGGCTAAACGCTCAGACTTTCACAAAATTGCTGATGGATTCACTTTTGGCAAGTTACAGCATGTTCATTTTGTAGTAGTGTACACTTTAAAAGGACTCTGCTGCATCCAGAGAGAGGCTGCTATGTGAATAAAGTGGATAATGTGCAATACATTTGCCAGCTAACAAAAGTGCAATAGTGTTATATCATAAGACTTGCTGTGACCGGTACAGCTCTGTGTAATTTACTTTTCATAAAGACTGAACAGGACGTTGAGGATCAGGGTCTCTCAGTATATGTAGTTACAACACAAAAATTATTTTCTTAAAGGAATTTTCCACTCTAATAGCAGCCCAAAGATTGAGATCGGTCTGTGCAGCACCAAACAGGGTGGAGATGGAATTGCGTACGGATAGCTCTGCTCCAGGGCCCCTGAGTTTTTTTAAAAACAGATGAGTGATTGAATCAGCTTTGGCTTGGAGTATTTTTTATTTATTCAAATAGTTGATTTATTTTTAAATTTTAGAGGTTCTTTCTAAACCGCATCAAATATGAGATCAATTTAACATGATATCAGCTAAATATTTTGTAAACTTGTTAATGCAATGTTTTTTTTTTTGTTTTTTGTTTTTAACTCTTGTAGCTGGACAAAACTTACACTGGATTGCAGACACTAGGAGCAGAAACGGTAAGCTTTTTTCTTTGCCCGTTTCATACTTAAAGCGGAGTTACAGCCTGTAAAAAAATAAATAAAAATACTGTAGCTGCTGATTTTTTTTAAAGGTGTTGTAAAGGCTCCTGCTGCTGTCAATCAAAGTCAGCTAGCCAATCAGGGGAGAGTGGGCGGGGCCGGGTCGGGGCTCTGTGTCTGAATGGACACAGGGAGTTGCACGTCAGCTTGGGTGCCCCCATAGCAAGCTGCTTGCTATGGGGTCCCTCGATAGGAAACTAGTGGAAATTGGGGCAGTCTAAAACATCCAAGAATATTCTCTAAAGACGAGTCCATATGCCCCCAGGACCAGACCTGATAAGGTTCTAGTCGGTATCAGGAACGGGAGCCAGCTCAGGAGAGTAGAAGAGGCTCTGTGTTTAATTAGAAGAAAGGAGAGTGCTGCGCCATTCTGAGTGCAGTATGTAATAAAAAAGAATTTAAAGAAGTTCAAACAACTTCACATGTAGGTAAGGATGAGCTCTGGCGTGTTCGCATAGTACACGTGCAGAGCCCGCCAGGAAGTGTGCACAGCGCTGCGCTAATCACAGCCAGGGAGACATTGTCCCGATGCTCGGCTGCAGAGATCGGGAAATGTCTCCTTGGCTGTGATTAGCGCAGCACCGTGCACACTTCCTGGCGGGCTCTGCATGTGTACTATTCAAACACGCCAGAGTTCATCCTTGCATGTAGGCAGTATTTAACAGTAGTGTATAAGATCCTTTTTTCTCCCTTGATGTTCGGCTGGGCAGCGGTGGTGTGTCAGTCCCCAGCTGCTCCGGTGGTTTCTGAAGCTCCGAGGCTGAGTGATGTCAACACGTCGGCACTGATGGACAGGGGGTGTGGTTTGAGCAACTCACGTTCGGAGCATATGTACTCCTTCGTCAGGCATGTCTTTGGGAGCAAAAGGATCTTATACACGCCTGTTAAATACTGCCTACATGTGAGTTTATTTGAACTCATTAAATTGTTCTTTATTACATACTGCACTCAGAATGGCGCTGCTCTCTTCTTTCTTCTGATCGTAGCATCAGCAGCTCCTCTTTCTACACACACTGGGTTTTACGGAGCTGTTAACAGAGCTGTGCAAGTGAAGGAGCAGGAGAGATAAGAAACTGCAGGCAATCTCCAAGACGTACAAGACACACCTGAAGTACAGAGGTAGAAATTTATTAGACATTCTTAACACTCCGAATGGTAGGCAACTGGATAATTTAATTTACATATGGGTAATGTCCAATGGTTCAGTGTGTATGTGTGTGTGTGTGTGTGTGTGTGTGTGTGTGTGTATGTATATGTATAATATATATATATATATATATATATATATTCACACACACTTCTGATCTCAAAAAAGTGACCGCTACTACGGGAAACTTCTCCCCCGTACTGCTGGCCACAGGGAGATTGGGCAGCAGCTGCAGCACTGAGAACATGTTCCTCCCTATAAACAGTTGAAACATGTAACATGTTTCCAAAGGTAAGCTTCTCCTTTAAAGCTCAACTGAAGTCTTGCTTTTCATACTTATTTTGCAGTCAGATTTTATTTATTTAAATTTTCCCCATGTTGTCACAAAACATTGCAATACAAACACTACACAATAAACACATCGCACAAAACTTCAAGAAACAGAGACACAAAAAAAGTAATCCAGGGGGCTTTTTTCTGGGACACACACAGGTCCCAGAAGACAGTGGAACCATTCAGAAAGCGCAGTGCCTGCAGCCTTCACTGCCAGTATCCCGTAGTAAAGAATCGGCTCGGAGTGCCGAAATCGCTGGATGCCTGGTCAGGTAAGTGTTCTTTATATTAAAAGTCAGCAGCTACAGTATCTGTAGCTGCTGACTTTTTTTAATTTAAAATGTATTATTTTTTGCCCAGACTGGAGCATAAGACTATAACACAAGTTAGTTGTAGCATGTATGGTAAAAGTAACAGATGACAATCGTCTCCCAACCTGGTTGAATCTGATACGTTGTGAAAATCCTGCAAGCTACTAAATGATAACCAAAAGGTAGGTTGACTATGCTGCTGGTACTGTTCTCACTCTCATAATGGTGCCAAATAAATTACAAATTCATTTTCTTCATCACTATTTCACTTTTATTCATACAGTGTTTTGCATGGACTATCTATTATTTGAACTGATTTCAATTATCCAATGATATTGGATTAATGTATGCATATTTTAATGCATCGAGCACTGTGTGATCCTTAATTTTTTTATATAATTCTGGTTGAATCTGAGCTGGATTTATCAGTAATCCACATTATCTGTGGCTATTCCTTTTAATATATGACCCCCAGCTGTTTCTAATACCCCTGCATGTTTGCTGTAATCTTCAGGTTGTTGAAGTTGAGCTTCTCAGACATTCCTTTGGCGAGGATTATCTGTATTCACAATCTTCCAATGAAACTTCTCAGTCTGATGGGAGCACTCCAGGACCTGTTCTAGTTAAAACCTCTTCTCCTCACAAAGGAAGCCATGAATTGGCCGAAAAGGGTAAATGTTTTATTATCCATTTTTATTTTAAAATGTTCCATAAAGCCTAAACGAAAAATACAAAGCTGCTAATGTGCATGTGAGAGAGTATTCACTTACTTTATTGACAAAATTGTATTAAAGTTCAGTAAATGGCTAACCTCATTGCCCCATGGCTACAGCATAATGAAACCACAAAGTCGAAAATGATTTGGTGAATTTTGTTACAAATAGTGGGCCAGATCCACAGCCGCCGAGCGCAACTTAACTTTTCAGAGTTAAGTTACACTGCCGCAAATCTCCCAAGTTAGGTGCCGATCCACAAAGCACTTACCTGGAAATTTTCGGCTGTGTAACTTAACTCCGTCCGGCGCATGGCGTTCCTAATAAAAATGGGCGATTCCCATTTAAATTAGGCGCGCTCCCGCGCCGGACGTACTGCGCATGCTCCGTCGGGTAAATTACCCGGCGTGCATTGCGCTAACAGACGTCGCTCCGACGTCATTTGCTTAGACGGTAACGTAAATGGCGTCCAGCGCCATTCACGGACGTCTTACGCAAACGACGTAGAGTTTGAATTTTCGACGCAGGAACGACGAGCATACTTAATAGGGCTTAGTCAAATAGGACTCGGCCCTATTTTTACACGGCGTAAACGACGTAGAATTAGCGCGACGGGCCCGTCGGAACGTTCGTGGATCGCCGTAAGTGTTCATTTGCATATTCTAGGCTGGCCGCAATGGCCTCGCCACCTAGCGGCCAGCCTAGAATTGCATCCTTAAGATCCGACAGTGTAATTCAATTACACATGTCGGATCTTCTGTCTATCTCTTGGAAACTGATTCTGTGGATCAGTTCCAAAGATAGAAACAGGGATACGACGGCGTATCAGTAGATACGCCGTCGTATCTCTTTTGTGGATTACCCCCAGTGTTTTCAGTTCTACTCTGCTACTTGTTGTTTTAGAGCTGAGAAACGACAGGACACAGGCGCTCCATGAACAACGCATGAGCTCTATGAACATCTGTTTTTCGAATTCTTGCATCTCAGAGTCGGTCCTTTTTTGTTGGAATTTATGTACCCCACTTGAACACTCAGGGTTGGGCCTCTGTGTAGGCACCATGGCACATTTTGTAACTCTACTATGTATGTGCCATTTTTCTGTGTCCTGTTTCTCTCTCTTCAAAGAAATATAGTAAAAGAAGTCCCCAACCTAAACCTGATGAGAGTTTTCCATACATGACGGATAAATTATCCTTATGGCTGCTGACAGTGCTTTAAAATCCACCACAGCCAAAATGTTCATTATAGCCTCTGTTAACATTTTATTACTGTCTATGGCCCAGATTCACAACCGAGATACGACGGCGTATCTCTGCGTTGTGCCGTCGTATCTATGCGCCTGATTCTTAGAATCAGTTACGCATAGATATCTGTTAGATCCGACAGGCGTAAGTCTCTTACGCCGTCGGATCGTAACTGCATTTTTATGCTGGCCGCTAGGGGAGTGTACGCTGATTTACGCGTCGAAATATGTAAATCAGCTAGATACGCGAATTCCCGAACGTACGCCGGTCCGACGCAGTAAAGTTACGCCGTTTACGTTAGGCTTTTCCTGGCGTATAGTTACCCCTGCTATATGGTGGCGTAAGTGCGGCGTACCAATGTTGAGTATGGCCGTCGTTCCCGCTACGAAATTTCGAAATTTTAGGTCGTTTGCGTAACTCGTCCGTGAATGGGGCTGGACGTAATTTACGTTCACGTCAAAACCAATACGTCCTTGCGGCGTATTAGGAGCAATGCACACTGGGAGATTTCCACGGACGGCGCATGTGCCGTTCGTGAAAAACGTCAATCACGTTGGGTCACAGCACATTTACATAAAACACGCTCCCCTGTTCCAAATTTAAATTAGGCAGGCTTACGCCAGCCGATTTACGCTATGAGAATACAGCACTTGCCCGTCTTAAGTTGCGGAGGCGTAACGTAAATTGGATACGTTATGCCGCTGCAAAGATACGCCGTTCTACGAGAATCTGGCCCTATATCTCTAATCCATATCTTGTATTGGCATCACAAGAACAGGTGAGGAACAGGTGAGGAATAATCTCCCCAATGAGGTCAGTAGCAGAAATAAAGAACATGACAGAATATGTAACGCTTCTCCATTCTATCCAAAATATTAAAAATAAGTTAGGTTGTCCTGGACACTCCAACTCTATAAGAATTGTATGTATTTTAGATGAACCTGCATGTCACATGCACCAAAACATAATAATTTACTTTATGGTGATGGGTAAAAAAGGGCACTGGCTTTCCAGATTAATACATTCTTGTGTGTTCCTGCTGTAAACAGATGCCATATTATGATTTTACTTCAGTCTACTTTTCTGTCTGCTTTTACTCTCTGATGCCTGATTTACACCTATGCAGGTTGCAGTTTGCATATTCCAGGTGCATTTTGCATTTTTCAATACACATTTTTGATCCATTGAAGTCTATGGAACCAAAAACCAGAAAAAAATCCCTGGCCCTTTCAATAAAATGCACAGATATGAACTACATCCCTAGGAAACCATGTTAAATGGACTGTAGGGAAAAAGGGATCACCGCTCCAGGTGGATCTCTGCAGACAATTAGAGGAGCCTCTCAGGAGTCCAAGGTGCTGGCAACGCACAAGGCAGACACAAAAATTGGAGATGAATGGACAGCCGCACTCCAGGGAAACTTAAAGAAGTAGTCTTTTATTGATAAAAGCTGGACATGCAAATCCAAAAATACAGTCACAAGATGGGACAGCCGATGCGTTTCGCACGCTGTTAGTGCTTAGTCATGGCTGATGTACATTTAAAACGTAATAACATTTATAGGGTAACTGCACCAAACATGTGACTACCATCCTCCAATTGCTGAATGGGCCAATTGATGGAAAATACGCCCAATCTAAATTGGTGATAGAGGTCACATGTGAACACGGATAAATTGAAATGCAAGCATAAACATAAGTATTTAAACAACATCACTTTTAAAAAAGCATATAATATAGAAAAGTGTGTGTGTGTGTGTGTGTGTGTGTGTGTGTGTGTGTGTGTGTGTGTATATATGTATATATAGAAGGTGACTCTGCAAAAGTTTACAAAATACAAGACCTTGAATAGTGGATAAGTTTATGTGAAGCCTATATATATATAAAAAATGTGCCAGAAATAATTCCCTGCACATATGTATATACATATGTATTGTGAGTGCCACATATGCACACACATGAAACACACATATAAGCATGTATGGGCATAAACAAAAAAGGGTGTAAAAAATGAACAATAAAAAATTGTGAAAAAATTTAGAATACTATTGAATGTGAACGGGTGGGGAAAAAAAAGTGGATGTAAGAATGTTAATAAAAATTGGATCATAACCTCATATGAAATATGATTGCAATTACAATGAAACCGGAAAAGTGCAAATCTAACTTCTATGTATAAATAATACATGTCGCATATTGTAATATGTGGTGGCTAGTGTATTTTGATGGATATGGAACATTTCCATACATAGTATGGAAGACCATGAATGTACAGATGTCAACCTAAAAACCACACGCAATATGAATAAAGAAGACGAGAAGTCAATTATGCACTATTGAGGCATGGGTAAAAAATAAGTGAATGTAAGAATGGATAGAGCGGGAACATGTGCATATAAAATCATGTATATATAGAGTCATGTACATATAGAATGGGATAATGAAGCGACATGTAAATGAATAGGCAAAACTATAATCCTACATGCATGCTGCTAACACATATGGCAGAGAAACAGAAATGCATGTATGAAAAGAGTCGTGTTGCAATCAATTATCTGTAACATATAGTGTACATCTTGAACATATATAGAAATTAAAAGTAAGGCTCTGGTAGAACATTGGTGTGTGAAACTGCCCTCAACAGAAGGGAGCATATCTAGTTCTAGTTCTAGTTAAATGGACTGTAGTGTGTTTCTGCAAAACTGAAAACGCACTAAAAAATGCATAGGTGTAAACCAGGCCTGATTCTATGCATTTGTCCTATTTGATGAGAAATGCAGCAAAAGTAGCAGGATGATGACAAGCAAATCTTCACAGCATGGCTACAATTCTTTTCAGTTCTGCTATTACCATCCAACTAAAATCATTTTTGTGGACCTTGAACCACAATACAAGGTCTGATTATTCCCCCAATTTTAAATGCAGCATTGCGTATTTAGGAAAATACAACTGGAGAAAAGTTAAAGAATATATATTTACCTTGCACCAGTTTGATCCTGCAGTACACAAGTGAGGGTTAAGTTGCAGCCCTTCTAGTAGTCCACCAGTCAGATCTCACGAGAGGGTCCTTAACCACTTAAGCCCCGGACCTTTAGGCAGCTAAATGCCCAGGCCAGGTTTTGCGATTCGGCACTGCGTCGCTTTAACAGACAATTGCGCGGTCGTGCGACGTGGCTCCCAAACAAAATTGACGTCCTTTTTCCCCACAAATGGAGTTTTCTTTTGGTGGTATTTGATCACCTCTGCGGTTTTTATTTTTTGCGCTATAAACAAAAATAGAGCGACAATTTTGAAAAAAAATCCAATATTTTTTACTTTTTGCTATAATAAATATCCCCCAAAAACATATATAACATTTTTTTCCCCTCAGTTTAGGCTGATACGTATTCTACCTATTTTTGGGAAAAAAATCGCAATAAGAGTTTATCGATTGGTTTACTACTAATAGCGGCGATCAACGATTTTTTTCGTGACTGCGCCATTATGGCGGACACTTCGGACAATTTTGACACATTTTTGGGACCATTGTCATTTTCACAGCAAAAAATGCATTTAAATTGCATTGTTTATTGTGAAAATGACAGTTGCAGTTTGGGAGTTAACCACAGGGGGCGCTGAAGGAGTTATGCTTCACCTAGTGTGTGTTTACAACTGTAGGGGGGTGTGGCTGTAGGTCTGACGTCATCGATCGTGTCTCCCTATAAAAGGGATGACACGATCGATGCAGCCGCCACAGTGAAGCACGGGGAAGCCGTGTTTACATATGGCTCTCCCCGTTCTTCAGCTCCGGGGAGCGATCGCGAGGGGGCGGCTAGAAACGGATAGCCGCGCCCTCATCCCGGATCGCTCCCTGAGGCTTACCGACCGCCGCATGTACCTGGGGGGATCCTGATCGGACCCGCGGAAAGGCAGCGACGTGCGGGCACGTCGTTCTGCCTGTCTGTGCCATTTTGCCGACGTATATCTACATGCAGCGGTCGTTAAGTGGTTAATGTCACTTTCAAGTGTGGAAGGCAGTGTAAGGTAAGTATATATTTATTTGTAGCGGGTGCCTATGTAGCTTTAAAGTGATTCTATAGGCTTAAGAGCTCTTTCACACGGAGCGGATCCGTATTGATCCGCCCCGTGTGTGTCCGTCGGCTCAGCGGGGATCATCCGTAAATCCCCGCTGAGCTGTCGGCGGACAGGGCGATCCCCGCACACTGTGCAGAGACCGCCCTGTCTTTCCTCCGCTCTCCCCTATGGGGAATCGGATGAATACGGACCGTGTGTCCGTATTCATCCGATCCGTTCCGCCAGACGGAAGAAAAATAGGGTTTTCTTCCGTCTGAAAAAGCGGATCTTTGCGGACACAGATTTTTGCGGACGTTAGTGGATGCATCATCCGCTAACGTCCACAATCCCATAGGGATGCATTACAAGTCCTTAAACGGACTTGTAAAAAACGGTCCGTTCGTCCGCCCGTGTGAAAGGGCCCTAAGGCTTTTTTTACCTCAATGCATTCTATGCATCCTTTCAAAGATGGAGGGAACAATTGGCTTTAGGTAAACCTTGCCTTTGACTATATACTGTATAGCAGGGCTCAAAATTTCAAGTCCTGAGCCACTAGCCAGGCCTCAAGAGTTACTCGCCACCAGTTGCCCCACCTAATTCATACACTGCCCTGCGCCTAATTGCACCCGTAAACACGCCCTCGTAGATTTTCTCATGGAATGACAATGTTTTATGCAGAATCAAGTTACAAAATTAAATATTACCAACAACAACTTTAACAAAATGGGACAGGGCACTGGGGGCAGACCAGAGGGACAGGGCACTAGAACTGGGTCTCTTCCCCATTCTTTTGCTGTCTCCTCTGCAACTCCCATCCACCCTCTCTCTCCCATTCATCTCATCATCAGGAGCCTGTGTGTGTGGCTCCACGCTTGCATGTCCCCACTTACCCCTTTTATTCAGGCTGGCAGTGAGGAGAGGAGGTGCAGCACAGCGGGAGGGAGTACAATCCAGCGCTGAGATCCACACAACTGCACAGCCATTGACACCATAGCACAGCGCACACTGACAGCGCACAGCACACATTGAGACCAGTCTGTTCACAGTGCTCAGGCTGAACTGCTGGACACTTATATAGAGCACAAGGAGAAGAAAACTGCACAAACTAGAAGGCTGCCGCTCTCATGTCAGGGCAACTTTCAGTGAGCGCTGCACCGGAGTGGTAATTTTTGCAATCCTCCACCTCACTCATTACTTTCTGCTCTCCAGCTACATTGGTCGGGGCCCGGGGGAGGGGGGAAGGCTCAGAGAGGTCATACTGTTAGGTCCCATGGGTTAATGAGAATTGTAAGGAGAGCACCTGTGTACTGCTCTGCCTGTGCGCGGCTCACCAGACTACTTTTCCCGAGCATGCACCTTTCCTCTTCGGCCACCAATCTCATCGGGACTCTAAGTGTAGGCACAGATTGGAGGGAGATTGGTCATGCAGCCCTGTCATCACTCGCCCCCAGCTTAAATCCACTCGCCAAATGCTAGTAGGCGAGTGGAAATTTTGAGGGCTGCTGTATAGTATGCCTTCTAATCTAGGAAGCCAAGACGCATAAGAAATAATTTCTGGAGCCTAATTTGGGGAATCATGTCAGCCATCTTTGCAGATAATTTCTGATTCCTTCAAACCCTGGTGCAGAACCAGGGGCCCGAGGGACACATGTGGCCCTTTTTAAGACCTGGGTAGTGGGAGTTGTGTGTCGTGGGAGCATTAATTTACAGTGGTACTGTAATGGCAGCATCAAGTCCCCATTCTTTGACTGTCTGTTGGAGACTGAGGACTTCTCTATAGAAGCGCTAACGTTTGTAGTCTCTGACCATCTGCTATAGCATATCTCTGACAGTCTTCTGTAACATTATGAATATATGCAGTTCTTTGGCACTTTAAGGGCCCATAGGTGAGAAACCACATGCCCTCAGTCGACAACTGTCTTATTGTAGATGCTTAATTTGTCTAACCTGTTCGCTTTAAGTGTTGTATATGCAGCAATATTTAGGTATGTAATTTTTTTGTACTTATTTTGTTCACAAGTTTGAAATTTGAGGATTCATTTTTGTATGAATGTGACATTGTATTATTAATGGCACACATCTTTTTTTCATTTAAAACAAGGTTTTAGCATGACATCAGAGCCCACATTGTACACTCAGACCTCAGCACTTGAGCGCACACCAACAAAAATGACTCAGAGGTTTACTATTGGAGCTCATGGCAGCACTGCTTTCCAGCCTATCACTGCCAGCTGCAAGATTGTCCCTCAAGGACAGGCAACAAGCTTGGCTGAGTCCCCTGGGAAATCTTTCCAGCCAATCACAATGAGCTGCAAAATTGTGTCTGGTATGGTCTCTTTCCAAATTTTGTTTGTTGCATCATCAGCTATAATGAAAGATATATTTAACAGCTAAGGTTCACACACCAGTCACATTGTGCCTGCCTGTTTCTTAACACTCCTGTGCAGCTTTACCTGAACTCCTGGCAACATGTGGGAATAGCTCCACTGTGCATGCATTTGTTCTCTTTTTGGGTGTCAGTACTCATGGATGCTCAGCCAAAACACACCTTGGACTCTGCAACATTGTGCCCATGACTATTGACTTAGATGAGCTATAAACCACACGTTCTTGATATTGTGCCTTACATCGGCCAGTTGTTCAATTCATAATGGTATAGAACACATTTGTTTTCCCTGCTCTGTAAGAAGCTGCATTATTCTACTACTACTACTACTACTACTACTACTACTACTCTTGTTACAACCCTGCCAGCCATTGTAACAGAATTTATGTAAAAAGCACAGGATATCTCTTCTTTACATAACACTAGCTTCAGGCTGGGAGAAGTGAATTTTAATAGTTGTCTATTGAGGAGAGCAGGAAAGGGAACTGATTACCAGACTTTGTTGCAGAGTCCTTTACATACTGCCCCCATCATTCTAGGCACAGGAGTGTTTAGTCACAGGGAGGTCAGTATGACAGGTTCCTGAGAATGAGTGCTTCCAATTTCCAGCTTTTCCTAAACTGCTCTAATCGATAGCTGACTTTTCCCTTGGTGCATCATCTTGCTTAAACTGCTGTTTGCGCTTGAAAATTAAAACTGTTTGTGCTCCTTGTTGTTAATGTTTACTTTAGCAATCCTACCTTTTTTCTCTCCTGCTTTTTGTGTCCTATCCACTGAACAACTTTGTTACTATTTGGCAGTCTCCATAGCAAGTGTAAAAGCTATTGCTTCCTGTTTATTGTTTTTGTACTAGATCTTGTTATAAAAGTTACCATATATGTCATGTATACAACCCCAATTCCAAAAATGTTGGGACACTTTGCAAAATCTACATAAAGACAGAATGCTTTTCATCTCATAAACCCATTTTATTTATTCACAATGGAAAACATATGGATACTTCTTCATTTTACTTATAGATCTAGACACTCATTTGTACCCTGGGATTATTTTCAATTGCAATGAAAATCATTCAAATATAAAACATATCCAATGTTTAAACTGAGAAAATAGACCATTTTAACCACTTGCCAAACACTCTCTAGAAATGTTACTGCTACAGGGTGGCAGCTCTGCGCTGGATCACGTATATTTAGGTTATCCTGCAGTGGCCACTGGTGGGCCGCTTCTGCTGTGATTCTTCAAAGCAGAAGCTGATCTGTGGGAGCTGGGCATTCGGTCCTCCAGCACCCGCCTATTGTCGGTGAACAAGGCAGATCGCCTTTCTGACGGGGGGAGCAATGGATTTTGTGTTCATGCAAAGCAGGGACTAGAATCCATATCTTTCCCTAGTAAAAGCAGCATATACAGTATACAAAAACATTGGCTAGGCACACAGTTAACCCTTTGATCGCCCTAGATGTTTAACCCCTTTTCAGTCAGTGTCATTAATACAGTGACAGTGCATATTTTTAGCACTAATCACTGTATTCGTGTCACTGGTTTCCACTAAGTGTCAGTGTCCGATTGTCTGCTACAATATCGCAGTCCTGCTATAACTTGCTGGTCGCCTCCATTACTAGTATAAGAAGGAAAAAAAAATCCAAAAAATATATATACCATAGTTTTGTAGACGCTATAACGATCACATAAACCAATATATATATATATATATATATATATATATATATATATATATATATATAAATATAAATTACATGTAGCAGAATACAAATTGGGCTAAATTTCTTAGGAACATTTTATTTTTCAAACAATTTTTTTTTTTTTTTTTTTTTTAAGCAGAAAGTCTTTTTTTTTTTTTTTTTTTTTTATTGTCAAATTTTTTTTGTTTTATAGAGCAGAACAGAAGTGATCAAATGCCGCCAAAAAAAGCTCTATTTGTGGAAAAAAAATTACATACATTTTATTTGGGTACAGCGTTGAATGACTGTGCAATTGTTAAAGTAATGCAGTGCCGTTTTGGGAGAGGAATGTTGTCCCATTCTTGCCTCATATAGGATTCTATTTGCTCAATAGTCCTGGGTCATCTTTTGTCATATTTTTATTTTCAAGATGCTCCAAATATTTTCAGTTGGTAAAGGTTAAAGTGATTGTAAACAATAAGAGCTGGGGGTTCGGGCAGCAACACAATGAGCTTTCCAGTGAATGGAAAGTTTGATCATTAAAGGAGAGCACACTGAGTTCCCAGGATAGATTGAGAACTGACCACTGTGTATTCTCTTGCTTAGTGTGGTCAGTTTTTAATAGGAAAGCAGAGGGACTGGCAGGAACACCAGTGATTTCACATAAAGGAAGCAATACAAAGGCACACATCACAGGTAGTGCTGACCATGGACATATGACTCAAAAAATGCACCAAAAACTCAACCGCAGTGTTTGTTGTTTTTTTTTTTTTATGCGCTTTGCATTCAATTTAGTGGGAGCTGGGTTTTTGGTGTGGTTTTGAAAATTGCACCAAAAATGCCGCATGCAGGACTTCTCAAAACGCACTGCACTACACCCACTGCACAGTGGTGTGAAGTGTCCCATAGGATTTAAAGGGACATTTTTGTATTGCATTTTCCTTGTGCTTTTATCAGGGTAAAACTGCATCAGTGTGAAAAGGCCCTTATTTTTTTTTTCTTTAAAATGGTACATTTTCTCAGTTTAAACATTTTAATGTTTTCTATTATGAATAAAATATGGACTTATTATATTTGCAAACCATTGCATTCTGTTTTTATGTAAATTTTACACTGTCAAAAACAGAGTGCAGAATAAATAGAGTTCAAATAGCATAGATCCTCCACGTGTGGGAAAGGCGAGATCCAGATACTCGAGGAAATATGCGACAATCCCTCCACCTGTGAGATGCTTGCTCACCTTAGCAATTGGACCACTGAGCTAACGGAAAGTCAACAGCGTGTGTCCCCTTAGGGGTAAGATGCAATCAGGAAGTAAGCGGTGCTCTTCAGATAACTCCCCCACAACACATGTAGGTAAGGAAGAGGATATAAGTGCTCTCCGTTTGACCACTTCCTGCCTGGCCTATAGCAAAATGACGGCTGGGCGGTGGTTGCGTTATCCTGACTGGATGTCATATGGCGTCCAGCAGAATAACAGCCTCCGCGCGGCGATCGGTGGTGCGTTGTTTCAGTCTGACGCACCGCTACACCAATCTCGGTAAAGAGCCTCTGACGGAGGCTCTTTACCACGTGATCAGCCATGTCCAATCACGGCTGATCACGATGTAAACAGGAAGAGCTGTTGATCGGCTTTTTCTCACTTGCGTCAGACAGATGTGAGTAGAGGAGAGCCGATCGGCAACTCTCCTGACAGGGAGGGGTCTGTGCTGAATGTTTATCAGTGCAGCCCCCCCTCCCTCGGATGCCCACACTGGACCACCTAACATGTGGATGGCCAGGTACATCCCCATGGCAACTACACACTGACTGGCACCATTATGGAACAAATGAAGTGATGCCCAGCAAAGCCACCCATCAGTGGCACCTATCAGTGCCCATCTATGCCACCCATCAGTGCTGCCTATGAGTGCCCATCAGTGCCGCCTTATTGCCACCCCATCGGTGCCGCCTTATCAGTGCCCGTCAGTGCATCCATATCACGTCATTGAAGAAGAAAACATACTTATTTACAAAAAAAATTACAGAAACATTTTTTTTTCCACAAATTTTCGGTCTTTTTTTTTTTTGCGCAAAAAATAAAAATCACAGAGGTGATCAAATACCACCAAAAGAAAGCTCTATTTGTGGGAATTGTCATTCAAATTGCGACAGCGCTGAAAGCTAAAAATTGGCTTGGGCAGGAAGGTGTATAAGCGCCTTGTATTGAAGTGGTTAAAAAGGTCAATGCTTTAGTGTATAAAATTCTACTTGCAAGTATGCAGCGATTTTAAAAGCTCAAAAATTCTCAAGCACAATCAGCATGCACATCTCCGACGGACAGGATGGCAGTGAGGTACGTCATCCGAGCATAGCTCCTCCCCCCGGATATGCTGATCGTGCTTGAGAATTTTTGAGCTTTTCAATCACTATGTACATGCGAGTAGGATTATTATTATTTTTTTTTTCAATAAAGCATTGACATTTTTAAACGGAGAGCACTTAGATCCTCTTTTCTTTACCTACATGTGTTGTGGGGGAGTTATCTAAAGAGCATTGCTTATTTCCTGATTGCATCTTGGGCTGCATTCACACCTGAGCGTTTTGTCGCCTGAAGCGGGACGCTCAAATACGCTAGAGGGGGAAAAAATACATTATTCCCTATGGAGATGGTTCACATCTCCACGCCAATACGTCTGACGCCGAACGACTGAAGCTCAAACAAGTTCCGGACCCTTTCGGGCGGTTTGGACGTTTTTGAGCGTTTCCATTTCCCATAGAAAGTAATGGATTCAAGCGACTAGCGCGACAATGAGCGTTTGCTACGGGCGTTTCGTCGCTTTTATCAATAGAACTTTTCACCCAGGCAGAAGATTAAAAAAATCTACCAACATAGCAACAAGTGATGAAAAGATGATCATTTTTCCTATTGGCTAAAATAAAAAACGTTGTAGTACAAAAACGTCGGACGACGCTGTATGCAAACGCGCAAATAAGCCTGGATACGCGCGACAAAACGCCGGAAAAAAGGACCGAACGACCGACTCTCAGGTGTGAATGCAGCCTTAGGCTTCATTTCCACTGGCGTTTTTACAGCCACTTTTCTGAGCGTTTTTTACAGCTTAAAAACGCCTGTCCATGTTATTCTATGGCATCATGCCCATATAGACGTTTTTGAGCTGCAAATGGCATAGGCGTTTTTGAGCTGTAAAAAAAACGCAGGACCAGGGCGTTCTGAAGCTCCAGAGTAGAGCTGTAAAAACGCCAGACGTTAAAAACCGCTCAAAAACGCGACCGCGGCATTTTTTTTTTTTTTTTTACAAAATAAACATGGACAGGCCATGGTTTTTAAGCTATAAAAAAAGCCTAACAGTGGCTGTAAAAACGCCAGTGGAAATTAAGCCTTACTCCTAAGGGGACACGCACTGTTGGCTCAGTGGTTCATATTTTATAATTTTAAACTTTATTTTTTTTAATATTTGCATTTTTCGCTGCACTTTCTATGTTTTTGATATTGTTCCAGGTGTTGTGATCAAAGTGTTCCTAAACCCAGAACCTGCATTCATTATATCTGGCCTCCCACATTACACGGATCATGGAAATCTGGACAGTGCCGATTGGCCCTGTGCTGATCACATGCACCCCCCCCCCCCCCCCCCAAATAATAAAAACTCTAGCAATACACGCCAAACTCAGCATGTGCAGCTCATCACATTACTCTGTAAATATCAGGTTATTTGTTTGAGACAGTAAAAGGGGAGGATCAGAGAGGAAAGGATCAAACCGCCTTTTTACACAATGCAAAGGTTCCACAGTGAGTATAACAAGCATGCTTTACTGCATATACAGACTGATTATACTGTTGTGGGTTTAGTAACACTTTAACCTTTTAGGGGCAGATCCACGTAGCGCGGCGCATTAATGCGCCGGGCGTAGCGTATCTAAGATACACTACGCTGCTGTAACTTACTTTTTTTTGGTTTGAATCCTCAATGAATTTCCCGCCGTAAGTTACGGCGGCGTAGTGTATCTGTTGTGGCGTAAGGGCGCGGAATTCAAATGGAAGTGATGGGGGCGTGTTTTATGTAAATACGTCTTGACCTGACGTAAACAATGTTTTTTTTAAACTGCGCATGCGCCGTCCGTGGGGGTATCACATTGCGCATGTTTGAAATTAACCCGGAACAAGCCAATGCTTCCGACGGTGACGTCATTCTACGCAAATTCCTATTCGCGAACGACTTACGCAAACGACGTAAAAAATTCAAAATTGTACGCCGGAAAGACGGCCAAACTTAACATTGAGTACGCCTCAGAACAGCAGCTTTAACTATATGCCGGAAAAAGCCGAACGCAAACGATGGAAAAAAATGCGCCGGGCCGACGTACCTTCGTGGATCGCCGTAACTAGCTAATTTGCATACTCGACGCGGAAATTGACGGGAACGCCACCTAGCGGCCGCCGAAAAATTGCAGCTTATATCCGACGGCGTACTAAGATGTATGCCTGTCGGATCGATCACAGATGCCGTCGTATCTTTGTTTTGTGGATACAAAACAAAGATACGACGCGGGAAATTTAAAATCCTTTTGTGGATCTGCCCCTTAGGCCTCGTACAGACGAGCGGATTTGTCCGATGAAAACGGTCTGCGGCGACGTGACGATGAAGCGGCGACGTGCGTGAACTCGGAAGTTCAATGCTTCCACGCATGCGTCAAATCACTTCGACGCCATGCGCGGGTTCTCGGGCCAGCGGACATGTCCGGTGAGTCGTACTGACCGTCGGACATGTCCGACGGACAGGCTTCCAGCGGACATGTTTCTTAGCATGCTAAGAAACATTTGTCTGCTGGAAACCTGTCCGGTCGGCCGGAAAATTGTCCGGTCGGCCCTACACACGACCGAACATGTCCGCGGAAACTGGTCCGCGGACCAGTTTCAGCAGACATGTTCAGTCGTGTGTACGAGGCCTTAGTGTTCGGCTCATAAACCATTGTAAGTTCTATTTGTGCTGACTGTATCCTATATTTATATATCTGAAATTTTACACTGTGTCCCATAATTTTTTGGAATTGGGGCTGTAGTAAAATCCTCTGTAGATCAATACTATATTCTTTAAGAAACATTGTTTTATGTTAATGAGCTATTGTAGATGAAAGCCTGAAGCAATTGTCTGAGTTTTGTGTGGGTGTTGTGGCCCAATCTGTCTTGTTTGCCAGCTGTCCTTTTTGGGATTCAGGTTGTCTGTGTTTTAAATAGAATATTGTACTGTATGTTTCAGTGTCTTTGCTTGTAGAATGAAGACATATTTTTCTTTTATTAAGGAGAAACATTTAACTGAAATAGTTACATTTGTATTTTACATTTTAAGGTAGTCCAACAAGCAAGCATTCCAGTATTTCACAGGCTGGAACCCGTTCTCCACTGCCAAAAATTCACGGGAGCAGTTTTCTTAATCAGAATATCAAGGTAAAAATGTATATGCATATTTTTTTATTCCTAAAAGAAAAGCAATTGGTTATAGCATACATATGTAAATAAGACCTTTGTCAACTACTTCAGTGCTGAGCACTTTTACCCGCTTACTGCCCATTTTCAGCTTTCAGTGCTGTCACACTGAATGACAATTACTAATGACAATGTCATAATAATAATTTACCTTAGAACGAAGCTCTCCAGCGCCACAATGTCACCGCTGAAAGGGGTGACATCTTCCCCCGGTCTTCCTTAAAGCGGAGTTCCAACCACAATTAGCATTTTTTAAATGTATGTCCTTTCATCCTGCGTTTTTATAATATAAATCCGGTCACTTACTATTTTACAATCCGCCGCCGATCCGCATAGATATTCAAAAAAGATAGTTTATAAAACTGTCCACACCGTTGTCATTTTTCTTGTGGGCATTGTGAAGCCTACAAGCACTCACTTCCTGGAAGTCTTGGATGGGGAGTGATAATTGGACAGCGCACTGCATCCTGGGAAATGATGACACACATTTCCCAGGAGCATTAGAGGGAGATGTCAGAATCCTAGGTGATTTTAACCACTTCCATACTGGGCACTTAAACACTCTCCTGACCAGACCAATTTTCAGCTTTCAGGGCTCTCACACTTTGAATGACAATTACTCAGTCATGCAACACTGTACCCAAATGATTTTTTTGTCCTTTTTTTCCCACAAATAGAGCTTTCTTTTGGTGGTATTTGATCACCTCTGGGTTTTTTTTTTTTTTGCGCTATTAATGAAAAAAGACCGAAAATTTAGAAAAAAAAAGTTTTTTTCTTAGTTTCTGTGATAAAATTTTGCAAAATATTAAATTTTCTTCATAAATTTTGGCCACAATTTATACTGCTACATGTCTTTGATAAAAATAACCCAATTTTTTGGGAAATTATTTGGTCTGTGTGAAAGTTTTAGAGTCTACAAGCTATAGTGCAAATCATAATAAATTATCACACCTGATGTTTTGAAGGCCTATCTCATTTCTTGAGACCCTAACAAGCCAGGAAAGTACAAATTCCCCCCAAATAACCCCTTTTTGGAAAGTAGACATCCCAAGGTATTTAGTAAGAGGCATGGTGAGTTATTTGAAGTTGTCATTTTTTCCCAAAACACTTTGCAAAATTAAGATTTTTATTTTTTATTTAAAAAATTTCTCAAAAGTGTCATTGTAATTGCTTATTTCTCTCACATGGCATGTGCATACCACAAATGACACCCCAAAATACATTCTGCTACTCTTCCTGAGTAAAACGATACCCCATGTGTGAGACTTTTCCACTGCCTGGCCACATACCGATGCCCAACCTGCAGGGAGCGCCATCAGGGGTTTTAGGAGCATAAATTGCACATCTAACTAGTTGACAACCTATTACACGTTTGAAGGCCCTGGAACACCAGGACAATGGAATTACCCACAAAATGACCCCATTTTGGAAAGCTAACACCCCAACGTATAATCTATGAGGCATAATGAGTCTTTTGAACGGTTCATTTTTTTCCAGAAGTTTTTGGAATATGTGGAAAAAAATGAAAACGCATTTTTTTTACACAAAGTTGTCCATTGATAAGATATTTCCAACACATAGCATGTACATAGCAAAAATGACACCCCAAAATACATTCTGCTATTCCTCCTGAGTAAAACGATACCCCATGTGTGAGACTTTTTCACTGCCTGGCCACATACAGATGCCCAACATGCAGGGAGCGCCATCAGGGGTTTTAGGAGCATAAATTGCACATCTAACTAGTTGACAACCTATTACACGTTTGAAGGCCCTGCAACACCAGGACAATGGAATTACCCACAAAATGACCCCATTTTGGAAAGCTAACACCCCAACGTATAATCTATGAGGCATAATGAGTCTTTTGAACAGTTCATTTTTTTCCAGAAGTTTTTGGAATATGTGGAAAAAAAATGAAAACGCATTTTTTTTTACACAAAGTTGTCCATTGATAAGATATTTCCAACACATAGCATGTACATAGCAAAAATGACACCCCAAAATACATTCTGCTACTCCTCCTGAGTAAAACGATACCCCATGTGTGAGACTTCTACACAGCCTGACCACATATAGAGATCCAACATGCAAGGAACACCGTCAGGTGTTCCAGAGACACATAGCATGCACATACCAAGAATTACACCCCAAAATACATTATGCTGAGAAAAGCGTAAACAAAAGATTACCTTGGTAATAGTAGCGCAGTTCTACACAGCAGGATAGCACTGGTCCAGGCAGCAGGCAGGGACTTGGTCAGCAACGTCCAGGCAGGGATACTGCAGGTGGTCAGTTCATGCAACAGGCAGAGGCATGATGGCATAGGTCCTACAGGCAGCAGGCAGAAGGAGGGCCTCGTTCAGGACAGAATGGGGACAGGGGTAGAGGCTTCTCCCACCCAAATCTCTTTGAAGCCTCCGGGCAACCAGACCCTAATCTAGCATGAGAAAACAAAAAAGTTTTCTTCATCCAGAAAAACTTTTCTGGCGCCCCTCACATATGTGAGACCCCTGTGTTGAATCCCACTAGTCCAGTAGCAGGGTACAAGATCAGTCCAAGAGGCAGGCAAAAGGCATGGTCAAACAGTCGAGGTCAGTTCCAGATCAGGCAGAGGCAGTACAGAATCGTTAGGCAGAAGAATGGTCGAAAAACAGTCCAGGGTCAATTCCAAATCAGGCAGCGGTATTGCAAAATCATTAGGCAGAAGGGTGGTCCAAGAACAAGCCGGGGTCAGTTACAAAAGCAGGCAGTGGCATAAGGGGTGAGAAGGCAGGAACGGAGGATTACGTTTACCATACTAAACTAATACTTTAGTTTAGTATGGTAACGTTTGAAACAGTCAATTATACAGAGGCCTGGTTGTGAAGGACACTCTGCACAATAATAAACTGTGTCCCGTCTGATTCCTCCACTGGTACACACTCTACATTTTTTTTGAGCTCGTCGGCCTGATGCTGTGGGAGGGATCTTATCCGGGAAGTGCCGTTCGGAGAGCCGACTTAGAACATCCGATCGGATGTTTTGGGGCAGGTCGTTCGGGAATATCAGGGAAGTGGTAATTTCCTCCAGGTAGCCAAGGAAGGGTAGGGGGTTTTGGGTTGATTTGCGGTAAACAATATGGGAGTTGTAGACGGCCAAATGAAAAAAAAAAATTGCTACCTTTTTGTACCAATGGTACGTGCGTCTTGTGGCAAGGTATGGTTCCAACATTTGGTCGTTTAAGTCGACTCCCCCCATGAACAAATTGTAGTCCTGAATGCAGGTGGGTTTTTGGATGGTGGTGCCACGCCTTCTGCGGGTTTCAACAAAAGAATCGTTGTGGATGGAGGACAACATATATACGTCTCTTCTGTCCCTCCACTTCACTGCCAGAACCTCCTTGTTCCGCAGACTCGCCGATTCCCCTTTCTTCAGCTTTGTATTTACAAGGCTTTGCGGAAAGCCTTTCCGGTTCTTTCTGGCGGTGCCACATGCTGGCGTCTTCTTTCGGTGCAGGTTGTGGAACAGAGGAAGAGACGTATAGAAGTTGTCCACGTACAGGTGGTATCCTTTATCAAGGAGGGGGTTGATGAGTTGCCAGACAACTTTCCCACTTGATCCCAAGTAGTCTGGGCAATCGGGGGGATTCAGCTGGGTGTCCTTCCCTTGGTACACCAAAAAGGAATAAAGGTACCCTGTGGCTCGTTCGCAAAGTTTGTAGACCTTCACCCCATAGCGGGCCCTTTTGCTAAGTATAAATTGTTTGATTTTAAGTCGGCCACAAAATTTTACTAGGGACTCGTCGACACATACGTTTTGTTCCGGGGTATATATTTGGGGGAATAATTGCGAAAAATAATCTAATAAGGGGCGAATTTTGAAAAGCCTGTCAAAATTGGGGTCATTTCGGGGAAGGCACTGTGTATTATCATTGAAGTGGAGGAACCTCATGATTATAAAATATCGGGATCTGGGCATTGTTGTGGAGAAAATTGGCATGTGGTAAATGGGGCGTTTTGACCAAAAGGAATGTTTTTCATTTTTTGGGTTGAGTCCCATGCAAAAAGTGAGGCCTAAAAAAATCCTGAACTCATCCACTGTAAGGTCTCTCCACTGGAAGGGACGGGCATAGGACGATGTGGGGTTCTTGATGATAAATTGTTGGGCATACAAGTTGCACTGGGCCACAATGCTAGAAAGCAGTTCCTCAGGGAAAAATAAATCGAAAAATTGAATTGGGGAAAAATTGTCCGTGTTTACCTGGACTCCTGGCTGGGCAGTGAAGGGGGGAATGTTGGCTTCTCCGGAATTTGGAGGAAGCCACAGGGGGTACTGAAGGGCATAGGGAAGGCTGGCATGGGTCCTTGACCTTTGTTGCTGGGGTACTGCGGTGCTGGTGGATGGCAATTCGGTAGAGGTGGATGGCACGACGGTACTGGTGGATGGCACTTCAGTATCGGTGGATGGCATGTCGGTGCTGGTGGATGGCATGTCGGTGCTGGTGGATGCCACTGCCTCCTCACCAGAGCGCCTTCTTTTGGCGGGCTGACCATCTTCCCCCTCTGAGCCTGTCGCTGTTCCACTGGTGTAGATTGGCTCATAGTCTACGTCCGAATCCGATTGGGAATCAGAAACAGGGAGCTCCACATTGCTCTCATCAGGTGCAGAAATAATCTGAAATGCCTCCTGTAAGGAATAGCGACGTTTTGACATTGCTGGCGGTGTGTGTGTGGCACAGATGTACACTGAGGTGGCACAGATGGGCAGAGATGGGGACTGAGGTGGCAGAGATGGGGACTGAGGTGGCAGAGATGGGGACTGAGGTGGCAGAGATGGGGACTGATGAGGCTGCACAGATGTGTACTGATTGCACAGATGTGCACGGATGAGGCGGCACAGATGTGTACTGATTGCACAGATGTGCACGGATGAGGCGGCACAGATGTGCGCTGAGGCGGCACAGATGTGCGCTGAGGCGGCACAGATGGGCACTGAGGTGTTGCAGATGGGCCCTGATCACAGGTGGGCACAGGCGGTACTGATGGCACAGGCGGTACTGATGGCACAGGCGGTACTGATGGCACAGGCAGTACTGATGGCACAGGTGGTACTGATGGCACAGGCGGGCACGGGCGGTACTGATGGCACGGGTGGTACTGATGGCACGGGCGGTACTGATGGCATGGGCGGTACGGACGGTACTGATGGCACGGGCGGTACTGATGGTACGGGCGGTACTGATGGCACAGGCGGGCACAGGTGGCACAGGTGGTACTGATGGCACGGGCGGTACTGATGGCACGGGCGGTACTGATGGCACGGGCGGTACTGATGGCACGGGCGGTACTGGTGGCACGGGCGGTACTGGTGGCACAGGCGGTACTGGTGGCACAGGCGGGCACAGGCGGTACTGTGGCACGGGCGGTACTGTGGCACGGGCGGTACTGTGGCACGGGCTGTACTGTGGCACAGGTGGGCACAGGTGGTACTGGTGGGCACTGGTGGTACTAGGTGGGCACTGGTGGTACCAGGTGGGCACTGGTGGTACCAGGTGGGCACTGGTGGTAACAGGTGGGCACTGGTGGTAACAGGTGGGCACTGGTGGTAACAGGTGGGCACTGGTGGTAACAGGTAGGCACTTGTGGTACCGGGTGGGTACAGGTAGGCACTGATTGGGCACTGATTGGGCGCTGATGGGCACTTTTTTAACTTTCACTGTAACTGTAATGTTGCAACTCACTCTCTCTCCACACACGCGGCGTCTGTGTGTGGAGAGAGCGCCGGCAATGAGAGATGATCTCATATGTTTACATATGAGATCATCCGTCATTGGCTGTCCAGATCGCGCTGTAAATAGCCGCTGTGATTGGCTATTTACCGCGATCTGTGTGCGGCTGTATCCATGGGACGCGGCGATGACAGTAGTTCCCCGCTGCGCGCTCGTGAGCGCGCGCGGGGAACGAGCAAAGGGGAGGCCGTAAAAACACGGCCTGTTAGGAATTCAGAGCCGCGCTGAGGCCGTACAAAGTCGTACGGCCGTCAGCAACTGGTTAAAGGCATATTTCGTGGGACCACATAGCAACAGGCATTTCCAGATACTTTTTTAGGTCTAATGAAGCACAATAATGAACCATTTTTTTTTTTGGGATGGAAACTCCACTTTAAGTTTTTGTGGCTACATAAGTGGCCGGGTATGCAATGACATCACTCCTATGCTCAAGAGCCACTAACACAGGCTCTGAAGGTCCAGGGTACTGTGACGGACCTTCAGCGCACATGCTTAATGGTGATGTCATCCGCTGCATGCTCTCCAAATATCTTCTAAATGGTGGAAGTTTAGGAGATTTTCAGTACCCGCAGGTAAGCCTTATTATAGGCTTACCTGTAGGTACAAGGGGTGGAATGGTGTAACTTTAATCACCACTGGATTTTTTTATGTTTTTGCTTATTAAATGGGGAAAAAAGATTGAGTATTTTTAAAGATGAAGGTTTTCTTCTTCATACCCGTTTTTATAAAATTTTACAAAGAAATAATCTTTCTTTATAAATGTAGGCCAAAATGTATACTGCTACATTTTTTTTGGTTAAAAAAAAAAAAAAACTCAATCAGTATATTTTATTTAGTCTGTAGGAAAGTTCTAGAGTCCACAAACTATGGTGAATATATGTGTGTGTGTGTGTGTGTGTATAAAAATATATATATATGTGTGTGTGTGTGTGTGGCGACTAGAAATAGGGTCCTGGCAACTTGGCTTGGTGAGCCGTTGGTATTACAAGTTGTTACCACCAGATGTGTGAGCTGGTGCCATCTGGTGGTGGCCGTTGGTATTACAAGTTAAGCATTACAAGTTAATGCTGTCCTGTACACGTTAACGGCGGATTCGCCGCGAGATCGCCGTTATCGGTGGCGGGAGAGGGGCCCTCCCGCCGCTGTCCCACTCCCTCCGCCGCTTACCGGAGCCGTCGGTAGCAGCGGAGGAGATCGGGACCGTTCGGCAGCTGAGCGGGGTTACGAGTGAAGGAAAAATCTCCTTCACCCGTCCCCATAGCTCTGCTGGGCGGAAGTGACGTCAAAACGTCAGTCCCGCCCAGCGTCTTAAAGCAACATTTTTTTTTTTTTTGTCATTTGAAAAAATGACATTTCCAAATGTATTTATTTTTTCTTGCTTTTTAGTCTAAATATGAGATCTGAGGTCTTTTTGACCCCAGATCTCATATTTAAGAGGACCTGTCATACTTGTTTCTATTACAAGGGATGTTTACATTCCTTATAATAGGAATAAAAGTGATCAAATATTTTTTTTTTTTCAGTGTAAAAAGTAATAAAATAAATAAAAATAAATAAGAAAACAAACAAAATTTTTTTTTTAAAGCGACCCGTCCCGACGAGCTCGCGCGCAGAAGCAAGCGCTTACGCGAGTAGCGCCCGCATATGAAAACGGTGTTCAAATCACACAAGTGAGGTATCTCCGCGATCGTTAGAGCGAGAGCAATAATTATAGCCCTAGGCCTACTCTGTAGCTCAAAAAATGCAACCTGTAGAATTTTTTAAACGTCGCCTATCGAGATTTTTAAGGGTGAAAGTTTGACAACATGCCACGAGCGGGCACAATTTTTAAGCATGACATGTTGGGTATCATTTTACTTGGCGTAACATTATCTTTCACAATATATAAAAAAATTGCGAAAAATTTATTGTCTTATTTTTTAATTCAAAAAAGTGTTTTTTTTTTTCAAAAAAAGTGCGCTTGTAAGACCGCTGCGCAAATACGGTGTGACAAAAAGTATTGCAATGACTGCCATTTTATTTTCTAGGGTGTTAGAAAAAAATATATATATAATGTTTGGGGGTTTTAAGTAATATTCTAGCAAAAAAAACTGTTTTAGTCTCGTAAACACTGAATCTGAAAAACAGGCTCAGTAACGAAGTGGTTAAACAGCAATTCTAATGTAATTTTTCACTATTTTCACTGCCATCTTCTTCCCTCTAATTAGAACCCCCAAACATTATATATATTTTTTATCCTAACACCCTAGAGAATAAAATGTTGATCGTTGCAATACTTTCTGTCATGACGTATTTGCGCAGCGGTCTTACAAGCGCACTTTTTTGGGAAAAAATTACACTTTTTTTTTAATTAAAAAATAAAACAACGGTAAAGTTATCCCCATTTTTTTAATATTATGAAAGATAATTTTACGCCGAGTAAATTGATACCTAACATGTCATGCTTCAAAATTACGTCCGCTCGTGGAATGGCGACAAACTTTTACCCTTTAAAATCTCCATAGGCGACGTTTAAAAAATTCTACAGGTTGCATGTTTTGAGTTACAGAGGAGGTCTAGGGCTAGAATTATTGCTCTCGCTCTACCAATCGCGGCAATACCTCACATGTGTGGTTTGAACACCGTTTACATATGCGGTCGCTGCTCACGTATGTGTTCGCTTCTGCGCGCAAGCTCGTCCGGACGGGGCGCGTTTTCTGGCTCCTAACTTTTTTAGCTGGCTCCTAGATTCCAAGCAAATTTGTCAACCCCTGTATATATACATACATATACTGTATTTGCTGGTGTATAAGACTACCTTTTACACTTAAAAAAAAAATGTCCAAACAGCAGGGGTTGTCTTATATGGCAGGTCAGCTGCTGGGATGCCTGCTGGATGTGTGGTAATACTGTATGTAGCTTCGGCTACATACAGTATATACCGCTTAGCCAATCCCGGTTAGCGATGTATTCAAATGAATAGAGAGCCTGCTCGGATTGGAGTAACAACCTCTGCCAATCCGAGTGCCTACGTACAGTAGCCTGCTCGGATTGGCATTGAGAGTCAGAGAGGCGCGGGCTGATGGTGTTACAGCCTCTGCCAATCCAAGCAGGCTTTGTATTCATTAATAGAATACATCGCTCGCCGTGATTGGATGCAGCTCCAGCAAGAAGGAAAAAGAATATGGCTCCAGCAAGAATGAAGAATATGGCTCCAGAAGGAAAAATATGAAGTGTTGGAAGCCTTGGAAAGGCGGTAGTCTTATACGGTGAGTACAGGCAAAACATCTTAAACTGTAAAATTAGGGGGTCGTCTTATACGCCCGGTCGCCTTATACACCGGCAAATACGGTGTATATATTATATCATTTAAAAATCGATCAATCCTGGTGTACTGGCATCCTATATTGAGGCCCTAAAATGCCAAGACAGTACAAATACCCTCACAAATTATGCCTTTTTGGATAGTAGACAGCCCATTATTTAGTAAGAGGTGTGGAAAATGTTTTTTTTTTTTCTTTTTCTTCTTCTCCTTTTTAGTCGGCTTATTATTCATACTGCATAGGGATAGATCGCAAGTGGTGCAATGTTATAATTTCTCCACCACCTTTGCTGAATCTTTGACCAGTGAGCTATACATATTTGCCCATAGCTGAATGATGAGAGAAGGGACACTCCCAATACTCGCACAGCTCATGATAAGTTTGTTGGATACAGTAATTTGGAAAGTGAATAGCAAATTCTTAGAGTCCTGTTCAAATGCTGTATAATGGAAGCACCCTGTATTAAATTATTATTTGTAAAAAAAATACAACGAATGAAAAAAATAATGTAAAGAGCAGTTTATTATAAAATAGAACCTTGATATTGACAACACCAGTCGCCCATTTCCAAAACACATCCACCATGCTTTTGGTAACCTCTGTTTCTGGCCATTTATGTTGTTGGGTTGTCTTAAAGCGTTAGTAAACCCACACATTAAAAAAAAAAAAAAAAAAAAAACTCTGCAAGGCAAAGGCATAATGAGCTAGTATGCAGCGCATACTAGCTCATTATAAAATACTTGCCTCCGAACGAAGCCCCTGTATCGGAGCCAAGGGAGCTTACCTCTTTCCCTCAGCGTGTCTTCCGGGTTCGCGGGTCTGGCGCTCTGAGTGTCCGGAGCCACGATGATGTCACTCCCGCGATGGACGCAAGAGTTATCTTCCCGGCAAGGTATGGCAATGCTGTAGGACCTTAAGCTGGGGCATTCAGAGTGCATGCGCCGTGACGTCAGAGGCTGCATGCGTAGGGAATATCTCCTAAACTGTACAGGTTTAGGAGATTTTATTTTTACCTACAGGTAAGCCTTATTACATGTAGGTAAAAGTGTAAAATTTGGGTATTCAACCACTTTAAACCACTTTAAATGTGTGTTTGTGTTTTTGTTTCTGCCTCATATTGTGAAGCATCTTTTGAATGATTTGTAACTCCACGTTTGAATTTTGAAATGGATTGTGAAGATCAGCAGTGTTCAGTGTTTAATGTACGTGGCTTCAATTTCTTTATACAAGCATTGGGCATTTAGCATTAACACATAATAAGCTTGGTAAAAAATGCATCTCGGTTGCAAACCAGTTTTCCCTTAAATACTATTTTATGTAAATCCAATGTCTGTTTTTTTTTTTTTCCTCTTTTATTGGTCTGTTAAATAACCCCCTCACCAATTGTGCTCCAAATCCACAGGTGATCTGGCATTCGGTTTGGGGTGTTCTACTTGCTTCCCCATTCTAAGCCTATTCTATCTACCCTGTGAAAGGAAATATCTGTACACTTATTTAATCCTGAGGAAGCTCCAGTCTGGTCACATGATCTGGTTCAGCGTAGATCAAGGCCCCTTATATGCCTTGTCCCACGATTTGAGACTGCAAAGTCACATTATTCTCCATGATTTTTAATGACTACCATTCATATTAGCACGACTTTGTCATGCCGACTTCAAAGTAGTCCCTGCACTGCTTTTTTTCGAAAGTCGGATCCCCGTATTAACAGATCCGACTTTGGCATGCGACTTGTGCTCTGATCTTAAAGGGGAACTCCACGCCTATTTTTTATCTTTTTTTAAACCGGCATGGGTTCCCCCTCCAAGAGCTTATCAGGCCCATCGGTCTGGTATGGATTTTAAGGGGAGCCCCCCAAAATCTATACCAGACCCTTATCAGAGCACCCAGCCTCGAACCTTACCAGCCCGAATGCCCTCAACCGAGGGGGGGTTCTTTGGGGCGGGGGGGCCTGCGCACCTGGGCAACTTTGAAGTTGCACAAGTGTGAAAGGGGCTTTAAGGACAGCCAACAACAGATTCCTCATAGTTAGTCTGTGTATGACATCCTCTCCTAGGCTCTGCAGCCACTGTCGACCATCTCTTTTCACTGAAGCTGGTGCTGGGACCTGATCATGTGACCACACCTGAGCAGCTTCAGATTGGTAAGTACAGACATCTTTTGTTTACAGGGTAGATGGAATAGCCTTAGAATGGGGGTGGGAGTAGGTTGAGGCCTGGCAAGTATTTGACTCTACTTCCACTTTGTTTTTGGACAATTAAGTATACATGCTTTCATGCTTTTATCTCTGTGTGAGTCCCCAAAGTGTTTGATAATCTTCTTGAAGCAGTAGTAAATTCTTGTTGATTAAAAATAAAATGGTCCCTCGTGCAATTTTAGGTCCTAATGTACTAATATGCACTGCATACTAGTACATTATGACAGACATGCCTGCATATGGAGCCATCCAGCACTGTGTTGTCACGCCTCTCGCTGGTCCCCGGCGGCTTCTGTCTTCACCCGGTCTTTCAGGTAGCTATCTTCAGCCTCTTGAATGGTTGGGTAACAGATAATGTCACTCTCCTCCCACATGTGCATCACCGTGTCACAGAGAGCAGGCCATAAATGGGGTCTGAGCCGCTCCGATTGCAATACCTGCTGACAGGCCATCTAGGCTCTCTTCGGGTTATAAAAACCCTGTCTGTCAGCAGAGTTTACATTTCAGGATCTTACTACCACTTTAATTGTTTTGTTAACTTGATCTAAGAAACATATATGGTGAACCCTTTTATATATTTCTTATGGCACTGTGTGTGCCTTGTAGCAAGAACATGATTGCCATTATGGCAGGGTTTGACAAATTTGCTTGGAATCTAGAAGCCAGAAAATGCGCCCATCCCGCCAAGCTCGCGCGCAGAAGCGAACACGTACGTGAGTAGTGCCCGCATATGTAAACTGTATTCAAACCACACATGTGAGATATTGCCGCGATCGTTGGAGCAAGAGCAATAATTCTAGCCCTAGACCTCCTCTGTAACTCAAAACATGCAAGCTGTAGAATTTTTTAAAAGTCGTCTATGGAGATTTTAAAGGGTAAAAGTTTGTCGCCATTCCACGAGCGGACGCAATTTTGAAGCATAACATGTTGGGTATCAATTTACTTGGCGTAACATTATCTTTCACAATATAAAAACAAATTGGGCTAACTTTACCGTTTTATTTTTTGATTTAAAAAGGTGTATTTTTTCCCCTGAAAAAGTGTGCTTGTAAGACCGCTGCGCAAATATGGTGTGACAAAAAGTGTTGCAACGACTGCCATTTTATTCTCTAGGGTGTTAGAATAAAAAATATATATAATGTTTGGGGGTTCTAATTAGAGGGAAGGAGATGGCAGTGAAAATAGTGAAAAAACACATTAGAACTGTAGAAATGCCAAACGGCCACCAGAAGATGGCGCCAGATCACAGAAGGAAGCTGAGGGCTGCAGAAGGCCGCAAAGCCGCGGCCTCAATTACCGCGCCGTCCGGTAATTGAGGCCGCGGCCTAAGCTTCCTTCTGTGAAAGCCGCGGCCTCAATTACTGGTGGGCGACGGGCACTAGGTCACAATTTCTTGTCGCAATTGCGACCGGGCGCCCGGGTTTTGTCGAGCCCTGCATTATGGGCAAGAATAGTTAGTCTTATACCATGACAACTGTGTTTTTCTCTACCTATTTTAGTCTAAGACACCAGTTGATCCATGTAGGTATGGTAAGGTCTTCTAATCATGTCCTGATTGTAAATGCCTTTATTACAAATTTCATCTTAGATTTTTTCCTCAGGAAATTATTATTTCCAGCAGTTTTTGCCTGTTTATGAAGTTGGACAATCTCCACACACTGGGCAATCCCAGGATATTTTGGTAATATTTTTCCAGTTTGTCGAAACATTCTGCCATTCTTTTGCAGGTAATCTCTTGTTTGTCATGGAGGGAATCAGAAGAAGAAATGTTTCTTAAATTTACAACTTTTTCACTCCACTACAGCATACCAGCTCTATTTTTAATGTGTGGTAATGTTGGGGGGTATATAAATAGTTTTGTGTTCTGTATTATATATATATATATATATATATATATATATCTTTTTTTTTTTTTTTTTTTGAAGCAGGAGGAAACTCTGTTTGCTGCAATGCCTCCACTTTGTCCTATTGGAAGTCACTCAAAATCGCAGAGCCCCAAACCT
Source organism: Rana temporaria (assembly GCF_905171775.1). Classification (NCBI taxonomy): domain Eukaryota; kingdom Metazoa; phylum Chordata; class Amphibia; order Anura; family Ranidae; genus Rana; species Rana temporaria. The sequence continues at coordinate 120,564,759 of NC_053492.1, read as the reverse complement.
GTGGCTGGAGGACTTGGTGCTTTCACAAAGGTATGTTAGTGAAGGTTCCCATTTATCCAGTTAATGAGTATACTTGTGTGAACTTCCAGTTTGACAATTCACAAACCTCTGATGGTTTTAGTGTCCCCTTTGGGAAGTTATACCTTCTCTATTTGTCCTTGTGGTCATTGGCATTGGGACTGAAAGTGAAGGAAAAGCAAAAATGAGCCAACGTTAAAACTGGAAGGGAAAGGAAAGTTCCTAACAGGACACATTGGTGATGGCTGTTAAATCAAAGCGTGCTGTGTGGTGACTGTAAATGGATGTGTGTTAGTAGAGGTGCCATGTCTTTTGCATAGGAAGAAATCATATACTGTATCATGGAAGCTCTAGTTCCCTGGTTTAATCTGCTCAGCTTTCACACCAGTACACCTGCTATGTAATAGAGCATTCTACTAAATGCAATGATGCCCATGTAAAATGCAGCTTTTTACTGCATTTTTGCCACTTTACTAAAACTGGAGAGTGCAGCTTTGTAAAGTACCCAATCGGCTTCCAGATTTTTTGTCAAAGCTTAAAGTGATTGTAAAGTTGTGTGGTGTGTGTCTTTTTTTTTTTTTTTTTTTAGTCAGTTAAAAATAACAAACCTGTTTTATTTACCTGCCCTGTGTAATGGTTTTGCACAGAGCAGCCCGTATCCTCCTCTTCTCAGGTCACACGCTGGCTCTCCTAGCCCCTCCCTTCTGTTCAGTGCCCCCACAGCAAGCATGGGGGCACCCGAGCCACAGGTCCCTGTGTCCATTCAGACATGGAGCTGTGGTCTGTCCCTGCCCTGCCCCCTTGTCTCCTCACTGACAGCAGCGGGAGCCAATCGTGCCACGCTGCTGTCTCAGCCAATGAGAAGGGGAGTACCGGGCAGCCGAGCCAATTCTACAACATCGCTGGATCTAGATGGGGCTCAGGTAAGTATTAGGGGGGCTGTTACACACAGAAGGCTTTTTATCTTGATGCATAGAATGCATCAAGATAAAAAAAAAAAAAAAAAATTCTGCCTTTACATTCACTTTAAATCGGAACTTCACCCAAAAGGGGGAATTCTGCTGAAGGGGAGTGGGTACCTGGTTCTGACAGGTATCCGCTCCCACTTTCGGTCAGATGTGCCGCAGTGATCTGAGGCGTAGGTTCGACTAACCCCCCACCTTTCCCTGCAGTCTTCTGGGACACCTCATAGGTCCCAGAAGACTAGGGGACCATTCACAAGCATGCGCAGTAGGAAACAGTCTGTGAAGCCGCAAGGCACCTGTTTTCTTTACTTGAGATACCAGCGCCTGCATCCGAAGCCGATTGAAGAATCGGTTTGGGGGAGGACATCGCTGGATCCCCTGGACAGGTGAGTGTCCTTATATTAAAAGTCAGTAGCTACAGTATGTGTAGCTGCTGAATTTTATTTTCTTGGTGTGTGCCTGGAGCTTCTCTTTAATTGAACAAGCTGAAGTTAGAAGCTGGTTGGCTACCATGCAGAGCTGCACCCGATATTGCACTTTCCAGTTTGAGTAAATCAACCCCATATGTGTACACAAGGCCTGAATATACCTATTAAATTGACAGTAAAATTAGGTTTCTGGTACAAAGCATTCAATAGTTATGAACAAATTATTTTTTGATGCAAAGGTAAAAAATCGAAACAATCGACAATGAAAATAGGAGCCGGTTCACACTCGGGCGACTAGTCAGGCGACTCAGCCGCCTGACAAGTCGCATCTTATTCTATTCAATAGAACCGTTCTAATAGGAGCGACGAAAGTCGCTGCGACTTAGAAAAAGGTTCTTGTACGACTTTGGGGGCGACTTGCATTGACTTCTATACAGAAGTGTAATATATATATATATATTTTTTAATTGTCAGGTTGCTTTAAAACAGAACTAAATCTAAGAACCACAAACTTAAAGCGGGGGTTCACCCCAAAAAATGTTTTTAACATTACATTCAGCCGAGTTGTTAGAATGACATTAGGCAGTTTTTTTAATTTCCTTGCCGTACATACCGTTTTATTTATATATATATATATATATCACCGCGGCTTCCGGGTATGTAATATGCGGGACTGGGCGTTCCTAATTGATTGTCATGCTTCCGACCGGCGCATACAGCGCGTCACGAGTTGCCGAAAGAAGCCGGACTGCGAGTCGGCTCTATACTGCGCCTGCGCACCGACGTTCGGCTTCTTTCGGCAACTCGTGACGCGCTGTATGCGCCGGTCTTAAGCATGTCAATCAATTAGGAACGCCCAGTCCCGCAGATTACATACCCGGAAGCCACGGTGAACATATATATATATATATATATATATATATATAACGGTATGTACGGCAAGGAAATTAAAAAAAAAAACAGCCTAATGTCATTCTAACAACTCGGCTGTGAACCCCCGCTTTAAAACACTATTTATTTTAATTAATTTTTGATATTCAAAACAAACTCCCCCATCCATCCATGTCTCCAAGCTTTATTTTGCTGAGAAATCACTTTGAAAAACGCCCCCCCCCCCCCCCCCCTAGCATTTTTAGCCGTGACCATTTTGAGTAAGGCCTTGTACACACGACCGATTTCCTCGGCAGAATCCATCAAGAAACTTGGTGGGAGAGCTTTTTTGCCGAGGAAACCGGTCGTGTGTACGTTTTTCATGGAGGAAACTGTCGAGGAACTCGACGAGCAAAAAAGAGAGCAAGTTCTCTTTTTCCTCTACGGGAGTCTGAATTTGCTCGTCGTGTTCCTCGTCGGGCTGGTTTTCGACGAGAAACTCGAGCGTGTGTATGCTAAGAAACCTGCGCTTGTTCAGAATAAAGTATGAGACGGGAGTAAAAGTAGCATTTGTAATGGAGATAACACATTTTTAAAGCTGTAATGGACTGAAAAGTGCAAATCGTCTCTTGACAAACTTTTACTTAACACACAAACACATGAGATTAGCAAAACCAGCCCCAAGGGTTGTGCCAGTGGAATCGAACTTCCCCTGCCGTTGTATGTGTTGTATGTCACCGCGTTTGAGAACGAGGAGATTTTGTCTTGACAGTGTGTACGCAAAGCAAGCTTGTCAAGTTCCTCGACAAGCCTAACAAGGAACTCGACGAGGAAAACGATGTGTTTCGCCCGACGAGTTCCTCAGTCGTGTGTACGAGGCCTGAGAGCAAAAGATTTATGTAGCACTTACTTCTTGGGATCAACCTGCGGTTACCACAAGCATGTAGGCAGGAAGTGGCAGGAGGCCCATGCGCTTAACTGAGAGGTTCTCCTCCCAGATGAGAGAAAAGAAAAAACAGAGTTTAGTTCCACTTGAACTGGTATATGCAGGTCAAGCTCATTAATTTCATCTGCAGATTAATGAAACCGTATTGTTCCTTTGTATATATTTATCTCTTCTTCTTCTTCTTCTTCTTTTTATCAGAAAAAAGTTTTTTTCCATAATACATGCCAATCAGTATACAATAGAAAAAGAGCATAGCAGTGCCTATCAGAAAATGACCTAGAATTCGTATACAATGATTATCTGTCAACCAATATCGTACATACTAAAAAATAAAATAAACCAAGACATTAAAGACTGACATGTACATAACATAGTATAACTGAGACACCTAACGTTCCGGCCTAACCAAATCCTCAGAGCCCTGACCATTGTCAAACATGACCTACTAAGTCAGCAAAACTATTACGGGATTACGTTCTATATAGAACATAGTCATTCTCTTTTTCCGAGTCCCCAGAAGAGTTTCACACCTGAAGGAGCCTGTCTCTAACTGGTGTGGTGCCAGTCCCGGAACATCCAGCCAGGATTGCCACATGGATTAATGTTTGTATGTCAACTTCTCCCGTATCAGTAATTTACTTACCTGTTCCACCCATTGCCCTCTGGTAGGCACCCTGGAAACGATCCAATATTGTGCAATTAGTTTACGTGCTATCTACAGGAATCGCAGAACTGCATTGTGTAGTTGTGGAGTTGAGGACTCCTCCTCCAGTGCACCCAACATGCATACAATAGGGGTACGTGGGATATTAAACATAAATACTTGAGAGATCACATCAAGGACCTCCATCCAGTAACGGCAGAGTTTGGGACATCTCCAAAGCATATGGACAAGGTCTTCATGATCTCTCGCATTTTAGGCATAGGGGGGTATTACGATTCCCCCATCTATGAAGTTGTAAAGGCTTTCTATAGACCCTGTGTAGCAAGTACAAGTAGGATCATTTCTGAGACGCTCATACCGACACTAATGGGGCGGAGGCCAGGCAGAGATCCCATGTCACCTTGTCCATAACACCTTTATCTTTTTCCCAACCCCGCCGGCAAAGTAATTTGGAAGCTGTATAGCATTGAGAAGAATGTTATAGCTTCTTGAGATAATTCCCTTTTCATCACTTTTCAAAAGGAACTCCTGTATTGGGCCCCATTCACACCTGAGCATTTTGTAGCTTGAAGCCTGAAACTACAAAATGCTGGAGGGGAAAAAAATCTATTATTCTCTATGGAGATGGTTCACATCTCCACTCCAAAATGCCTGAAGCCAGAAGCTCCAAAACGCCTGAAGTTCAAACCAGTTCTCAAACTTTTTTTTTTTTAGGAAGAATACAGGCGTTTTCCTGCTTTTTACATTGGTGACCTTTTGACCTGTACAAAATCATGGCAAAAATGCTGTAAAATTGCTGGACTTTCTGCTTAAAAACGCTATGCTCAGGTGTGAATGGGGCCGTCAGTCAGTTTAAGCCAGGTATATTGTGATTGTGTCTGAAGGGCGTGTCTTGGCTGTAAATACTTGAAGAAGTGACTGTGAGTCAAACTCTGCTTGTATATCCAAAATGGATTTGAGAGTCAAGCCATGGTTAGAGGTCGACCGATATGGGTTTTTCTCTGGCTGATGACGATATTTAGAATTTGCGGTGGCCGATATATGATGCTGATTTTTTTTTTTTTATTGGCCCTATATGTTAGGCCGATTTTTTTTTATTTTTTTATTTTTTTTATTTCCCCTTCATCTCATAAAATCTAACATTTGGACCCCTGTTTTTCAGGCGCTTTTGGACTAAAAATAGCACCTGTAATGTGCCTGCAAAATGGCTCCCCTACAGTCTGTGTGAACGCCTGAGGGCTTTCACACTGAGGCAGTGCGCTGGCAGGATGTTAAAAAAAAGGTCCTGCAAGCAGCATCTTTGGAGGGGTGCATACCGCTCCTCCACCACTACTGCCCATTAAAATGTATGGGCACTGCTGCCAAAGCACCTGCAAAGCGCTTCTGCAGCGGTGCTACACGGGCGCATTTAACCTCTTCATCGGCGCTAGCTGGGTTATAAGCGCCCCGACACTGACAAGTGAGGCAGCGCACATTTATCAAAAAATCCTCCAATCGAAACGGTAGCAGCCTACATTCTACAGCTGCTGCTTTTACACATCAACTTTACACATCACAGCAAGTGCAGTGGAAGAGAGGCATGACAAGGTACTGTACATGCCCTGTGTGCATTGATTTGTTTTTTTGGGCATGTGCATCACACCTTGTGTCCACAACTGGTAATGCATCTAATTATATTGATCACATGGCTGTGTACCCCTTAGCTGTTTTATATTTTTTGGACCTTGTAAGGGAAGTAACCCAACAAACTTTTTCATATTTAAGCAATCACTTAAATGTCCATTATCTCTTAACTAGTTCTCAGTACGTTTCTGTACACCGTTCTAATCATTAATGTATCTGCTGGAACTGAAAAAATATTTTGATGTATTTATTTTTTAATTATCAGGTGATCATAAAACAAGAGCCTGTTGAAACTCAGCAGCAGCAAGAAATTCCTTCAACATCGCAACCATCAGCCCAACAAATTGTAACTGTGAAGGGTAACCAGATGATTGCCGTGTCACCCCAAAAGAATCTTGGCAATCCTGAGGGGGCTAAGGTAATTAAAGGAATTGTGATAACAGATGAAGAACTGTAGCTGTTGGCTGTAGGGCAATTTGGTCCTAGGTGTGCAGCTATTAAACCGGCTTTAGATGAACTTCAAATTACTTGTAGCAATGATGACATTCGTTGTGAGACCCAGCATCTTTAGCACACTTATTTAAAAAATGCAAGCTGTTATATTATGTCTATTTAGCAGAAGTTAGTCTATTAAAGTTGAATTCTGGGAACTAGACAGAATGTACTCTTACAATTGGGGCCGTGGTCACACATCTATTTCACATACAGTGCAGGGTTAATAGCCCTGCAAAGTACATGACGACATCAGTGGACCGCCCACAGCACACAGTGCCAGAACCATATAGGTTAAAGTTAATACTGCCTGTTTACCTCCTCAGTGTGCTGCAGTGCATAAAAATGCGAACAGCAAAATTGATTAGTAACGCATTTTAAGGCATAACATTTTGTTTGTATGTAAACTATATCCTTTTTTTTTTGTTTTTTTTTTGTTTTAGTTTCTTAAAGATATTTTTGGGCTTATTTTTAATATCTTTTTTTGCTTTAGGTTGTTGGAATTCCTGTTGGATCTGCTGTGCCAGCATCAATTAAACCATCTGTGACTATAAGTGGTGGGCAGATCCTTGTTGCCAAATCCGGCTCTACAGCTGCCAAGGCAGTGGGAGCCAAACAGATGGTAGCTCAAGGTGTGGCCAAAGCTGTTGTTAGCAGTGGAAGTGCCAGCGTTTTAACACAATCCTCACAAAACTTGACAAAGGCACAAGTTACATCTACTGTATCAGCAAAAACCGGAACCCAGGGGCCAGGTATTGTCAAAATATTCTGCTCATCAATGCTGATTAGTGTTAATTATTTTATTTATTTTTTATTTGTAAAACAGGGACAAGGCCGCGCGGGCCGACAAAAATAAACACAATAGTACACACAGTACGCGCAATGTATAAATTACACAACAGCAGAACATAATGTATAAAAGCAGGAATCTTCAAACTACGGCCCTCCAGCTGTTGTGGAACTACACATCCCATGAGGCATTGCAAGATTCTGACATTCACTGACATGGCTAGGCATGATGGGAATTGTAGTTCCTGAACAACTGGAGGGCCATAGTTTGAGGACCCCTGTATAAAAGCCATCGCTAACCTCCCTTCAGGTACCCCCCATGGACCGCCAGCGCCTAATTGCGTCCGCGTCCCCGGGGAGCGCCCGAAGGCCGCCGCGTGCAACAAGCCTGCGGCGGCTCTCAAAGAAGGGGGGGGGAGAGCTCCCCATCCTGTGGTAGACATCATAGCAATATGTCCGAACCGCGCAACCGGCCCCACCATTTTCTTTTTTATTCGGGAGGACCCCCAGACGGGGGTCATGTAGGAAGTTCGGGGTTAGAGAGACAGATCGGAAGTGTAACGAGGAAAGGAATGAGATAGGAAGGGGAAAGGCGGTCGAGGATACAGAAGGGGGGGGGGTGAGGAATTAATCCCTCTAGTCGCATGCCCCCCCGGAGGAGGGGGGGGAGTTGCATGCAGACCCACCCACCGGTATGCAATTGGTCAGGGGTGGCAGGGAACATGGCCACAGATCTTCGCTCACACATCAGCCGGGGGTCGTGTTAATTATTTTAACTTTTTATAACTCCAAAGAGTTTTTTTTGGTGTGCCACCTCCTAGAGGTGTATTTGTATTTGTATTTTCTTTACAATTTACTGTTTCACTAAGCGCTGAGAGTATAGCTATCGCTGTATTTTTGGTGCACCGATTGTCTAGCTCCTGGTGCCCTACACAGCAGCCATGGCGTCTTTTGCTGCCGCACCTCAGGACCCTCTGCTAATTGTCTGAACCCATTCACAAAATCCAAAGCTTTCTGTTAACCAGGGCTAGAGGAATGTCGGGCAGAGTGGCTATTGTGCATGAGAGCTGTACCCCTCTGCTCTCAGAATGCAATACTATTCAGGCTCAGTGAACTAGTACATTGTAAACAAAAGAAGGAGATTCAGGAAGTGACATACACCACCTTGTACTCTTTGTACCCTTGTACAGGTACTCTTTATATTCCAGCAGATTTTTTCCTGCACTTCTTTAAATGGAAGAAAAAAAAGTCAATGACTTGGTGTTAGGTGGAGGTTAATTGGGGGATCCTCTCCTTACTGCTGACAATGTGTGAGGTTGCAAAAATTATGTTCTCTATATTTATTTCCAACAAATGACAGGCATAGAGATGTTGGTGTACAAACTTCACACCTGTAGAATGTCATAAAAGAGCTAAAAATATAGAAATGGGTGCAAACTTTAAGTTCCCTACACTCTACCATGCTAAAATGAATGAACTCTTTCTGGTTCATTAATTTCTCTTGAAATCACTTAAAAAAAAAAAAAAAAAGTTTCATAAAATCTTCTATAATAATTGATACTATCTCTTTTTGTAATGCAAGGTATAACATATATCTTATATTTTGTTTTAAAAAAAAAAAAAAAAAAAATGTGTTTGTTAAAGCTTAGATTTGATATGAGTAATCTTGGAATTTTAGCTTGCACATGATTGGATAATAAAATCAGCAGAGCTTCCCCTCATTTCAGATCTACCCCTCAGATTTACAGCGACTGCACTCCCAAGTGCACTTTTAAGTAGTGCAAAGTGGATTTGCCTTTAGTAAATAAACCCCTATGTAGGCTTTTACAGTCTTACACAGAGTCCAGAATGTTAAACCTGTTCGCCTAACATTTTCCCACCCCCTTTCAGCATCCAATTTAATACAAGTATTAGTGGTGTCTGCCATCCTTTTTTAACACTTTGTCCATGACTGACAATAAAGGCAGTATGTTCCACTGTGTTTTTCACACTAAACATTTTAAGCAATTGCAATCAATTTCTGGAAATCAAGATGAATTAAAATCATTGAAAGAGATAACGTTGTCTTGGTAGTGACTGCTTTTTTTCATGTTACATTCTTACAGTTCCTAATGTTTCTTCTTTTTTTGGAAGTGATATAACTTATTGTATTTTAATTTTCACAGTAATGGCAACTCTACAGCTACCATCCACAAACCTAGGTAACTTGGCAAATCTACCTCCTGGCACCAAATTATACCTCACCACCAACAGCAAGAGCACTTCTGGTAAAGGAAAGCTGTTGCTTATACCTCAAGGCGCAATCCTGAGAGCTGCTAATACTGCAAGTAAGTGTAACATTCTAGAAGTATAGGCCCTGTATGTACACATCATATTTATTTATAATGTATATGACAAATGTTGTATTGGCAAAAGGACATGTTTGTATTATTGATCAGAGAATACACTTGTGAAATCGTATAATAATTTGGCTAATTTTATTTATTGACATTTTATGTTTGCTCGTACACAGAATTTACAAGGTTCCGAAATATTTGTGAAATGTTTTGTTAAAGCTTGCTTTAGAGAGGGTCACCAATTATATTGCATTTGAGCGTTTGGTAAAGTAATCTATATGACCATACATGCAAGGATGCAAAAGGCACCAGGGGCTCATTATTTTATTTTTATTTTTGTATTTTATTTTTTTTCTGTGACATTCGGTGAAAGTGTTACTAAACCCACAGCAGTAAAATTAGTCTGTATATACAGTAAAGCATGCTTGTTATACATACTATGGAACCTAAGGGTTTAGTCCTCTGAATTGTGTAAAAAGGCTGTTTGATCCTGTCTTTTCTGATCCTCCTCTTCTTTTGCTGTCCCCAATCCATTTGCTGAAAGAACAGAGCCTTGGAGGCACTCTCCACATGCTCAGTTTGGTAAGGTGGATGTGATCGGCACAGGGACAATCGGGAGTCCAGACAGAGGGTCAGGGGTCATGCATCCTCATAGGACAGTCGGAGGAAAATGAAAACTCCTCCTGCAAGCTTTAAACCTGACAGTAATGGAAGTCATAAGACTGTCCATGTTCTGTGTACTGTGGGAGACCAGAAATAGTGAATGCAGGGTCCTGAGTTTAGTAACACTTTACAGATAAAACGGGGAATATTTAACCTGAAAAATGACTTGTTATTTAAATGATTTATAAAACTTGAAAAGAGGTAAATCATATCTGTTGGATAGCATCACATATGCCATGTTTGTTTTTGAGTTCTTGCATAAGGAGGCATTCATCTCTGAGTGATACAGTAGTTTACATCATTTGGTATTGCATTCTGTTTTTGTACAAATGTTTTGTCTTCTATTTGTATTAATATGTAATGTAAAGTAATCTCTAACGTATATTTAAGATCTGCAGTCGGGAGCATCCAGCAGTGGTGGCTCTAGCACAGCAGGAACATCTACAGGGCTACCCCAACATCTCACCTACACATCATATATTCTGAAACAGACACCTCAGGTCTGTATATTGCCCCATGGAAAGGACTCCGCATTTACTATGGCTTCTGTTTATTTTGTTGCCAACAGTGCTTAGTTTTGTTCATCTTTGTTTAACAGGGCACCTTTTTAGTTGGACAGCCATCGCCACAGACATCTGGAAAGCCAACCAGCTCAAATGTTGTGGTTCAGGGCAGTGGTGGATCATCTACACAGGGTCAGCAAACAATAAAAATAACTGCTGGACAAAAGAGCACACTGATTGCACAGGTAATGGTTTATTTCTAATTGGTTGTGACCAATGCACGTAATTCTTTTCTAATTATCAGGTGCTGGAAAGCACACCTTATGCTTGGGTTTGCTACTTCACTGAATTTTAAGTTGGTTTACATTCATGTACTGAAAATTGTTAACTGCTACACAACTGCTCAGTAATCATTTCTGAAAATTTTTAAGAAAAATTCCCAATCACAAAAAGTAATTTTGGTTTGGAACTGGCTTGTTTATGCATGAGCCAGAGTTGAGTTTTTCAATGCGGAACAATGTAACATTCCGAGGTATCATGATCAACATTTTTATCTGACATGCATAGCACAGTAATATTCCTTTTTGGGAGTTAATTTAGGGTCACTGAACAATGTATTCTGATGCATATGGTGTTAACATAGAGGGACAGTGACATGCATATGTCTTCTGCTGTCTTGTTGAAAACTCTGGTAGCACTAGTTTTTGGATTTGTTTTTTTTTTCCTTTCATATTTAAGGCAAACAGTGGTTCAGCTGGATTAGTAAAGATATCAGAAAATGTTCTAAAGTCATTGCCAGCAACATCGCAAACACAGAAACCTGGTACCACACTGCTAAGGGTGGCTGGTGGGGTAATAACTACGACAAGTACATCATTGCCATCCTTGTCGGCAAGTGGATCAAGTCAACAGGTACCTTAAGAGTTCAATTATAAGTGAAATGCATTCATGCAATGTAGCTTACCATTATTTATCTACGGACTGATTCTCACTTTCACCCCTCTGTTTTCACAGGTTGCAGAAGGCTCCAGTACATCTACACAGAATGTGTCATCAAGCAAAATACATGTCCAACACCACACAGGCACTGCTAGTACCAGCCTAATAAAATCTTTGCCCAGTGTGAAATCTAGCACACTACCCACACCAGTGTTGTCATCAAGAGTCACGCTTAGTCTGGCGCCCAACAGCTCTTCTCTAACAGGTCATTGTCACACATCTCAGCCACAATAAAGTATGTTTTATTTGAGACTAGATTACTCTTTGTTAGTCTAAAAAGTTGAGTTGTCAGTACATTTACCATTGCCTTTGTGATACATATGTATTACAGACCTCAATGCTAGGTTTTCTTATATTGCTATTGTCGGAACTATGTGACAGCCTTGCTCAACCAATGGCCTGCCAGAGGTCCTCAGGTGTACTGCGGGATCAGGGGAGAGAAGGGCTGTCTGATGAGCCCAATTTTCAGATCTTCTGCCGAACTGTACACCTCAAAAGTAAAAGTAAAAGGAGAGGAAGTGTGCTGTGCTCTCTTCTTCCCCCTACAGTGCAGTACACAGCTGAATGAGAAAATTTGAAAGGTACTGTGCTAGATTAGTTTTAAAAGGGCTTTACGTGTGTGTGTCTACATGTGCGTGTGTGCGTGCTTCTGTGTGCATATATACATGTATCTATGTGTGTGTGTGTATGTGTGTGTGTATGTGTGTGTGTGTGTGTATATGTATGTGTATGTGTGTATATATATATATATATATATATATATATATAGTGTGTGTGTGTGTTACTTTTAATCCTGATTTCCCCCCCCCCCATTCCTGTAAAATCAGAACTGCCTTAGTAGGTCTGGTTTGAGGGGTGGTAAAAACAGCTCAACCATGTGGTTTTACCACCCCTCCAAACTGACATGTGAACAAGCCCTTGGTTCACACCTGTGTGGCTGCGTGTGGGGCAGCCCATTCATTTCAATGGGCTTTCCTACCCACAGAAAATGCAGGAAAGAAGTCCCCAACCCTTTTTTTTTTTTTTGCACCACATCAAAATCGCCACATGTTTGCCAATTTGTGGGGTACCATTAATAATTAATGGCACTCCTAAAGAGCAGAACATTTGTCTGTGTGTCAGGAACGAGCACGATTTTGCGCGTGTTCCGCGACACACAGTAACGTAATCCAAGACTTGGACAGGGGTGCCTCAAGAGTTAAATTACTTTTTAAGGGCACCCCGACTGGAAAAAGGTTGAGAAACGCTGATATGTGCCATGTATAATATTGAACAGGTGTAACTGTTTATTAAGTTTATTGGTTCATTAACCACAACTGGTGTGAATGTGGTGAAAACTTTTTATATGCTGTTATTTCATGTTAAATTGCATAATTTTTTGCAGTGAAAGCAGAACCTGACCACATCAATGCTCCCTCCTTCCATACGAGCAGTACAGCAGTCAAGATCGAAGATAACTTAGACCAGGAATCCAGCTCTGTGAAGTAAATCTATTAATTCTATTCCATGTTGCTTCTTGAAGTTCTGCAGTCTAGTTTGTGTGTACTAAATATGAATTTCAGGTAGACCGCTAAAAACACAGATCTAATACGCAAATCATTTTATTTGCTGAAGGATTTGTTCATTTGTCCAGCAAGGATTGTGTTCCTGGGATTCTTGTCAGTCAGCACACTCAGGCCCTCGGACTCCACTAGAACGCGCTTTGCAGTTAAAACAACTGTATTCCATAAAATAAAAATGCTGCAAGTATCCTATTTAGCCCCCATTCACACTGAAATGCGGCTTTGAAAATCGCGCTACTTCAGCACGAAGTAGCAGGGCAGTGCAATTGCATCTGCGGCTTGCTGACATCTGTCATTTCATGCACAGGTGTCAATGCAAGTCGCACATGAAATCACCAAAAATAGTGCATGAACTATTTTCGAATTGCACCTATTAAGATGGTGCCATTAAAAGACAATAGATACAACTGCAAGTATGTTTTGTAAATCGCATTTAGCACCGGTGTGAACGAGGGCTCACAGACCTGCAGCAGGCTTTAGAACGTGGCCATTACTATCAAATCCCACTCCATTCTGAGAGGTAAAACTGCTGCATCTTCTTTAGTGTTGAAGCTTGCCTGCTCCTACCTGCACATTTCTGTAGACTAGTGAGGCAGCTTCTGATAGTGATGAGCTAGTAAAAAATGTGTTGGTGGGAGCTATATGGCACCGCAAGTGAAAACTGTCTAGAAACATGCCAAAGCACAGGGAACACAGTCGGGTGGGGGAACTGACACCTTGCTCCACAATTAAGAGGCACTCGCCAGTCAAACTGCAGGGCAAGCAGTCCAGGTTTAGTCCCTATTGGCCTGCTGGCCATAGCAAACAATCCAGATGGAGCCCCCCAATATTCCTCCATTATGGGTGATAGGATAAGGCTAACATGTTATGGGACTAAGGATAGAAGAAAGATCTTCAGAGGGACAAAGGGAGGCTCATCCATCACCCAAGGAAACCATTTAAAAAATGAGACTTGGCTGAGTTGGGAGGGGTTCTACCTGGGCAGGGGATGCTGCTTTTGTTGTTGGCCAGTGTCTATTCACCTGAAGGTGGCAGCATAATCCTAGTGGCAATGAACATATGAAGTACCCTGTGTCCTGTGGTGTTGCTTGGATAGCATGCTGACCTGTCCTTAGTGGTTTTCTAAGCCACATATTTGGTACAAACGTGTACATCAAATGTTCAGACTTCACTGCCTCCATAATTGTCCAGTTTCAAAGAATGCCAGGCAGCTAGCATTTACACATTTCCTTTATATCTGTCTGAAGTTAAGCGTTCAAGGAAAGAAAAAAAATGTAAATTTTTTTTTTCTTTAAATGTATTTGTATATACCACTGACATAAGTACCCAAATACGTGTTGAGATCAGCCTCTTGTAATCTCCCACAAAGCAAGACTCAAACTGCTTACAGTAGAGCAGAGTGACATGATTACAGGGTACTGCTGCTACTTAAAACCAAACCAAAAGCACGATTTAATTAATTTTTGTTTTATTTTGTTTGCAAAATCAAGTAGAAAAACACCCCCTAGCATTTCTGGCTGTGGCCATCTTGAGTAAGGGCAGATGATCCATGTAGCAATTACTTCCTGGAATCCATCTGCTCTTAGCTCAGGCATGCAGGCAGGAGGGTGTGCTTAGTTAAGAAAAACCCCTCCTGAAGACGCCTAAAATGTATGACCTCATTCGTCTAGGCATGGAAACTATGAAATAAAGAAATTAAAAAAAAAAAAGTTTAACACAAGTAAATATGATATACTTTCCTAAAAAAAAAAGGCACACTTCCAGCTCTGCAGCCCTGCAGCTTTCATTGGCCCTCTTATGACTCATCCCCGCTCACGAGAGTGAGAGAGTTGTGCATGATGTCATAAGCCTAGGCTTTTTACCAGACAAGAAATAGTGGGAGTTATATGGCACCGAAAATTTAAACTGGCCAGAAACATGCTGGGCTGTATAAAGTATTTACTGGCAGAATTTTTTTTTTTTACTATCCAACGTTAAAACACCAAGGGCAGAGGATTTAATAGATGGAAAGTTGAAAAAATTACTGACGGTCCCCCTAAATGTTTGTTTTGAGGGAACAGGTGATGTTACATTTTTATTTCATATCTCCATTTCTATGTTTTTAACCACTTCAATACAGGGCTTTAATACCCACCTCCATACCGGGCCTATTCTGGCACTTCTCTCCTACATGTACAAATCATCATTCTTTTGCTAGAAAATTACTCAGAACCCCCAAACATTATACATGGTTTTTTTTTTAGCAGACAACTTAGGGAATAAAATGGCGGTCATTGCAACTTTTTATCTTGCATGGTATTTGCGCAATCATTTCTTTCCCGTACATCACGGGACACAGAGCGGCATATTCATTACTATGTGGGTTATATGGAGTACCTTCAGGTGATGGACACTGGCAATCTCAAACAGGAAGTGCCCCTCCCTATATAACCCCCTCCCATAGGAGGAGTACCTCAGTTTTTTCGCCAGTGTCTTAGGTGTTGGTCACGGAATAGCTTGCCTCCATATCCTTAGGATTTTGGCAGGCTAACCGGATCTGTCCAGAGTGCCTCAGTGCCGAAGTGGACAGTACCCGGGCCCCAAAATCCATGGGGTTTTGCCTATAATGCCCTCTCTGGAGGGCTGGACCCCGGGCCCAGGACTTGGAGCTTTTTTCCAAAGCCAAAAGTATCCTGCTTGCCGGGGTGCTATATAGGTCCAGGACAGCGGTTCCTTCTAGGACCCCAGTGCCTGATGGTCTACTACACTACCCACGGAGATGGGAGAAGATTGGACTATGTTTGCTTGCAAACGTCCTGCGGCATGGAGCAGGTAAGTGGGGAGCCTGCGGAACTGGGTTCGACAGCGGGCTCCCCAGGGGTGATCAAAAGGGGGGGGTAGCCTGAGTATGCTCTGCATAGGCACCTTGGTCACTATGTCTGTGTGTAGACAGGATGGTCTGATTCCCCCCCCCCATCTCTGGTTCCCCTGTCCAAGTAAGTCTTTGCTGGCTACCTGCTGCCCTGCTGGTCAGATAGGGTCATCTTTGAATCCTTTCTGGGCAAAAAACTGAGTCCTTAAGAGTCTCTGTTAGGTGCCTACCTGTCCGGGGGTTCAAATTTGCCGCCCTGCAGCCGTCGGCACGATCCTCTCTCCCTGCCTCTGTAGCGCCTGGCGCGCGTCTCCATGTGTCTCTCTCCTTCCTGACAGGCGCGCGCGCGGGCACGCCAAAATAGACGGTTTCGCGCCGTTCGGGAGGAGGGGGCGGAGAGAGCGCAGGAAGAGGCGTACCTTCGCGTCTGTTAAGAACAGACAGGCTGCATTCATGGCTCAGTCTGAGCTGATGTTGGAGGAGAGGGGACGCAGAGCGGCACTCCGGTGACCCCCGGTGGCAGGAAAGGGGTAGTACATCCTAGGCTTGGCCTATTTTCTTTCTATCAGCCAAAAATTCCCCTTTGCAGCAGGTTGGAGGCCGCAAAGGATATCTGGTGGGGCCGTATGTTTTTAAAAAAAAAAAAAAAAAAAGAATATATATATATATATACATTTTATTTAAAGGAACATAATATCATAGTAAAAAAAAAAAAAAAAAAAAGAGATTTTTTTCCTTTGTTTTTTGAATAAACATACTCGGCCTCACCAGGGGTTTATTGGACACTAGTAATCCTGCTGTTCCCTAAACCTCTTAACTACTCCTAGCTGCAAACAGTCAGTTGTTGCATGCAGGGGTACCTCGGTATTGTACTATGGCTCCCAAAGGCTCAGGATCAAAAGGGGCAAAAAATGCCAAAAAACAAAAGGGCTCCCCCTCGGATTCTGAGGACATGAGTCAGGCTATGCCAGTACTCTCCCCACCTAGTAGCCAAGTTGTGGCCGCCTTGGTTGAGCCAATAGGGGGGTCTGGTGCGGCGGCTGGCCCAGATCCACCCAACCCTGTGTTTGTCACAGAGGAAATGCTAGCTGCCTCTTTGGGAGGGCTAGAGGAAAGATTGGCGGCTATGTTCGCTAAGTCTTTACCAGGCAAGAAACGGACTAGATCCCCTTCGCCTAAATTTGTATCCTCAGATGCTGAAATTCTCTCGCCGGAGGAATTAGAGTTTCAGGAGAACCTACTGGACGAGAATCCAGAGGGTTCAGAAATTGAGGAATCTACTGTTGAAGAACCATTCTCAGCCTCCCAAGCGGAGAGTCTGTGGGTCCAGTCTTTGACAGACATGGTTCACTCAGCATTTAAGTTGCCTTTACCGGAGCTCCGGGGTCCGGTAGTTTCCTCTTTGGGCTCCTTAAAGGCGCCCTTGAACAACGCAGTTTTTCCGGTCCATCCTCTATTGGAGGAATTCATTTTCCAGGATTGGGTACGACCAGACAGAATTTTTCTGCCGCCTAAAATTTTTTCTGTTATCTACCCGTTGGAAGAGAAGTTTGCCAAAAGATGGGCGCTCCCAGCTGTGGATGCTGCCATCTCGTGTGTGAATAAATCACTAACTTGCCCGGTAGAAAACATTCAAATGTTTAAAGACCCGGTTGATAAACGTTTGGAGACTCTTTTAAAAGCTTCCTTTGCTACGGCAGGGGCAGTGGTACAGCCAGCAGTTGCTGCTATCGGAGTCTGTCAAGCTTTAAAGGACCAGACTAAACAGATGCTTAAGGACATCCCTGCCCAGCAGGCAGAGGAGCTATCTGATATACCCAGAGCTCTATGCTTTGCGGTGGATGCTATAAAGGACTCTATTCAGCAGGCGTCTCGTTTATCACTATTTTTAGTGCATATGAGAAGACTCTTATGGTTAAAAAACTGGGCGGCCGAGCCCCCGTGCAAAAAGCTTCTGGCAGGTTTTCCCTTCCATGGAGGGCGACTCTTCGGAGAAGATCTGGATAAATACATTCAGACTATTTCGAGTGGTAAGAGTACGCTTTTACCAGTCAAAAATAAGTTTCGGGGGCCTTACGTTTTAAAAGGCAGCTTTCTCCGGCTCCGGGGCCCTCAAATTCCAGGCAGTACCGACGGCCTCCTGTACGATCAAACTTTAACAGCAAATCGCAGGGACAGGCCTCTGGCGGCAAGAAACCTTGGTATCGCAAACCAGCTAAGCCAGCCCCTAAGTCTGCCTTATGAAGAGGCGCCCCCACCCATGAGGGTGGGGGGAAGGCTTCACCTCTTTGTAGAGGTTTGGGAAGCCAACATCCCCGACGAATGGGTCCGGTCTACTGTGGCCGCAGGTTACAGACTAGAGTTTCTAAAAATCCCTCCTCCTCATTACCAGGAGTCAAGAGTACCAGGCGACCCTGTGAAAAAGGCCGCATTGATAGCGGCATTGAATCATCTGCTATGCCAGAAGGTGATAGTAGAAGTACCAGTCCGGGAACAGGGATTGGGGTTCTACTCCAACCTGTTTATCATCCCAAAGCCCAACGGCGATGTCAGGCCAATTTTGGACTTAAAGGGAGTAAATGCGTACCTAAAGGTCCGCTCATTCCGGATGGAAACTATTCGGTCAGCTGTCGCCGTGCTCCAGAAGGACGACTTTATGGCGTCCATAGACATAAAGGATGCTTACCTTCATGTGCCAATTTTTCAGCCACATCAAGTATTTCTACGCTTCTCGGTGGCTCAACGTCATTGTAAGGAAAGGACGGAGTGTCAAGGAAATGTCCGTAGAAGAAGTACTGGCAATCTTGCCAGTAGAAGAAATGGCCATAGAGGAAGTACTGGCAATCTTGCCAGTAGAAGAAATGGGAGCCATAGGCTCATCATGTGACAGGAAGATCCTTCCTGCTGCCTATTTAAAGAGAGCTCTGATCATCAGGCGGTGCTGACTGGTCTTCAGCAGTTCCCTGATTTCCTGACACCTGTATTATCTACCAGATTCCTGTTACCGACCCGGCTTCCTTGACTCTCCCTCTGGACCCTGATTCCTCCTGAATACCTGGCTTCTGATCCCGGCTATCCATTTGACCTTGCTCCTGCTGATCCTGGTGTACTTCCATGCCCATCTGTTATCAAACCCGGCTATCCTCTGACCACTGCATTCCGGACGTTCCCGCTACTTCTTCAACTTGACTCTGCAAGTGGGTTGGAGTTCCTCTTAACTCCAGCTGTTCTCTTCACACCACCTTGCCCGGTGCCTGCTGCTCTACCAGTGTCTTCTGTCTTCACCTCCACCTGACAGCACTCCAAGCAACACTCACAGGCACTCGTGTTCCTCCTAACCTGAACCGCCATCTGTCCCATCCTCAGAGGGGTTCTGGGCTGGAGATACAAGGGAGGCCGACCTCGTCACATCAGACTCCTACCAGGTACGTGACAGTCATTTCCAATTTATGGCGCTCCCTTTCGGGTTGGCTACGCCCCCCCGGGTATTCACGAAGGTCCTAGCCCCAATCCTAGCCAATCTAAGGACCCAAGGGGTCACGGTCTTGGCTTACCTGGACGACCTCTTGGTCGTAGACCACTCGTCTCCTGGCCTGGAGCGAGCAGTGGCCCTCACAGTTCAGTACCTCGAAAGGTTCGGCTGGGTCCTAAATCGAGACAAGTCAGCATTCCTGCCCACAAGGCAGCTGGAATACCTCGGTATGAGATTGGATACAGAACAACAGAAGGTGTTTCTGCCCTTATTAAAGGTCAAGGCCATCAAGGAGCTAATACAAATAGTTCTAAGCAAGAGAAGGCCAACTGTTCGCCTATGTATGCGGCTACTAGGCAAGATGGTGGCCACATTCGAGGCGGTTCCATACGCTCAAAGCCACACTCGCATCCTGCAGGCAGCCATCCTGTCAGTATGGAGCAAGAGGCCTCAAGCCTTAGATATTCCTTTGCCACTCTCACCAAGGGTGCGACAAAGTCTATCTTAGTGGTTAAACCCTCAGAATCTCCTGAAGGGAAAGACTTTCAGTCCTGTGACCTGGAAGATAGTAACCACAGACGCCAGCCTGATGGGCTGGGGAGCAATTTTGGATGGTTGCACCCGCCAGGGCACTTGGGCAGCGGCAGAGAAGCAGTTGCCCATCAATATCTTGGAGCTCAGAGCTGCTCGACTGGCCCTCAGGGCTTGGACGTCCAAACTACAGGGGTTCCCGGTGAGAATACAATCAGACAATGCCACGGCGGTGGCGTATATAAATCACCAAGGGGAAACCAAGAGTCAAGCCGCTCAGAGAGAAGTGAGCTTAATTCTTTTGTGGGCAGAAGCCCATGTGCCCTGCATATCGGCTATATTCATTCTCGGAGTGGACAACCTACAGGCGGACTTCTTGAGTCGCCAGACTCTGTTGCCGGGGGAGTGGTCTCTGCATCCACAGGTTTTTCAGACACTCTGCCAGAGATGGGGAGTGCCGGACGTGGATATCATGGCATCGAGACTGAACAAGAAGCTAGACAGGTTCATGTCCCGCACAAGGGATCCCAGGGCCTGCGGAACCGATGCGTTAGTTTGCCCTTGGCATCAGTTCAAACTTCTTTATGCATTTCCCCCGCTCCAGTTATTACCCCGCCTGCTGCGCAGGATCAGGGTGGAGCACATACCAGTTATCCTGGTAGCTCCAGCATGGCCCAGAAGGGCATGGTATTCGCTAATCCTGAAGATGGTAGTGGGAGATCCTTGGACTCTTCCTCTACGGCCAGACCTGCTATCGCAAGGTCCGATCCTCCACCCTGCCTTACGGCATCTAAATTTGACGGCCTGGAAGCTGAATCCCTGATTCTCAGGGGTAGAGGTCTGTCTCAGAAAGTAATCTCTACCCTAATCAGAGCCAGGAAACCGATCTCTAGGGTGATTTATTACAGGGTCTGGAAGGCCTATGTAGGCTGGTGTGAGTCCAAGCGATGGCTTTCTCGCAAATTTACCATCGATAGAGTATTAAGTTTTCTCCAGCTAGGAGTGGATAAAGGACTGGCATTAAGCACAGTCAAGGGACAGATTTCAGCTTTGTCAGTGTGGTTTCAGCGGCCGCTGGCCACCCACTCGCTGGTTAAGACCTTCATTCAAGGGGTCTTACGTATTAATCCTCCAGTTAAATCCCCGCTTTGTCCGTGGGATTTAAATCTTGTTCTGTCAAGTTACAGAAACAACCTTTTGAGCCGTTGGCTGAAATTCCTTTGGTTTTACTGACAAGGAATTTAGTATTTTTGGTCGCCATAGTTTCCGCCAGAAGAGTATCGGAACTGGCAGCCTTATCCTGTAAGGAACCATATCTTATTTTTCCATAAGGGACAAGGTCGTTCTCCGCCCTCATCCTTCCTTCCTACCAAAGGTTATATCCAGTTTTCATCTAAACCGGGATTTGGTATTACCATCCTTCTTCCTAAACCTACTTCCATAAAGGAAGGGTTGCTGCATGCCTTGGATATTGTCAGGGCCATGAAGGCCTATATTAAAGCTGCAGAGAAGATCCGGAAATCAGACGTGTTGTTCATTTTACCAGATGGGCCCAAAAAAGGGGCAGGCAGCTGCAAAAATCCACCATCTCGAGGTGGATTAAACAGGTAATCACTCAGGCCTACGGCTTGAAAAGGTTGCCTCCTCCGGTATCATTAAAGGCTCATTCTACTAGGGCCATGGGCGCTTCCTGGGCAGCACACCACCAGATCTCTATGGCTCAAGTTTGCAAGGCGGGCAACCTGGTCTTCTGTCCACACGTTTACAAGGTTCTACCAGTTGGACGTAAGAAGGAATACAGATACAGCCGTTGGGCAGGCAGTGCTGCAGGCTGTGATTTAAGACCCTCAGAATCAGGGGCACCCTTGAGTTAAAATTTAAATTTAAATTTAATTTTTCTCGACTAAATTGGATTTATTATTATTTGAGAGTATCTCTGAATTAAATCCTTGTGTCTTGGGAAGATTTCTCCCTCCCCTCAGTAAAGCATTGCTTTGGGACATCCCACATAGTAATGAATATGCCGCTCTGTGTCCCGTGATGTGCGAGAAAGAAAAAGGGATTTTTAATACAGCTTACCTGTAAAATCCTTTTCTTGGAGTACATCACGGGACACAGAGCTCCCACCCCTCTTATGGGGACCATTTTTGGGAGGCATACTGCTTGCTACAAAACTGAGGTACTCCTCCTATGGGAGGGGGTTATATAGGGAGGGGCACTTCCTGTTTGAGATTGCCAGTGTCCATCACCTGAAGGTACTCCATATAACCCACATAGTAATGAATATGCCGCTCTGTGTCCCGTGATGTACTCCAAGAAAAGGATTTTACAGGTAAGCTGTATTAAAAATCCCTTTTTTTCAAATGCCTTTTTTTTGGAAGAAAAATGGTTTCATGAATTAAAAAATAACAAAACAGTAAAGTTAGCCCAATTTCTTTGTAAAATATGAAATATGATGTTACGCCGAGTAAATAGATACCTAACATGTCATGCTTTAAAATTGCGCACACTCATGGAATGGCGCCAAACTTCATTACGTAAAAATCTCCATAGGCGACGCTTTGAAATTGTTTACAGGTTACCAGTTTAGAGTTAGAGGAGGTCTAGTGCTAGAATTGTTGCACACGCTCTAATGCACGCGGCGACACCTCACATGTGTGGTTTGAATGATGTTTACATACGCGGGCGGGACTTGTGTGTGCGTTCGCTTCTGAGCGCGAGCTACCGGGGACAGGGGCATTTAAATTTTTATATTTGTTTATTTATTTTTTATTTTACTTCTTTATTTATTTTTTACACTTTTTTTAAAAAAAAATAATAATTTCCGATCGCTTTTATTCCTATTACAAGGAATGTAACATCCCTTTTAATAGGAATAGTGTGTGACCGGTCCTCTTTAAGGAGAGATGGGGGGTCAATAAGACCCCACATCTCTCCTCCAGGCTGGAAAGCATGAGATTGTGAAAAAAAATTCACAGATCTCATTCTTACTAGCCGCAATTGCGGTTTGTTTACTTACGGGTACCCAGGCGTGACGTCATTACATCGCGCCCGGGCCTCCGACGGTCATAGAGATGACTAATGACCATCTGGTCACCAGTCATCTCTATGCTTCCCATCCTTCACACGGCGATCATCTCTCCGGGCCCCCAATGGCACGGGAGAGCCCGGAGAAGCACCGGATGGCGGCGGGAGGGGGGATGTCCCCTCCCACCACCTATAAGAACGATCAAGCGGCGCCACTATGATCGTTCTTATGGTGCGCAGGATCGCCGCCGGAACAAAATGATAACTGAATGATGCCTGCACCTAAAGTACAGGACGTCATATGAAGTCCACCCGGGATAAGAGATCCCCTTTGTGGGCGTCATATGACGGTGTGCGCTATTGAAGTGGTTAAATTAAAAATATGTCTGAAAAATACAGGAAAAGGTGTCGTATGTTTTTCTTGGTAGTATATATGTAACAGTGTAAACTTTTATATTGCATTCATTTCTGTGGTATAAATGACTGACAGTGTTGTATGATGATGCTTAATATAATGATGATAATTGCAGGACAGAACATCTGCAGAACTTCAAGCAGTTATTAACTGCAACCGTGAAGAAGATCCCTCTAATAGGTGAAAGAGGTAAGAAATATAACAGTCAGAATGCAATGTACTAATGTGTATTCTAAATCCTGCTTTGTTTATATATTTGTTGTTTGCCAGACAAATCCCTCCTCTGCTCTTTAAAAGCATCTGATCACAGCAAGATTGGTGGTCTTGAATGCTTTTGATTTTTTTGAAATCACATTGTTGACATCCGGGTGAACCGGAAGTGAAGTCAGGTCGTCGCTTTCGGGTTACCATAGCGGAGAGTCAATCAAAGCCGTTCCCAGCTTTGTTATGCTGTCCAACTAGCTGGCAGACGCAATGTCTGGTCGCTCAGGTCTCCTGGTGGGATGGGAGATCCAGAGCAAGCCGCGGAGGGGGGTAATTCTGGGTGAACATTTGCTTGTAAAAGCAATACAGCGGCAAGTTAGCTGCTAGGATTGCTTTTACATCCTCCTGGGATAACCATGTGAAGTCGCTGGTCGGCAAGTGGATAATGAGCAAATATAGCTGTCTTTCACTCATGGTTAGTGTTTGGCTAAAGCCTTTAATTATCAATCAACTGTGTTTATTCATTTTAAATTATAATGGCAACACAAGAACAATAACAGAAACTACCCAAATGACCTTGATCAAAAGTTTACATACCCTGGTGATTTTGGCCTGATAACATGCACACAAGTTGACACAAAGGGGTTTGAATGGCTATTAACCACTTAGGCCCCGGACCCTTAGGCATCTAAAGGCCCAGGCCAGGTTTTGCGATTCGGCACTGCGTCGCTTTAACAGACAATTGCGCAATCGTGCGACGTGGCTCCCAAACAAAATTGACGTCCTTTTTTTTCTCACAAATAGAGCTTTCTTTTGGTGGTATTTGATCACCTCTGCGGTTTTTATTTTTTGCTTGATAATAAATGGCTTGAGCCAAACACTAACCATGAGTGAAAGAGAAATTTTTGTGTTCTTCATATTCTCTGAAAAAAGTCCAAGAAATCATAAATTCTGCCAGGGTATGTAAACTTATGAGCACAACTAGGTGTGTGTATACAGGGCCGGTACAAGGGGCGGGCATAACGGGGGGTTCCCTGGGCAGAGTATTACATGAAGGGGGAGGGGCGCACTGGAGCCGCGCTGATCTGAAGCTGCCTCACTTACAGAAGTGACTGTGGTGACATTACTATCAGGCAGAGCAGGAATCTCGATAGCTGCTAATGGGAGGAGACTGCTCTCTCTTCCCTCCAATAGCAACCTGTGGGCGGAAGAGAGGAGGACAGCCATGGAGAACATCTCCTTCTGTGTATAGAGCGCTGGAGAGTGAGGGTAGGATGTCTTTCAGTTTGTTCCCTAAGAGCAGAGAAATGCAGCATTTTGCTAATGACAAGAGCAAAAAAAAATGTTTGTGTGTGCAATCCCTGCCCCCATCCCCTCCCTGCATGTTAGGCTCCTCCTGCTCACCTCTATAGTCAGCCTATGTGCATCCTATGGAGGGACAAAGATGCAGAGAACTGAAGGACCGCATTTCTAGAAGTGGACAGCAGCATGGAGGACCTGAGCTGAGCCACTGCCCTCTATTGCTGTTACTGAATGGAGGGAGAAAAGAGCTTCAACGTCCTACAGCTAAATATTATGTGGGGGATGGAATTGTAGCAGAGGAGAACTTGCTTCAAAAACACTGATAGCATTTATTGTGGAAGGATGGGGGGGGGGGTGAAATGCATGGAGGGGGGTCTGACAGTTATGTGTTACTTAGAGATAAGGAAATACGGAGCTTCTTCATCTCAACAAATATTGCTCCTTTTTTACTAATTTAAGAAACAGAAGTCAGGTTAAAGGAAACCTAACATGAAACAGGGAGGTTGGCATTGCTGTTTTTATGCTGACTGCATTGTTCTGATTCAGTTGAGGTATACAGATTGGGGCGTGTGAATTTTGGCGGACTTTCCTGACATACATGCTTTAGGTCAGAATGTATTAATGATAGTGGGTCAGCATAACACCAACTGACCTGCATTCTCAGTAAGAGGTTGGCAGTAAAAGGGTTTATAGTTCACTAATCAGACCTACTTCCCCTTTTCCCAAACACACAAATTCACAGGACTCTTCTAAGGGGTGGGGTGCTAGAAGTAAAGTGTTGTATGCCTTATTGCAGGTGCTTAGGAGACATTATGTCACCCCTTCTCTACCTGTTTTAGGCTGGGTTCACACTATTGCGATGATAGACATTAAGGATGAGCTCCAGTGTGTTCGCATAGTACACGTGCAGAGCCCGCCAGGAAGTCTGCACGACACTGCGCTAATCACAGCCAGGGAGACATTTCCCGATCTTTGCAGTCGAGCATCGGGACAATGTCTCCCTGGCTTTGATTAGCGCAGTGCCGCGCATACTTCCTGGCGGGCTCTGCATGTGTACTATGCGAACACGCTGGAGCTCATCCTTAATAGACATCACATGTGATTTGCACCGCATTGCTGTGAAGATCACATGCAATGTCTTTGTGATGCAAATTCAGCCATACAGTTTGTCTGGCTGAATTTGCATCACATTTGGACCAAAATGGTTCAGGACCCTTTTTTTTTGGTCCGCACTGGAATCAGTTGGCATAGGTGTTCACACCCATGCCATCCAATTTATGTACCATTTCACAGTACACACTGTGATGTGCAAACCAATCTGGGGGGGGTCCTTAACTTCACATTGACACCCGCAGCAGTTCGCAGATGTCGGTGTGAACTGCTGGCAATTTAGATGTAATGAAGGAACCCGCACAGGAATCGCTGGGTTTCCCACATCACACCAGTTATTAGTAAGAGAGGGTTTTTCTTTGTATGTGTTAACCACTTCAGCTCCAGAAGGTTTTACCCCTTTAATGATCCGGACATTTTTTGCCGCACTGCTTTAACTGACAATTGCGCGGTCATGCGACGCTGTACCCAAATACAATTGACATCCTTTTTTTTCCCCCTGCAAATAGACCTTTTTTTGGTGGTATTTGATCACCTCTGTGTTTTTTTTTTTTTTTTTTACACTATAAACTGAATTTGTATTGTTAAGTATATTCTTGTTTTGAAACTACATTGATTCTTTCTTAAAAACTGTGGGGGGCGCAGTTTGCCATATTCGCCCTGGGCACCAAATGGCCTTATCCCAGCACTCTGTGTGTGTGTGTGTGTGTGTGTGTGTGTGTGTGTGTGTGTGTGTGTATAATAAATATATATATATATATATATATATATATATATATATATATATATATATATATTATTTATATTATTATAAAATTTGATTTAAACATTTCAATTAAACATTTCCTGACAATAATGTTGTTGTTCATATTAAAGCGGAGGTTCACCCATAGAGAACACATTTTCCCCTAAGATGAATGCTCGTTTTGTCTAGGGGAATCGGCTAGTTGTTTTAAAATATGACCTGTACTTACCGTTTACGAGATGCATCTTCTCCGCCGCTTCTGGGTATGGGCTGCGGGACTGGGCGTTCCTTCTTGATTGACAGTCTTCCGAGAGGCTTCCGACGGTCGCATCCATCGCGTCACGATTTTCCGAAAGAAGCCAAACGTCGGTGCGCAGTATAGAGCCGCACCGACGTTCGGCTTCTTTCGGCTATGAGTGACGCGATGGATGCGACCGTCGGAAGCCTCTCTAAAGACTGTCAATCAAGAAGGAACGCCCGCTCCCGAAGACCCATACCCGGAAGCCGACGGAGAAGATGCATCTCGAAAACGCTAAGTACGGCTCATATTTTAAAACAAATAGCCGATTCCCCTAGACAAAACGAGCATGAAGCTAAGGGGAAAAGAGAAAAAAAAAAAAAATTGGGTGAACTCCCGCTTTAAGTTGAGCTCTTTTACATGACTATTATTAGTTGCAAAAAAAGTTATGGTGGTTTACAATTGGCTTTCGTGTCTATTTTATCCATGTCATGGTATCGTTTATGGTACCAATATTTAACTGGACTTCTTTTCTGTAATGTTTCTTACAGGTACTCTGGTTTCTCCCACACTGCAAAAACATGCTGATAGGTCAATTGGCTCCTGTCTAAATTGTCCCTGGTATGGGTATGAATGTGAGTTAGGGACCTTAGACTGTAAGCTCCTTGAGGACAGGGACCTGATGTGGATATATAAAAAAATATAAAGCGATGTGTAAATTGACAGCACTGTATAATAAATAAATAAATACAATTTTTATATATTATGTAAACACGGCTCGAAAGAAATATGGGGGGCTTCTATTGCTATTAAATGCCTAGCTGTTAAAGACATTAACCACTTGCCGCCCGCCAATGACATATTGACGGCGGCAAAGTGGTTGTAGAATCCTGACTGGACGTCATATGACGTCCTCAGGATTCTGAGCCGCTGCGCGCCCCCGGGGGCGCGCATCGCGGAGATCGTTGTTGCAGGGTGTCAGTCTGACACCCCGCAACACCGATCAAGGTAAAGAGTCTCTCATGGAGACTCTTTACCACGTGATCAGCCGTGTCTAATCACGGCTGATCACGATGTAAATAGGAAAAGCCGGTAATCGGCTTTTCCTCACTCGCGTCTGTCAGACGCGCATAGAGGAGAGCCGATCAGCTGCTCCTGTGACAGGAGCCCACTGGACCACCAGGGATGGCCATAGGGATAAAAAAAAGGGATTAAAAAAAAAAAAAAAAAAAGATGCCACCCTAGATCACCAGGGATGAGGGGGACACAAAAAATGGATGCCAATCAGTGCCGCAATGGATGCCAATCAGTGCCCACAATGGGCATCACTGATTGGCATCCATTAGTACAACACATACAAAAGTGCCTATCAGTGCCCATCCATGCCGCCTATCAGTGCCCATCCATGCCGCCTATCAGTGCCCATCCATGCCGCCTATCAGTGTCCATCCATGCCGCCTATCAGTGCCCATCCATGCCGCCTATCAGTGCCCATCCATGCCGCCTATCAGTGCCCATCCATGCCGCCTATCAGTGCCCATCCATACCGCCTATCCGTGCCGTCGTGCTGCCTATCCGTGCCACCTATCCGTGCCGCCTATCCAAGCCCATCCATGCCGCCTATCTGTGCCGCCCATCAGTGCCGCATATTAGTGCCCATCAATGCCACCACATCAGTGCCACCTCATCGGTGCCCATCAGTGCCGCCTTATCAGTGCCCGTCAGTGCAGTACCATCAGTGAAGGAGAAAACGTACTTATTTACAATGTTTTATAACAGAAACAAAAACAAAAAATTTGATCATTTTTTTTTTGCAGAAAATAAATATCCCAGAGGTGATCAAATACCACCAAAAGAAAGCTCTATTTGTGGGTACAAAATGATAAAAATTTAGTTTGGGTACAGTGTTGTATGACCGCGCAATTGTCATTCAAAGTGCAACAGTGCTGAAAGCTAAAAATTGGTCTGGGCGGGAAGATGTAAAAGTGCCCGGTATGGAAGTGGTTAAAGTTACATTTAAATCTCCTGCTTGTATAGAAATCTCCTTTTCACCCTTTTCTAGCTTTCCATGCTGGAGCTGTATGCTTCTCCCTTCCTTCAGGTACCTCCTGTAACAGGGTAAGGAGGGACCCGTGCATGTGCACTCCCATCAGGTCCTATGCTGAGCTGTGTGTGTGTGTGTGTGTGTGTGTAATGTGTATCCATAGACGCACACCACACTGGAAATCTCCCTCCTCCACAGGAGTTTGATTGAGAGCAGGAGCCTATGGCTCCACAGTCTTCAGTTTATCCATTAAAACCAGGAAGTGGGGGGAGCAACACTGAGCCGGCCGTTGTGACATGGAGCCAGGTAAGTTTTTATGGATGAAGTGGTTGGATAGGTAGTGGGGCATTCTTTAGCTTAATGCATATAATACATATATAGTACTACGCTAAAACTGTTCCACTTAAAAGGGTTGTAAAGGAAAACATTTTTTCCCCCTAAAAAATAGCTTCCTTTACCTTAGTGCAGTCCTCCTTTACTTACCTCATCCTTCGATTTTGCTTTTAAATGTCCTTATTTCTTCTGAGAAATCCTCACTTCCTGTTCTTTCTGTAACTACACGCAGTAATGCGAGGCTTTCTCCCTGGTGTGGAGAAAACCTCTTGAGGGGGCGAGCAGGAGTGTCAGGACGCCCACTAACACACAGCTCCTTTCACTTTCTGCAAAGTAGAGAGTGTCCTGACCCTCCTGCTCGCCCCCCTCCCCCCTCAAGAGGCTTTCTCCACACCAGGGAGAAAGCCTCGCATTACTGTGTGTAGTTACAGACAGAAGAACAGGAAGTGAGGATTTCTCAGAAGAAATAAGGACATTTAAAAGCAAAATCGAAGGATGAAGTAAGTGAAGGAGGACTGCACTAAGGTAAAGCAAGCCATTTAGGGGAAAAAATACCTTTACAACCCCTTTAAGCTGGCCATGCATTATATAATTTTCTTATCCCATTTCCTTTAGATTTACCTTCAATCATGTAGTGCAAGGGCCTGCCTGATTGAATACAAATTGAAAGTGTTTAGGTTTGACCATTTATTATATGGCTTTGGTAAATCTGGCATTTTTATTTTATGTTTTATAACAGAAAGTAAGGGAACCCCCTTTTTGTAGTCCATTTCCTCTTTTATGTAGTTGAAAAAACCAATTGATTATTAAACGACACCAAAAGAAAGCTGTCTCCAAAAAAAAGTCATATTAATTTGGGTGAAGTTTTACAGGCCTGAGAAATTGTCAGTCCACCTGAAAAATGACCTGGAAAAGAAGGGGGTGTAACATACTGGTATTGAGGCGATTTAAGGTATGAAAAACATGTTTGCTCTTTTCCACAGATGAGGATGGCAGTAATTTATTTTGTGCAAGCTCAGTGGAGCAGTATTACAGCTGGAATATTGGAAAAAGAAGAGCATCTGAGGTAATTTTTGGAAGAATTAAACTGGGAGTTCTCTGGAAATGTGTATCTTTTAGAAATACAAATTTAAGTTTTTATTGTAACATTGTGTTTATGATTTATTAGCTTTACCAGTTTGTAGCTGACATCAGTCACAGGGCGAAGTGTTGTCTGTCCACTGGCACCACCCAAACCCACTTCTAGGGTTATCAGGACCAAGGCTGGACCTCCCATAGAGGGGGGTATAGGGTCAAAATGCTAAAATCTATACCATATAACCATATATTTCTCTTCCGTTCATGGACAGACACAGCAGCATTGACCTTGGGGTTGTATATCCTTCCTTTCAGGAGAGACTTAGGCAGAAAAAACAGCACTTCAAGTGTTAAAACAATTCTTCCAGTACAGCACATCCCAGGGGGCGGATCCCCGGGTACATCCCACTCTCTGCATCATGCAGCCCCAGAGAAGACATGGCTCTTCTGGGCCCATGTGCTCGGGAGGTTTTAGGCAATTTTTTTCGCTTTTATTTTTATTTTTCCTGCATTTTTGGATCCTGGGATCTACAATCAACTGCCGACTGGGTGACAGACTGGATCCTGGATCCTTTCATGTTCGGCCTTTGCGCGTGTGCCGGCCTTTAGCTATGCGCTGGGCCGACCACGACATTCCCCGTTGCTCCAGGGGAGGCCGGTGAACGATATGCTCCAGGGCACACATATGACCGGTCTCTATGGCCGTGTCACAGTGTGCCGGCCCGACAGCAATGCCGTAAGCGGACGTTGGTTCTGTCTGGAATGCCTCCAGCCGGTGGTCGCAGGACGGGTAAGTAGTATCCCCTTGCCTTGGCATGGTGGTTCGGCTGGTGCGTTCCTGGGGAGGTCGACTGAGGGTCCGCCCTGCTTTCCTCTCTCCCTTCCTCTCCCTCCTTCCCCGCTTTCTGGGTGGCGGCCATGAGGTGGGGGGTCCCTGGGGGGCTCCGTTACTATCGGGGGGCTGCACTGCTGTGGGGTGCTATTTTCCTGTCTTGTATGGTGCCGTGTGTGCTGGGGGGAGGGCCTGGTGCCTTTACTGTGTTCTGCTGTGTTTGTCACTGTATTTTTTAAAACACGTGTATGGCCGCCATCTTGCCGGTGACGCGCCTCTATTGACTCGGCGGCCATTTTCTTGTAGCCCGCATGCTGTTTTTTCTGCATGTCGGCGGCCATCTTGGAAAAGTTTTGGCCTCTAATGACCAGAATAACGGCACCAAAGAGCTCTCAGCACTCTTCCTGAGGGACGGCACAGCACGGGCGGGGTTCTCAGCAGCACATACAGCCTGGTCGGGTGGTGAGTCCCCTGGGGGGTCCCCTGCTCTCTGTTGCTGCCGGGAGGGTGGCCTGTGGGTCCTGCCTTGCAGTACAAGGGCGGCATATATGGTGGGTCAGCATGGCGTCCGAACCGGAGGCTTCTACCCCAAGCATGCCCGAGTTAAACCTTAGTGCCCCTGTTTCTGTGACCTCGGTGGATGCTATGACGGCAGTCCTTGAGGCGTTTGTTGCCAGGATTGAAGCGGCGAGTGGCCAGAAGGGGGGTAAAAAGCACCCCCTCCTTACGCCTTCTTCTGGGGATGTCTCCAACACGGAATCAGGCCCTGCTCCTGCGTCTGGCCATGGTTCCGTCATATCAGATGATGCAGGCTTAGCCCACACGGACAGTGAGGATGACTCTGCTTCAGGGTCAGCGCATGATAAGGAATTTGTTGGAGCTCTTATCACTGCGATGCGGGATACTCTAAAACTTGAGGATTTGGCGGAGGCATCAGACATGGCGGTCCCTTTTGGGTTTCCGCAAGCCACCCCGCACCGCAAAAGTGTTTCCTTGTGTTCCATATCTGGACAAATTGTTGTGCAAGGAATGGGATCGGCCACAGAAAGTTTTTGCTGTTCCAAAATACCGTTATCCTTTGGAGGAGGACTTTTAAAAAAAGTAGGTCTCTCCTCCGTCAGTGGACCCCCCCTGTGTCCAGACTGAACAAGGCTACCACGTTACCTGTGGAAGGGACTCCCGCTTTTAAGGATCCCGCAGATGGGAGAACTGAGGCTGTGGCCCGCTTTTGGCCGGGGCTCTGGTGTCGCAGACACTTGCCGAACGGGCAAAGTCCTTGCTGCAAGAGCTGGAGGCGCAGAATGCTTCTGAGCTCTGTGTGGACCTGGCCAAACAGTTGGTGCAGGGCCTAAAGTTTGTCTGTGAGTCGCCCCTGGATACGCTCCTCTTGCTCTCCAGGGCCTCCGCGGTGGTGCTACGCCGCCTCGTGTGGCTGAAGTGTTGGTCTGCGGACCAGTCTTCTAAAAAGGCCTTGGTGAACGGCTTTTTGGGGCGTCCCTGGATGACATCATAAAGGATGCCACAGGCGGTAAGAGCACTCTGCTCCCACAATCTGGAAAGGGTAAGGAGCCTCGCCGTAAGCAAGGGCCCTCCTTTACTACCCCCAAGCGGGTTTTTTTCGCCCGCCAAGTGCGGCAGGAAAACGTTTTCAGGGAGCTAAAGCGCCCCAGGTACCACAAGCCTGCGGACAAGCCTGCCTCTGCATGAAGGTCTGCCCCCGCCCGCATCTCGTGTGGGCGGCTCAGTGGAGGTCTCTTCTTTCCGACCGTTGGGTTTGCAAAGTAGTTTCCTCGGGGTACAAGATAGAGTTTCTCTCTTGCCCACCAAACAGGTTTTTTCCCTCCAACCTCCGGCTTCCTCCGGATCGCTGGAAGGATCTGTCAGGGGCTGTCCAGGATCTGCTGGTCAGGGGGTTGGTTGTGCCGGTTCCCTCAACGGAACGGTTTCAGGGGTTTTACTCCAATCTGTTTGTAGTCCCCAAGAAGGAAGGGGTCCGTCCAATCCTGGACCTCAAGGCCCTCAATTGTTTTGTCAAAGTGCAAAAATTCAGGATGGAATCGATTCGCTCAGTAATAGCAGCGCTCCATCAAGGGGATTTCCTAGAATCCTTGGATATCATGGACGCGTACCTGCATATCCCCATATGCGCAAAACAGAGATTTCTGCACTTTGCGGTCGGAGAGGACCACTTTCAATTTGTGGCCCTCCCGTTCGGCCTGGCCTCGGCACCACGGGTTTTCACCAAGGTGCTCGCTCCGATTCTGGCCCTGCTGAGGCAGTGAAAGAAAAATTAGAAATAGTGGCAAATGTCACAAGTATCCGACAGAGGAAGGCCATGCACAAAAAAATGCATATAAAGAATATGAACATATGATTACAGAAATAGCTATAATAAAGCAAAACAAGATAATAATCATTCCTATACACTGATAATTGAATGTACATACAATACATGATATACACACCATCATTTTGTTTGATGAGGAAACTGCACATGTATTGGAGAGTTCTGACCGGGTGAAGGCAAGGTACAGCCCTACATCAGTATCTATAAAAATGGCTTGTATACTGTAAGCGAAATTACTCTGTCTTGTCATTATCTTCCAAATAAAGCTTTTGTAAACGTGAAAAATGGCTTGTAACTGATTTATTCATTTAAAGGGGTGGTTCCCCCTAAAACAAATTTCTAACAATACATTCGAAAAGACTGCTTACACTGCGGGTAGGCTGGCTTTTTTTTTTCCGTACATACCTCGATATCGCCGTTTCATCCCTCGGCTTCCGGGTATGAGTCTTGCTGGACCTAGTTGATTGACGTTCCTCCGACCGGCGCATACTGCGCATCACGACTTTCCGACAGAAGCCGAACGTCATTGCGCAGGCGCCGTATAGAGTCGGCTCTATACGGCGCCTGCGCAGCGACGTTCGGCTTCTTTCGGAAAGTCGTGACGTCAAGTATGCGTCGGTCGGAGGAACGTCAATCAACTAGGAACGCCCACCGCCACAAGACTCATACCCGGAAGTCGAGGGATGAAACGGCGATATTGAGGTATGTATGAAAAAAAAAAAGCCAGCCTACCCGCAGTGTAAGCAGTCTTCCGAATGTATTGTTAGAAATTTGTTTTAGGGGGAACCACCCTTTTAAGCCAGGATATCCATTGTTTCTATTTGTAGTAATCTTTTGTCTATATCACTTGTTCAAGGGCATAAAACCCTATAAATCAAAATTGTGATAAAGGCCCACATACTGGCTTATCTATACTGGCTTATCTATACAGGACTAAAGACTATTAGCTAGATTCAGAGAGACTTAGGCTGGCGTATCAGTAGATACGCCAGTCTAAGTCTGAATTTGCGTCTAGGCTTGGATACGAGCGGTGTAAGTGTCTTACACTGTCGTATCCTAAAGTGTAATTTTTAGGCTGACCGCTAGGTGGCGCTTCCATTGCGGTCGGCGTAGAATATGTAAATCACTAGATACGCCTATTCACGAACGTACGCCCGCCCGACGCAGTACAGATACGCCGTTTACGTAACGCATTATCAGGCCTAAAGTTATTCCATCAAATCGCTGGAATAGTAATGTCAAGTATGGGCGCCGTTCCCGCGTCGAAATTTGAAAATTTTACGTTGTTTGCGCAAGTCGTCCGTGAATAGGGTTTTACGTCAGTTACGTCCACGTCGAAATCAATAGGACCGTGCGGCGTACTTTGCCGCAATGCACACTGGGATATGTAGGCGGACGGCGTCAATCACGTCAGGTCAAGGTCCATTAACATAAAACACGCCCCCTCAGCCGAATTTGAATTAGCCGCACTTACGCCCGCCCGATTTACGCTACGCCGCCGTAACTTAGCAGGCAAGTACTTTGTGAATCATGTACTTGCTTCGCTAACTTACGGCGGCGTAGCGTAAATGCCATACGCCGCCGCAACTATGCGCTCACCATCCTGAATCTAGCTATATCTTCCTGCCCCCACATGACAACATTTAGGCCTCTCAAACACCCAGCACTGCTTTTTTAAGGGAAATGGAAAAATCTCACTGTGAAGGGAAGATGAGTATAACATACAGTGTGGGTCATCTCCCGTATTTCTGTTTTTTCCCCTAGCAGTAATCTGACACAGAATATCCGTTGATGTATGTTTGCCATTTAATGTACTATTTTCTATTTATTCATTTTATTTATTTTTTTAGTGGCAAAGAGCCATGTCCATGAAAAATATGCTTCAAGAAATAATTGAAAAGCAGCCAAAATTTAGCACTATTGCTCCACTGAAAACCAAAGAAATTGTACACTGGTGCCGCATTCATGGTTACACTCCTCCTGATCCGGAGAGCTCAAATGATGATCGGGAATCTATCGAAGATGTGTTGACTCGAATAGATAACGAGGCTTGTAAGTACAAGGCACTTTATCCCTCCATTACATGGCCAATGCTTACGGTTACTGATATGAAAATTCCTAATTGCCTGGTTGTTTTGACCCACTTATTTTAAGAGTTTCTGACCCTAAACGGGTATGCAGGTCTAGAATGACAGAGAAAAGTCGGAAATTGGGTCTGTGGCTTCAAGTTTTAAAATTAAAGTCTGCATTAACCGCTTAAAGACCGACTGTCATCAGCATTGTGGCTCTCCTGCGCGAATAGGCGTATGGCGGCTCACGCAGGCTCAGTTGCGGCAGCGTGCCCGTGGGTCGGGAGGACTCTGTCCTCCGGCGGCCTGCGAAGCCTATGTAAAAAAGGAATTTCCTTGTTTTGACAGGTGACACGACAGGGATCTACTGTTCCCAGTGGTCGGGAACAGTGATCTCTGTCTTGTCCCAGTAAGCCCATCCCCTCACAGTTAACCCCTTGATCGCCTTCTAATGTTAACCCCTTCCCTGCCAGTGGCATTTACACAGTAATCGGTGCCTATTTTTAGCTCTGATTGCTGTATAAATGTCAGTGGTCCCAAAAAAGTGTCCGATCTGTCTGCCGCAATGTCGCAGATCACCGCCACTACTGGGGGGGGGGGGGGGGGGGTAATTAAAATGCCATAAATTTAATATGTAGAAGAATACATATCGGCCTAAACTGATGAAGAAATTTGTTTTTGGGATATTTTATTATAGCAAAAAGTAAAATAAATATAAATATATATTATAGCGCAAACATTTTTAAATCGCAGGGGTGATCAAATACCACCAAAAGAAAGCTCTGTTTGTGGGGGGGGTGTCAATTTTGTTTGGGTACAGCGTCGGTTAAAGCAACGCAGTGCCAAATCGCAAAAAATGCTCTGGTCATTAAGAGGGTAAAACGTTCCTGGGCTGAAGTGGCTAAAGTGTATTTCTAAATTTGGATAACACTATACATTATATATTATTTACATGTCCTCATTTGCTTAGGTGCTTTATTCTGCACCGTACAGCAAAGGAGAGGGGGTAATTCTGTAGGTTTACGAGGGGAATGGGCACCTGTGTTTGCTAAAATTAACCCTGTGTACTGTGCAGACAGATCTTCATTATTACTTGTAAATAGATTTGAACACTCTGTCCTTACAAAAGGTTAAAGGTGTAGAAACTGGGCTTCTTACATTGTATGTTAATGAGGACATACTTAGGACAGGCTCACCATAAAACCCCATACACATGGGCCGAATGTCAGTGCCCCCCTGTCAGAACACAACAGATGAGCAGGGGAGATTGCTGAAATAACCTTGCATGGTCAGTAGATCGTTTTTTTTTCCCGTGCATGAAAAAAAAACTGTTCGTGTGTACACGGCTTTAAAGCACATGTACAAATCTTAATTTATTTTGTGCCATAAAATGACTTAAAACCACCATAACATGATATATTTTCTGTGAAACTCTGGTTAAAGATAGTATACGCGCCCCTTTACCTTCTCAAACCACCACTGCGCACAGGAAAAATAAATGCAAATATATATACTCAAGCTGCTACTTGAAAGGTATGCTATGTATGCAAAAATGTAAATGAAAAATTTGTAGCGCTGTGTTCATAATTCATATAAACGTATCTAAAACATGTAAATAATATAAACTAAATCACCACGTGAAAAAGTGTCAACAAATTATTAAACATGAGAATAAAAAGGAAATATAAAAAATATATATACTACAAATTATATATTATCTCTAAACGAGTGTTCATAAGTGGTCGTCCAAAACCCACACCTAAAGTGTGGAAAGAATCAAAAAAATCAAGTCCATAAATTGTAGTGTTTTTCCAAGTGCTTCAAACTTAAACAAACATGCAATCTTTTCCAAAAAAACTTGATATAATACTTCCACCACACCAATTGTGTTTCTGTGACTCTGCCCCCTTAAGGATTTGCACTCACCACAAGAATGTGCCTTGCATTGACATGCTTGGCATTAAAGCTTAGTAAAACTCTCCAAGGTCTCCTAGGCAATTCCAACAGTGTTCAGTAAAACCAGTGTTCTCCACATGTAAGAATAAATAAGTGCTTGCAATAGTGAAGTACTATAAAACCATTTATTAAAAAAACACATAAAATCTCCAAATATTGTACTCGCATCCTTCTAAAAAAAAGCAAGGCACTTCAAACAAAATCCTTTTTCAGAAGCAAGAGACTAGCAGCGGTGCATGTGATATATAGAAATCACGGCAAACACGGAACTGAACCTATAACTCTCACCCTCACTTGCTTGTCTCTCTGCTCCTAGAACGGTTTCACACGGTGATCGGTAAATTCAGACGCTAAACACCACAGTTGATTGCCGTGTAACTTGATTTCTTTGATTCTTTCCACACTTTAGGTGTGGGTTTTGGATGTTAACCTCTTGACCACTGGGCACTTAAACCCCCTTCCTGACCAGACCAATTTTCAGCTTTCGGTGCTCTCACAATTTGAATGACAATTACTCCGTCATACAACATTGTACCCATTTGAAATTGTTGTCCTTTTTTTCACACAAATAGAGCTTTCTTTTGGTGGTATTAGATCACCTCTGGGTTTTTTATTTTTTGCGCTATAAAAGAAAAACGACCGAAAATTCTGTAAAAAAATTAAAAAAAAACTTGTTTCTGTCATATTCGCAGGTTATTTCTCACACACAGCATATGCATACCACGAATAACACCCCAAAACACATTCTGCTATTCCTCCCGAGTATGGCGATACCCCATGTGTGCAACTTTTACACGGCGTGGCCACATACAGAGGCCCAACATGCAGGGAGCGCCAACAGGCGTTCTGGAACACCCAGGCCAATTCTGACATTTCTCTCCTACATGGAAAAATCACAATTTATTTGCTAGAAAATTACATAGAACCCCAAAACATTATATATGCGGAGTATTGGGGTATTGCGGAGTATTGGGGTATTGCGGAGTATTGGGGTATTGCGGAGTATTGGGGTATTGCGGAGTATTGGGGTATTGCGGAGTATTGGGGTATTGCGGAGTATTGGGGTATTGCGGAGTATTGGGGTATTGCGGAGTATTGGGGTATTGC
The DNA here is from genome assembly GCF_905171775.1 of Rana temporaria. Classification (NCBI taxonomy): domain Eukaryota; kingdom Metazoa; phylum Chordata; class Amphibia; order Anura; family Ranidae; genus Rana; species Rana temporaria. Next base: position 120,526,241 of record NC_053492.1, on the reverse strand, counting down.
GGAGTATTTGGGTATTGCAGAGTATTGGGGTATTGCAGAGTATTGGGGTATTGGGGGTATTGCAGAGTATTGGGGTATTGCAGAGTATTGGGGTATTGGGGTATTGCAGAGTATTTGGGTATTGCAGAGTATCGCGCAGGGTATTGCAGAGTATCGCGGTATTGCAGAGTATCGGGGTATTGCAGAGTATCGGGGTATTGCAGAGTATCGGGGGGTATGGCAGAGTATCGGGGGGTATGGCAGAGTATGGGGGGGTATGGCAGAGTATGGGGGGGTATGGCAGAGTATGGGGGGGTATGGCAGAGTATGTATGGGGGGGTATGGCAGAGTATGTATGGGGGGGTATGGCAGAGTATGTATGGGGGGGTATGGCAGAGTATGTATGGGGGGGTATGGCAGAGTATGTATGGGGGGGTATGGCAGAGTATGTATGGGGGGGTATGGCAGAGTAAGTATGGGGGGTATGGCAGAGTAAGTATGGGGGGTATGGCAGAGTAAGTATGGGGGGTATGGCAGAGTAAGTATGGGGGGTATGGCAGAGTAAGTATGGGGGGTATGGCAGAGTATTGCTGAGCTGGGAGGGATGGCTGGATCTGTGACTGCAGTTGTCACAGATCCAGCCACAGCACTGCTGACACCCCGCGCTCCCCCCCCTCCTCTCCTCTCGCACTGTACCGAACGGTACAGAGAGGAGAGGGAGGAACCGGCGTCATCAAATGACGCCGGTTTGTTTACAAGTGATCGCTCCGTCATTTGACGGAGCGATCACGTGGTAAACAGCCGCGATTCGCGGCAATTTACCGTGATCCGTGATGCGCCGGGTCTTCTAGACCCGGCGAGCACGGACACTTACGCGAGCGCGCCCCAGGGGACGCGCAAACGCGGAAGTGCACGAGGACGTCCCAGGGACGTCCTGTCACAGTAACTTGACCGCGCTGTAGCAGTATTTTTGCTATGGCGCGGTCGGCAAGTGGTTAAAGAAGTAAATAGTGCAGCGCAAAAACATAAAATCTATAACAGAATTAATAACGATTAATATAAGTCCATAAAGTGCAAAGTGGTAAAAGGTGCTCCAAAAAACAATAGTGACGAATAGTGCAGCAATCTTTCATAAGATCAGTGACAGGGATATCCTCCACCAAGGCTATGGATGGCCTCTCACCTCAGCGCTTCGACCTGTGGCTAGGTCAAAAAGCATAAAACATATCCTCCAAGTAATAGAGGGTTTTGGATGACCACTTATGAACACTCGTTTAGAGATAATGGGGCAAATCCTCGTACACTGGCGCATTTATGCGCCGGGCGTAGCGTATCTAAGATACACTCTGCTGCCGTAACGTACTTTTTTTTTTTAATCCACAAAGAATCCGCGCCGTAAGTTGCGGCGGCGTAGTGTATCTTTGGCGGCGTAATGGCGCGCCATTCAAATCTCTGTGATGGGGGCGTGTTTTATGTAAATACGTTGTGACCCGACGTAAACAACATTTTTTTTTAACTGCGCATGCGCCGTCCATAGGGGTATCACAGTGCGCATGCTCGAAATTAACCCAGAACAAGCCAATGCTTCCGACGGTGACGTCATTCTACGCAAATGCCTATTCGCGAACTACTTACGCAAACAACGTAAAAATGTCATATTTCTACGCGGGAAGAACGGCCATACTTAACATTGAGTACGCCTCATAACAGTAGCTTTAACTATACGCAGGAAAAAGCCGAACAAAAACGACGTAAAAAAATGCGCTGGCCGGACGTACGTTCGTGGATCGTCGTAACTAGCTAATTTGCATACGCGATGCGAAATTCGACGGAAACGCCACAAAGACGCGCAAAATTTGAAATTACGCGGCGTATCAAGAGATACGCCGGCGTAATACTTTTGTGGATCTGCCCCAATATATAATTTATAGTATATACAGTGCCTTTCGAAAGTATTCGGCCCCCTTGAACTTTGCAACCTTTTGCCACATTTCAGGCTTCAAACATAAAGATATAAAACTGTAATTTTTTTTTGAAGAATCAACAACAAGTGGGACACAATCATGAAGTGGAACGAAATTTATTGGATATTTCAAACTTTTTTAACAAATAAAAAACTGACAAATTGGGCTTGCAAAATTATTCAGCCCCCTTAAGTTAATACTTTGTAGCGCCACCTTTTGCTGCGATTACAGCTGTAAGTCGCTTGGGGTATGTCTATCAGTTTTGCACATCGAGAGACTGACATTTTTGCCCATTCCTCCTTGCAAAACCGCTCGAGCTCAGTGAGGTTGGATGGAGAGCGTTTGTGAACAGCAGTTTTCAGTTCTTTCCACAGATTCTCGATTGGATTCGGGTAGAGGTCGACCGATATATCGGTTGGCCGATATATCGGCCGATATTTGGCGTTTTTAAATTAATCGGCATCGGCCGATTTGTGCTTTAAAAATGCCGATTTAAACTTCAGCACCGCGACTTGCAAAAAGCTTCTGTAATAGAAGTCAATGCAAGTTGCCTGAAGCTTCCCGTAGAAGACTTCTCTCTCTCTCTCCTGGGCAGCCTGCCAAGTTTTAGAAAAGATATACAATGTTGCTACTTATCAATTAACTGAACTCCGTGTAGGAGAATTCTCAGTTTAACCATTTAAAGGCTAAATCTTTTTTGACACTTGATGCTTACAAGTAAAAATCCTGTATTTTCTGCTAGAAAATTACTTGGAACCCCCAAACATTATATATTTTTTTTTAGCAGAGACCCTAGAAAATAAAATAGCGATTGCTGCAATATTTAATGTTACACGGTATTTGCGCAGCGGTCTTTTAAACACATTTTTTTGGGAAAAAAAATATACTTTAACAAAAAAAAAAATAAACAGTAAAGTTAGCCCATATTTTTTTTTTTCATCCAAAAGTTTTCATTACCTGTTTTTGTGTAAAAAAAAAAAAAAAAAAAAAAAATATATATATATATATATATATATATATATATATATATATATATATATATATATATATATATATATATATATATATATATATATATATATATATATATATATATAAAATGTAATACACAAAAACAGGTAATGAAAACTTTTGGACGAAAAAATAAAAATATGGGCTAACTTTACTGTTTAGCCCAAAAGCGCCTGAAAAATCGGCTTAACATATCGGCCCAAAAAAATCGGCATCATAAATCGGCTATCGGCCGCCGCGATTTCTAAATATCGGCATCGGCCAGAGAAAAACCCATATCGGTCGACCTCTAGATTCGGGTCTGGACTTTGACTTGGCCATTCTAACACCTGGATATGTTTATTTGTGAACCATTCCATTGTAGATTTTGCTTTATGTTTTGGATCATTGTCTTGTTGGAAGACAAATCTCCGTCCGTCTCGGGTCTTTTGCAGACTCCAGGTTTTCTTCCAGAATGGTCCTGTATTTGGCTCCATCCATCTTCCCATCAATTTTAACTATCTTCCCTGTCCCTGCTGAAGAAAAGCAGGCCCAAACCATGATGCTGCCACCACCATGTTTGACAGTGGGGATGGTGTGTTCAGGGTGATGAGCTCTGTTGCTTTTACGCCAAACAACGTTTTGCATTGTTGCCAAAAAGTTCGATTTTGGTTTCATCTGACCAGAGCACCTTCTTCCACATGTTTGGTGTGTCTCCCAGGTGGCTTGTGGCAAACTTTAAACGACACTTTTTTGTGAATATCTTTAAGAAATGGCTTTCTTCTTGCCACTCTTCCATAAAGGCCAAATTTGTGCCGTGTACGACTGATTGTTGTCCTATGGACAGAGTCTCCCACCTCAGCTGTAGATCTCTGCAGTTCATCCAGAGTGATCATGGGCCTCTTGGCTGCATCTCTGACCAGTCTTCTCCTTGTATGAGCTTAAAGTTAAGAGGGACGGCCAGGTCTTCGTAGATTTGCAGTGGTCTGACACTCCTTCCATTTCAATATTATCGCTTGCACAGTGCTCCTTGGGATGTTTAAAGCTTGGGAAATCTTTTTGTATCCAAATCCGGCTTTAAAACTTGTCCACAACAGTATCTCGGACCTGCCTGGTGTGTTCCTTGTTCTTTATGGTGCTCTCTGCGCTTTAAACAGACCTCTGAGACTATGACAGTGCAGGTGCATTTATACGGAGACTTGATTACACACAGGTGGATTCTATTTATCATCATTAGACATTTAGGTCAACATTGGATCATTCAGAGATCCTCACTGAACTTCTGGAGAGAGTTTGCTGCACTGAAAGTAAGGGGGCTGAATAATTTTGCACGCCCAATTTTTCATTTTTTTTTTGTTAAAATTTTTTGAAATATCCAATAAATTTCGTTCCACTTCATGATTGTGTCCCACTTGTTGTTGATTCTTCAAAAAAAATTACAGTTTTATATCTTTGAAGCCTGAAATGTGGCAAAAGGTCGCAAAGTTCAAGGGGGCCGAATACTTTCGCAAGGCACTGTGTGTATGTATGTAATGTAATATATATAAAATATAGCCATCGTTTACTGGTAACTTTTTAAATTGATGAGCTGTAAATGTTTTTCCTAATGGACAATTTTTGAGGATCAGTTTGTTGCCATAGGGCACATGCAATTATGAAGCTTGACAAATTAGTTCTCTCACGGTTTGCCATCCTAACATACTTTTTTTTTGTGGTCCTGAATGCTTGGGGGGGATGGGGCACAAGTAGGATAGCCAGCATAATTTCACTATGTAAAAGTGATCAGGTGGCTTTATATCTGCTCTGATCACTTCAACGTCAATGAGCATATGAATCCTAAAACAAGCTTGAATACTGCTTTTTCAGTTGTGACTTAGTTCCAACCTGTTGTTTGACATAAAATACTTGTATATTGCATGTAGCTGTTGCAGTGCACCCATGTAAATGCACTTGTGTTCACTGCATACTGACCTCACTATTTGTGTGAAACAACAAAGATCATCAGTACTATAGTGACTATCAAAACATGGCAGCACTCATAGATGTATAGGTGTACCTAATACAGCATATAAAGCCATCATTGTTGTGCTCCAGACAGTTGCAAAAATCAGTCACCTCTAATATGTTGTGTTTCCTGGGTATAAATATCAAATTTAATTATTTTTACATTGTGTATTTTCTAGCGTTACCTTCCTCTTATTCCTCTTCTGAGGCTCTCTGTCATAAGATAGAGGAGTTGGAAAAGGTTCTTAAAAAGGAAAGAGAAGTGGATGTGGATGTGGACATTATAAGCATGGAGGAACAAGAGAAGCCTTGCATTAAGAAGGAAAATGAAAATGGAGATGATGATAAATTTTACTTAACCCCAACTTTATCCTGCGAGTTCATCAGAGACACAGCACAGGAGGTGAAGTCTCGTTGAAGCTTTCAATGCTTAGTGATAAAGTTATGATATGCTTTTTGTTGGTGCCTTATGTATTTATTTTATCTGTAGGTCAGTTTAATAGGTTAGTACTATATTTATAAAAAAAATAACATAACATATTGGTTTAGTGTAAAATACATAAAAAGTATCACACATCTCTAGATAAATTTTGCACATAGTTTTATAGAATTCTTTTGAGTTTGTGAGTTTAAACAGAAACCATAGACTACCTTTATGATTACTACCCAGAAAGTATTTTAAATGTGCCAACGTCAAGCTTCCACAATGAGCTCTCTGGCTGCTGCAGCATTTGTTAAATCTCTTACTGTTATTGAATCCGAGGTTTCCAGTCTTTGTAGTCTTGGCCGCGCAATTGTCAGTTAAAGCGACGCAGTGCCGAATTTAAAAAAATTACCCGGTCATTGGGCAGCCAAATCGTCCATGGCTGAAGTGGTTAATGAGCAGAATTAAAAAGTGTAATCTATTAATGTAACAGTTACTAAAGCAAAGGGCATCTGTACATAATTGGGTATGAAAAAAGGTCTCCCATAGCCGCACATCTGAATGATCCCTCTGATCAATGTGTTAGTGGCAACCTCAGCCTGGACTCCAACCAGGCCACGCCATCAATGTGTTTTGGTCCGCCCTTGAAGCTTAGTCATGGGGATAGAGATTCCAAGCATGCAAGGGAGTTTTTATGCATCATTGGCTGTCACATTAGATCAAAAAAGGTTAGGTATGTGCAGGTCTGCTATCCTTCTCTGCAGAGAACACAGCAGGTGTTTAATCAGTGTAATAAGACTGCAGAAAAGGTTCTTGCAGATTTTGATTCAAGTTGCTTTGATCTAATACAGGGGTCTCCAAACTTTTTCAAACAAAGGGCCAGTTTATTCTCCATCAAACTTTAGGGGGGCCGGATTGTGGCCAACAGGGGCAGAAAATGTCAGGCCCATGGTGAGAATAAATATGGCCTCAGGGTTGGTGGTCAATAGGAGGAGTGGTGTCCCTATTAGGTGGAGGAATAGTATACCATCATTGGTATCCATAGAATAAATAATGCCCCATTGTTGGTGTCAGTGGGAGTAATAGTTCCTTATAGCAGTGGAAGGAATAGTGCTCCAAGGGCCGCATAAAGACTACCAAAGGGCCACATCTGGCCCTCGGGCCGCAGTTTGGAGACCCCTGATCTAATACAATAAAGAAGGTTTTTATCCCGCTTTTTTTTTAGGGGGAGGTTCTTTGTATTTTTGCTTTACTTTTATATTTAGATCTCAAGCACTAATGGTTTTCAAGTCCTGCCGGTTTCTGCAGTCTGATTACACTGATTAAACATCTGCTGTGTTCTCTACAGAGCAGGCTAGCAGACTTGCACACAACTGATAATCACTTTTTTGATCCAATGTGACAGCCAATGATGTATAAAAACTCCCCCTCATGCCTGGGTTTCCCATCCCTATTACTAAGCTCTGAGGGGCAGAGCAAAATGTGTTTGGTTTGTGGCCAGGCCCGGATTTACTCCCTGTGCCGCCCCAAGGCCGGGTCCTTTTAATGTCGCATATAAGGTCATCCATCACAAAGCCCCCCATAAAAGATCCCCCATCACAGACTCCTCTATTATTACAATGTAATATAAAATTAAATGGTTCAACTCACCATTATGCAGAATGAGTGGGAGCCCTGATATCACTGTCCCCAGCCAGCGGAGTGCTTCCTTACATCTCAGGTGTCAATGTCCCCAGCGGAGTGCTTCCTTACATCTCAGGTGTCACGGTCCCCAGCCAGCGGAGTGCTTCCTTACATCTCAGGTGTCACGGTCCCCAGCCAGCGGAGTGCTTCCTTATTTCTCAGGTGTCCCACTCACCCCCATTAGAGCCCTTCTATATCCCAGCAGGCAGTAGCAGTGTCTCTGCCGATATTATGGAAGGCTAAGGGGGAACAAATTAGAGTCAACCATTTTCCGGAAGACCACAGACGACTTATAAACAAGAAGGAAGCTTGCCGAGTGGCTACAATAGAAATTGAGCGGCGGCACCGCCCACCCGCCACCCCTTTCCACAACAAGTCACAGATGACAGAGCAGGGGCAGGGGGTGGGCGGTGCCGCAGCTCCATTTCTATTGTAGCCACTCGGCAGGCTCCCTTACAGGGGAGGGCTGGCAGCCTTAGGCCTGGGGGGCAAGTCCAGTCAAGTGGCCCTTTGAACCACTGAATAAGCTCACCATCCCCAGTGCCCATCAGCGCAGCCTCACCAGTTCCCATCAGCGCAGCCTCACCAGTGCCCATCAGCGCAGCCTCACTAGTGCCCATCTGTGCAGCCTCACCAGTGCCTGGGGATTAGAGTGGAGAGCAGCCAGGTTACACAGAGCGGAGATCTCCCACTTACCCAGCGTGGCCGCTACCATGATGGACATCATCAGTGTGCTGTCTATCATAGGAGGCGGGACTTTGTATGACAGTGGCCGCCAGGTAAGTGGGAGATCCCCGCTCTGTGAAATCTGGTGGCATTTCCCTCTGAGGCAGCCCAATGCACACAAACCCTGGGCGCCCTCCCACTGCTCCATCTCGCGGTGCACCCGCTCCCAATTGGCCCTGCAGAGGAGGGGTGGGCTGACAGAGAGGAGGAGTGGGCTGAGAGGGGGTGGGGGCTGACAGAGGGGGGGTGGGCTGACAGAGGAGCTGACAGAGGGGGGGGTGGGCTGACAGAGGGGGGGGGTGGGCTGACAGAGGGGGGGTGGGCTGACAGAGGAGCTGACAGAGGGGGGGGTGGGCTGACAGAGGAGGGGTGGGCTGACAGAGGGGGTTGGGCTGTGGGCTGACAGAGAATGGGTGGGCTGAGAGGGGGGGTGGGCTGACAGAGGGGAGGTAGGTTGACATAGAGGAGGTGGTTTGACAGAGAAGCATGGCTGAAACGGGGAGGGGGGGTAGATGAAACAGAGACCTCAGAAATACACAGTGCCCTAGGCAGAGAGGCGGGACTCCAGTAAGTGGTCACGGCCAGCCGAGCTTGGCTGCATCCACACGTGACTGGCCTGGCTCCGTCGATCCATTTGCATGGCGCTCGCAACACAAATGCCCTGTGATTGGCTGAACAGGGTCATGTACGGCCGTACGCTGTGGAATTCTGGGACATGTAGTCATGATGCGAGCCTCACATCATGACTACATGTCCCAGAATTCCACAGCGTGCGGCCGCACATGACACTGTTCGGCCAATCACAGGGCTTTTGTGTGGCCTGCCGCCTACTACTGTTGTGTTCAAACGCGGCCGTTTTGCATATCAATTGGGACGGCCTGGAGGGAAATGTCAACTTTGCATCCCGGCCCAGCCCGCCCCTGCCCCTTCTTGTTTATAACTAGTATGTGGTCTTCTTGAAAATGGCTGCCGGCGGATACATAATCTCCGCTGGCCGCGGACCTCCGGTGGTCGGCGGCGAAAAATAGTTACACTGACTAACAAGGGGGGCTATGTTAGTACGGGGGGGGGGGGTGGCCGCGAAAGTCGAAAATTTGCCGCAGGAGCGGCACCGCCCCTTCACCTACTGCCACCCCGAGGCCTGGCCACGGTGGCCTTGTGGGAAATTCGGCCCTGGTTGTGGCCTGGTCATAGTCCAGGCTGAGGTTCATACCCAGTAATTAGAGGAGTCAAGACGTGCTATGTGTCCATGCACATTAGAACATTTAGAGGCATATTTTCATTGTTCTGACTGGACGTCATATGGGACGAGGCGATCGGTGGAGCGTTGTGTTGCTTGGACACACCGCATCTCCTATCACGGTAAAGAGCCTATGACATGAATGTACATAGCTGATCACAGTGTAAATAGGAAGTGCAGGTTATCGCCATTCCTCTACTCTGGCCGACAGTGCATCAGTAGAGGAGCGCCAATAAGTGGCTCTCCTGACAAGGGGGCTGCACTATAAATCTGTGCATTGATTATTCGTGCACCCCATCAGCAAAACCTGCCTGTGTTCACCAGTGATGCCAATCAGTGCCCATCAGTGATGCCTGTCAGTGCCTCCTCATCAATGCAGCCTCATTAGCGCACATCAGTGAAGGAGAAAAATTACTTATACAAAATTTGGTAACATTTTAATTTAGCAAAAAATAAACTTAGTGGTGATTAAATACCACCAACAGAAGGACTCTATCTGTCTCCAAAAAATGATAAATATTTTGTTTGGGTACAGCATTGCATGAGCGTGCAATTGTCATTCAAAGTGCGACAGCGCTGAAAATCGGCCTGGGTGGGAAGGGGTTGAAAGTGTCTGGTTTTAAAGGGGTTGTAAAGGTAAAAAATGTTTTCCCTAAATAGCTTCCTTTACCTTAGTGCAGTCCTCCTTCACTTACCTCATCCTTCAATTTTGCTTTTAAATGTCCTTATTTCTTCTGAGAAATACTCACTTCCTGTTCTTCTGTCTGTAACTCAACACCGTAATGCGAGGCTTTCTCCCTGGTGTGGAGAAAGCCTCTTGAGGGGGAAGGGGGCGAGCAGGCAAGTCAGGACACTCTACTTTGCAGATAGGGAAAGGAGCTGTGTGTTAGTGGGCGTCCTGACCCTCCTGCTCACCCCCTCAAGAGGCTTTCTCCACACCAGGGAGAAAGCCTTGCATTATTGTGTGGAGTTACAGACAGAAGAACAGGAAGTGAGGATTTCTCAGAAGAAATAAGGACATTTAAAAGCAAAATTGGAAGGATGAAGTAAGTGAAGGACGACTGCACTAAGGTAAAGG